>NC_092333.1:454036250-454392500 GCF_046630445.1 Rutidosis leptorrhynchoides | reverse complement strand
ACTAAAATTTTTTTTCGTTGAAGAATGACCCAGGTATGGAGCCGGAGGAAGTTGGTTCTTGGTCTAGAGATTATTCATGAATGACCGGTTGAGTAGTGTGTTTATGAACCGATGGAGTACGGAGTTTTTTGAAAGCATGAATCCTTCTCGAATTGGATTAATGCAAGTCATGGTTCACGATGTAGTGGATTTAGTAGATCGCGTTGGGTGATGTAATTATGGATGTCGCTTGTTGCGAGTTATATCTGAGAGGACTTGAAGAGATATGTGGTGTTTTTCGTATTTCCTAAATGGGAATTTTGGACGTTGAGTGGATGAGATATCGCTTGTTGAGGTAGTGCACGCTCGTGATTATTAGCGTATGGTGAGATCTTCAGATTTACGGAAGATATTATGGATGTCAGGCTTGGTTGTGTTTTGTAGGATCGTGAGGCGTGGTACCTAGTTGTAAGTATGTGAGAAGGCTTTGTAGCACTTACCTTTTGGTAGATGATGAGGATCACGGGGACGTGATCCAGGCTAAGTGGGGGAGAGTTGTAACACCCCGTTTTTTAGTTACGCGTTGTTTTGGACGTCATTCGAATTACGAGGCATGTAAGCGTATATTTAAATCCCAAATAAAGTTGGAGTTGATGTTCTAAAACCTTACCATTGGATAGTAAATCTCATTACGTTTCCAACGATATTTGATTCATTAAAAACGGAGTTACGATTTGAAAGTTACGACCAAAACAAGTGATGTTTCAGTCCTAGTGCATTTGGATGCCGTCTAGACATTTTGGACGCCGTCCAAATGGCCTGACGGGCCAGCTGTTGTAATTTGACTTAATTAAAAGGGGTACTTTAGTCTTTTCACTTATGGACGTGTTTTATACCCCAAAACTGATCTAGAACTCATTCTTATCCTCTTTTCCACCAACCAAACCCTAGAGAGAGAGAGGAGTTCTAGAGAGAGGAAGCTTGGGTTAGTGATGAAGATGGTGATTTTTGCCCAATTTGGAAGCGGGTTTTGGTTCTCCTTGATGTTTCTTGTTACTAGCTCGGTTTTTGCGTTGAGGTAAAACTCTAGATTCGATTTAATTAATTTGATTTTGATTTGGGGTTAGGGTTTGTGCTATTTAGGGTTATAAACCCATTTATTGTGAAATTTGGGGGTTTTGGGTAAGATTCATGTAAGTAAACATAAATTGGTGACTTAGGGTTTTGATTGATGAAATTGTAAGTTTGGGTCTTGCATGGGTTGGTTGAACCTTAGAACACTTGTGTAATAGTGATTTTAGTGTTGTGTTGACTTGATTTTGGGTGTAAACCCTAATTTGGGTCAAAATGGGTTTTGTGTTGAAATGGGTTAAGTTGTGACGACCCGACCCAATCCATAGGGACGAATATAATAACATATGATTACATCGCGAGGTATTTGACCTCTATATGATACATTTTACAAACATTGCATTCGTTTTTAAAAGACAACCTTTCATTTCATCGAAAGTTGACAAGTATGCATACCATTTCATAATATCTAAACTATAAATGACCTAATCATTTACTTAATAATAAACTCTAATGAACTTCAACGACTCGAATGCAAAGTCTTTTGAAATATGTCATGAATGACTCCAAGTAATATCTTTAACAATGAGCTAATGCACAGCGGAAGATTCCTTCAAACCTGAGAATAAACATGCTTTAAAGTGTCAACCAAAAGGTTGGTGAGTTCATTAGTTTATCATAATCATTTATTTCCATCATTTTAATAGACCACAAGAATTTCATTTCCAGTTCTCATAAATATACGTCCCATGCATAGAGACAAAAATAATCATTCATATGGTGAACACCTGGTAACCGACATTAACAATATGCATATAAGAATATCCCCTATCATTCCGGGATCCTCCTTCGGACATGATATAAATTTCGAAGTACTAAAGCATCCGGTACTTTGGATGGGGCTTGTTGGGCCCGATAGATCTATCTTTAGAGTTCGCGTCAATTAGGGTGTCTGTTCCCTAATTCTTAGATTACTAGACTTAATAAAAAGGGGCATATTCGATTTCGATAATTCAACCATAGAATGTAGTTTCACGTACTTGTGTCTATTTTGTAAATCATTTATAAAAATTGCTCATGTATTCTCAGCCCAAAAATATATAAAGGGTAAAAAGGCAAATGAAACTCACCATACTGTATTTTGTAGTAAAAATACATATAACATCATTGAACAGGTATAAGGTTGGCCTTGGATTCACGAACCTAAATTATTTATATATATTTATGTATTTGTCAATATTTGTCTAATAAATTAAGTTAAGTCATAGTGTACCACAATCCTAATGCTCGAGACTAATATGCAAAGGTCGACAAAAATTAGTTTGACTCAAAATGATTTCCAAAATTTAAAAATAATTATTATATAATTTTAAATATCGTCGTTTTATATTTTTAAAATATTTTTAAAAGATTTAATAGAGTAAATAATATAATTTATTTGTTGATACATAAGTTTTATATTAAAATTTATATATTATTTTATACCATTATATATGTGTAAAATAATAAAATTCATTTGACGATAACTTCTAATCTATCCGTCAAAATCATTCGGCATCTAAAGGAAAAGTTCATAATTTTTCGATAGCTTTCTAAGGACATGCATATCTTATATCTTATTTCATCCCTAGTATAACAACCTTTAAGATTTAACATAACCTATCTACGGGCAATATCAAATATACAAGCATGCATAATCCTATTTTCTCGAGCACTAGTCAGGGATACACAATTAATAAATAAAAGATAAGTTATGAGTGCTCACGTATCAATATTGAGATTCAATATTGCAGGAAAGGTACGTAGATGCAACGGAGACAATAAACACTAGGTTGACCTCATGAGCTATACCCTTGATCCATACTCATAACTTCCATAGCTATACCCCATAATTTCCTTAGCTCTATCCCGCTCGTAAAAACCCATTTTGAAAATAAATCGCTCATGACCTCGTCGTAATATTTTATGTATAATACTACTAACAACACCACTTAAAAATACTAATACTACTAATATTAAGATCATAAGATTAATACTAATCTTAAATAATAATATTAATAATTAAAATAAATAAATAAGGTAAGTAATACGGAGTAAGAGAGATAGGTGAAAAATGAATCAGAATCATCAAACCGTTCGAACTTTAAAGGAATTGAACACCACCTAACCCCCTCATGCAACTTGCATGAGTTTGTGAGAGATTCTCATGCAAGTTGCATGAGCTCCATATACATCTCACATTTGACACAAAATTCCTGCCGACGTTTTCTTTATTATTATTATATATATATTATATTTAATTTATATAATTAATTATATATTATATTATATTTACATTCGTGATAAAAATATAATTTTTACAAAAATGACTCGTACGTTGTCACTCGACTCATGTACCACTTTCGGTTTTTCAAACGAAGTTTCGTACGCTAAGAAAACTAGCACTTTATATTTTATGTAACGTACCCTTACTAATGACAAGACTCAAATCAATAGCAACTGTTTTACTCTAACTGTAACATGATCATTTTAATTGTTTTGGTCATTTATTTCATAAAATCAAAGTCCCGTTGTTTGTCCAAATATATTTTAAATCAAAACGTTTAATAACTAAGTTAAAATATATATTTTGAATTATAAATGTATACACAATATATATGTTTGAAATATTTATCTCATAAAATAATATTTATCTACTCAAAACTAATTATATTTCAAAGTATAATTTAAGATCGTTTACATAATCGAAATATTATATCATGTAACGTTTTATGCTTTAAACTTAATTTGATAAAATTCTTTTATGTACAAACGTTCATTTTAATTTCCTTAAACTTTCTAACTAATATAACTTAATATCAATTGAATCGACTAACAAATGTTACAATCATTTACATAACTAATTTGAAATCATAAATATTTAATATACTTAAACACGTTTTAATTACACATTGCACGTTATTTATTACTAACAACCAATGATCCAACTTACGTTATAAAGACATTTTGATAACCAAGTTATGTTATATTGAAAATCGTTTTTGCACATTTGAAAATAGATCAATCAAGTATTATGCAATTCAATTATTCATTAACCTGTGTCTAATCCTCAATGATAACACTTTTGTTCTTATATGTAATTCACTTTTCTAAATTTCCGAATACCGTTAAAAAGTAAGGGTTTCCTAATTCAAAGCGGATCTCATAATAGAGACTCAAACTCAAAATTTAATGTATCTAATAATTCAATCTTATGATATTATCTTTCAATCTTGTCAAAATTATAATAAACTTATATCAAAATAATACCCTCATGTAAAGTAATATCCATTCATTATTCCATTAATGTCTTCTAGTCGTAAATAGATCTCATAACTTATATTCATATTAACTAAACCGTTAAATGTTTTGATAATATTTCCCAATTCAATTACACATATGTATATATTCATACATATCTATTTACATATAATCGTTCGTGAATCGTCAGGCATGGTCAAAGGGTGATTGATTACATGAATATAGTTTCAAACTTTTCGAGACTCAACATTACAGATTTTTGCTTATCGTGTCGGATACATATAAAGATAAAAGTTTAAATTTGATCGGAAATTTCCGGGTCACTACAGTACCTACCCGTTAAAAGAAATTTCGTTCCGAAATTTGATAGAGGTCGTCATGGCTAACAGTAAGAATGTCATTATGACGAATATGAGCTGATACATAGAGTTTTATCATGATTAAGAAATACGGATAAAATAACTCGATTTCTCGAAGCGTATAAATGAAGCCATCGTGAAAGATCGAAATGAGTAACTATTGTTTTAACTGATGACGTAGTTATGATTGATTTCCGGAATTCTCGGGATTTAAAGAAAATCTTACATAATAAGATTTGGTTCTTCGGTGATTTAGGAAATCGGGATTTTCTTTGATTAAATACGATAATCTGTTTCGATTGCTCTGCCTGATATTTTGCTATAAATGCATCCCCTTCGTTTCCTTATCTTCCACAACTCACACTTTCTATTCCTTCTTCCTTGATTCATCTTTTAAAATACTCATCAATATGCTTCATCCCATTCTGATTCTTGATATACTACTAACTTTTATATATGTCATACTTCTTTTTCATCTACCACCGGAGGAGGTTACTTACTTCTACCATTACCTTGGGGTTATAGTGTTTTTCATTCTCCCGTGTCTTTATATCGCTATACGCATTGATATACACGGTTTGTAGTTCCTGGGTGGTTGTTGGGTTTTATATCTTCCCTTATACTTTGATGTCCCTGCTTCTGTCTTCTATAATCATTATCACCCATAGTTAATATTCTCTCTTATTTGCTGCGGTTTATGCTCCTATTTCTATTTCGAGGTATCATTCTTTCGTTTCCTCTTCCCGTCCTCGAGTCAAGCGAGTAATGGTCCAGAATTTGTAGATATGAATTTTGGAATAAACACGGTTAATGTTCTAAGAAGGAAATCGTAATGGTATGATTTTGACTTGTCAAATTATCAGAATATCCTGGAAAAGACCGAATCATCAAGAAATATTTTCTTGCTATGTTTAAGGATTAGATCGAATGTAAGAGTCGTGTAAATGGCACATGATGATGGTACTGTGAATCGTCACATTCCATTAGAAACTTAGCATGAATTACTGTAATATAATGACATTGATCAAGTGTCATTATATTATACTAACCCATGCATCAGTTCCCAACACTACTTCAAAAACATTCATCTTCAAATTTTCAGAATTTAGAAACTAACACAGTTTCTTTTATGTTGCAGATATTACGGAGAGATAAATGATACTTGATAAGAATAGTTGTGAAAATATCTCCAAAGATATGGAGAATATGTATAATGGAAGATACGAAGATATCTTATAATATTTAAGATATGATGATAATGAAGAATATCTGTCTGTGAAGGTTTAGAATGAGAAGTAAGGTGTTTGCTAACGAGTTCAGCAGACACGGAATCATTTGGATCCTTTGAAGGCAGATTCAGTCTCTGTGATTTGTCCACGGCTTCCTTCATACTTTGCTCAATCCGATTTTCAGTACCAAATCCTTTCTTTTTCTGAGCTTTACCAACTCACTATCTTTTATCATCAAACTTTTGGCTGTTAAAACCATTTAATATTTTTATGTTTCCTCTGCATTTAATGCTATAATATCTAAATCACTGGTTATCAATCCGAGGTGGGTTCAGAAGAATCGTGTTTTTAGATGATTAAACGCTGGTGGTAATATGGTGGGATATGAAAAGTTTCCTAATAACAATGGCAAACGGGCAACTTATCTATCGATGTTATAATAAGACTAGTCTGGCTGCACAGTCGAAGCTGTCCTGCTGAAGCTGTGACAAAACTGGCTACTTGAAATGGAATTGTAAGGTTGTTTTTGCTAATAAATGATAAAGAATTGGATGCGGGTACGTGTCAAACTACGACCTTGGTTTCGAGAGCTTTTCAGGTACAAGACTTCAGGTAATGTGTGGTTAGATCATCATCTCGATTGTTCAATGTTTGAAGTGTCTTTCGGAATTTCGAAGGGTTTTAAATGCAGATTGTCATAGTCAATATCCAAATGATGAAATTGTCCTGACTCCCGAATGATTTTCATATTCATCTGAGTGTTACGATTAAAAGTGATGTTCTATCACAGTTTTGAATTCAAAGTATAGCTTTGAAAAATGTAAGGATCTAAGAATAATGATTTCGGATGTATCTCGAGTTAAATTCTGAAATTCCCAAAATCAGAGCATGTAATAAGATTCGAATGAGTATGGTTGTTTTGATTTCTATAGAAGAATGCATATTGGTATAGTTGATGATTGTTGGATCCGAATTGAAGAACGTAACATATTAATTGTAATTTAATATATTTCTCGGGTATTACCTACCCGTTAAAAGATTTCACAATTAATATTTTGAACAAGAATTTTCATTTCAGTCTTTATGAAAATATATGTGAGTATATTTTCTCCAGATGTAATACAGATTTAATGAGTTTAAAATCACATTAAATTCATTTGATTTTCGGCTTGAATTAGAAATGAGTAATCTCTAAAACATTAGGAATTACAAAATTTCGCGGAGTATCTCACTAATGTAATCAATACTTCAATATTTATTCTTATTGATATTTCCTTAGTGAAGAATGTTGATGCTTGTGGAATTCTTGCGAACTTCGCAAGATACGATTGATGTGATATAGAAAGTTTTCAGCGCATCAAAGATTAAAGTGTAAAATCAAACATGTTATTGAATAATACACTTGATGAAATAAAATTCATTGAGTTGAAACACGGATTGTGGTTAACAATGATTAAATTGTTAACGAAGAATGTACATCATAGCATATTAGTAATATGAATTAACCGGATAGTTAAGTTCCATACATAATAGCTTAGTACGAAAAGATTTCTTATGGTTAAAATTTTTTATATATGTATATATAGGATATACATATAAATTCTTCGGAGAAACTGAGGTAATACTTCATGACTTGTTGATACAATATCCTCGTTATTAATTCGTAATGGTTTCCACCGTGATTCTTGAACTGACGGAATATGTGATGTCATAAGTGTTGTTGATTCTGACGATGCTGACGTTACTGACTATACTGGTGATGCTAACGGTACTGTTGCTACTGATGATACTTCCGGTAACTGCTAGCGATGCTTGTATAACAAGTCTAATTTGTAAATCGCGCACCATCCTTGTTAGGGTTTTGATTCTTCCTTGAATCATTTTGGTTCACTCATCTGATTTAGGGTTAGGGTGGAAATAGATAATCTCTAAGACTTTAGAGATTACAAAATCGCCGTAGAATGTTCTTCCGATGAAGTTGTGAATCAATACTTCATCGTTTGTTGTTGTTAGTACTCCTTGGTATCTATGGTGTGTGTGATGTTGATATCCGGGATACAGATTATGATGTTGAGGCGTGTGATGCTGCTGATGTTTAGGGTATCGAGGTTTGCGATGTTGATGCTACTGGTGGTACTGATTATGCTGCTGGTGCTGCAGATGGTGTTTGTAATCCTTGCACCATAAGCTCTAAAGCTGTCACGCTAGCACGAAGTTCGTTAACTTCTGCTAGTATACCGGGATGATTGTCGGTTGGGACAAGCGGGTAAATAAAATTTAGAATTTGATGTAATATATAATCGTGACGAGATACTCTGGAAATGAGAGAGAAAATGGTTTCACGAACATGTTCGCCGGTAAGTGCTTCAGGTTCATCGCCAATAGGGCAATTTGGTGGATGGAAAGGATCACCTTCTTCTTGTCTCCAATAATTGAGGAGGCTACGAACCCATCCCCATTTCATCCAGAATAGATGATGACTGATTGGTTGATCCATTCCGGTCACACTATTTTCGGAGCTCGAATGGAAATCCATATCGACATAGCTGTCGAAATCTGAGGAGTTCGAACTAGATGTGGAATCCATCTCGTATGATCAGAGAAAGAATTTTGGTATAAAATAGATTGTAGAATTTAGATTTGGTATTCCTCAATACATAATTTACATATGTATATATAATACCAAAATCCCATAGATTTCGGAGAATCTTTGAAAGATGTTAGTCAAAGTTCACAGTAATAAATACGCTAAGATATTAATTAGCAGATATGCTAAGATGTGAATTTCGTCTATACGCTGTTATGCAATAAATGCAGGAGAACGCATCTAGACTTAAGATGATAAGTAGATAATTTCCTAAGGATGATAAGTAGATGATTTCCGACACAAAATGATAAGCAAAACTTTTGACATGCAGACACGGTCGAAGTCCAGACTCACTAATGCATCTTAACAACCAACAGTAAGACACACTAATGCAAGACCTGGTTCGCTAAGACCACCGCTCTGATACCACATGTGACGACCCGACCCAATCCATAGGGACGAATACAATAACATATGATTACATCGCGAGGTATTTGACCTCTATATGATACATTTTACAAACATTGCATTCGTTTTTAAAAGACAACCTTTCATTTCATCGAAAGTTGACAAGTATGCATACCATTTCATAATATCCAAACTATAAATGACCTAATCCGTCATTTACTTAATAATAAACTCTAATGAACTTCAACGACTCGAATGCAAAGTCTTTTGAAATATGTCATGAATGACTCCAAGTAATATCTTTAACAATGAGCTAATGCACAGCGGAAGATTCCTTCAAACCTGAGAATAAACATGCTTTAAAGTGTCAACCAAAAGGTTGGTGAGTTCATTAGTTTATCATAATCATTTATTTCCATCATTTTAATAGACCACAAGAATTTCATTTCCAGTTCTCATAAATATACGTCCCATGCATAGAGACAAAAATAATCATTCATATGGTGAACACCAGGTAACCGACATTAACAATATGCATATAAGAATATCCCCTATCATTCCGGGATCCTCCTTCGGACATGATATAAATTTCGAAGTACTAAAGCATCCGGTACTTTGGATGGGGCTTGTTGGGCCCGATAGATCTATCTTTAGAGTTCGCGTCAATTAGGGTGTCTGTTCCCTAATTCTTAGATTACCAGACTTAATAAAAAGGGGCATATTCGATTTCGATAATTCAACCATAGAATGTAGTTTCACGTACTTGTGTCTATTTTGTAAATCATTTATAAAAATTGCTCATGTATTCTCAGCCCAAAAATATATAAAGGGTAAAAAGGCAAATGAAACTCACCATACTGTATTTTGTAGTAAAAATACATATAACATCATTGAACAGGTATAAGGTTGGCCTTGGATTCACGAACCTAAATTATTTATATATATTTATGTATTTGTCAATATTTGTCTAATAAATTAAGTTAAGTCATAGTGTAAAACAATCCTAATGCTCGAGACTAATATGCAAAGGTCGACAAAAATTAGTTTGACTCAAAATGATTTCCAAAATTTAAAAATAATTATTATATAATTTTAAATATCGTCGTTTTGTATTTTTAAAATATTTTTAAAAGATTTAATAGAGTAAATAATATAATTTATTTGTTGATACATAAGTTTTATATTAAAATTTATATATTAATTTATACCATTATATATGTGTAAAATAATAAAATTCATTTGACGATAACTTCTAATCTATCCGTCAAAATCATTCGGCATCTAAAGGAAAAGTTCATAATTTTTCGATAGCTTTCTAAGGACATGCATATCTTATATCTCATTTCATCCCTAGTATAACAACCTTTAAGATTTAACATAACCTATCTACGGGCAATATCAAATATACAAGCATGCATAATCCTATTTTCTCGAGCACTAGTCAGGGATACACAATTAATAAATAAAAGATAAGTTATGAGTGCTCACGTATCAATATTGAGATTCAATATTGCAGGAAAGGTACGTAGATGCAACGGAGACAATAAACACTAGGTTGACCTCATGAGCTATACCCTTGATCCATACTCATAACTTCCATAGCTATACCCCATAATTTCCTTAGCTCTATCCCGCTCGTAAAAACCCATTTTGAAAATAAATCGCTCATGACCTCGTCGTAATATTTTATGTATAATACTACTAACAACACCACTTAAAAATACTAATACTACTAATATTAAGATCATAAGATTAATACTAATCTTAAATAATAATATTAATAATTAAAATAAATAAATAAGGTAAGTAATACGGAGTAAGAGAGATAGGTGAAAAATGAATCAGAATCATCAAACCGTTCGAACTTTAAAGGAATTGAACACCACCTAACCCCCTCATGCAACTTGCATGAGTTTGTGAGAGATTCTCATGCAAGTTGCATGAGCTCCATATACATCTCACATTTGACACAAAATTCCTGCCGACGTTTTCTTTATTATTATTATATATATATTATATTTAATTTATATAATTAATTATATATTATATTATATTTACATTCGTGATAAAAATATAATTTTTACAAAAATGACTCGTACGTTGTCACTCGACTCATGTACCACTTTCGGTTTTTCAAACGAAGTTTCGTACGCTAAGAAAACTAGCACTTTATATTTTATGTAACGTACCCTTACTAATGACAAGACTCAAATCAATAGCAACTGTTTTACTCTAACTGTAACATGATCATTTTAATTGTTTTGGTCATTTATTTCATAAAATCAAAGTCCCGTTGTTTGTCCAAATATATTTTAAATCAAAACGTTTAATAACTAAGTTAAAATATATATTTTGAATTATAAATGTATACACAATATATATGTTTGAAATATTTATCTCATAAAATAATATTTATCTACTCAAAACTAATTATATTTCAAAGTATAATTTAAGATCGTTTACATAATCGAAATATTATATCATGTAACGTTTTATGCTTTAAACTTAATTTGATAAAATTCTTTTATGTACAAACGTTCATTTTAATTTCCTTAAACTTTCTAACTAATATAACTTAATATCAATTGAATCGACTAACAAATGTTACAATCATTTACATAACTAATTTGAAATCATAAATATTTAATATACTTAAACACGTTTTAATTACACATTGCACGTTATTTATTACTAACAACCAATGATCCAACTTACGTTATAAAGACATTTTGATAACCAAGTTATGTTATATTGAAAATCGTTTTTGCACATTTGAAAATAGATCAATCAAGTATTATGCAATTCAATTATTCATTAACCTGTGTCTAATCCTCAATGATAACACTTTTGTTCTTATATGTAATTCACTTTTCTAAATTTCCGAATACCGTTAAAAAGTAAGGGTTTCCTAATTCAAAGTGGATCTCATAATAGAGACTCAAACTCAAAATTTAATGTATCTAATAATTCAATCTTATGATATTATCTTTCAATCTTGTCAAAATTATAATAAACTTATATCAAAATAATACCCTCATGTAAAGTAATATCCATTCATTATTCCATTAATGTCTTCTAGTCGTAAATAGATCTCATAACTTATATTCATATTAACTAAACCATTAAATGTTTTGATAATATTTCCCAATTCAATTACACATATGTATATATTCATACATATCTATTTACATATAATCGTTCGTGAATCGTCAGGCATGGTCAAAGGGTGATTGATTACATGAATATAGTTTCAAACTTTTCGAGACTCAACATTACAGATTTTTGCTTATCGTGTCGGATACATATAAAGATTAAAGTTTAAATTTGATCGGAAATTTCCGGGTCACTACATAAGTGTTCTTGATTTTTGGTGTCAAATGATGATTTTAAAATGCCATCACTAGTTATTAATGATTGTAGGTGTTTTGGGTGTAATTTGACAAGTCGAAGTGAGTTAAGCCTAATTTTGGATTAATTGGGTGATAAGCACTTTTGTTAAGTGTTAAAGGGCGTTTGAAATGATTACTAGCTAAGTAGTAATTTAGTGTTAAGACCTAGGTTGGTTTAAATGACGTCAAGTATAATTTAGGTTAAATTTTACTTGTTTGATGGGTCGGAATTACCACTCGTAGTGGTAATTGGTGAAGTCCACTTTAGGTGTCTAAATGGGCAGTTTGTGGAGGTAGGTATAAACCCTTGGTTAAGGGTGTTGGAGCCGAATTCTCTTGTAGAGAATGTATGTTGATTGTGTGTATATCTATATGCGTATTATAGGTAAAAGCTTGCTCGGTTGCATTTGGAGGTGATTTACATACATGACTTGTGCGGGCATTTCGAAGTGAGTGGAATAATTATATGCGTAGGTATATAATGTATTTATTTGTGTAGCGTGAGATGTGAAGTGTGGATGTGCTAAGACACCACGTTTGACGTAATGAGTGAAGTGTCGATGTGCTACGACACCACTCAAAATAATATGACGGGTGAAGTGTCAATGTGTTAAGACGCCACCCGGGGTGAAGTGTCGATGTGTTAAGACGCCACCCGGAGTGAAGTATTGATGTACTAAGATGCCACTCCAAGGAAATTGACGGGTGAAGTATCGATGTGTTAAGATGCCACCCTAAGTAATATGAAGAGTGAAGTGTCGACGTGTTAAGACACCACTCGGAGTGAAGTATCGACGTGTTAAGATGCCACTCCAAGAAATGTCACGGGTGAAGTGTCGACGTGTTAAGACACCACCCGGGGTGAAGTATCGACGTGTTAAGATGCCACCCGTGGGGTTAGTGTATGACGTGTTAAGTACTCTAATGGTTGTTATGAACACCGATGGGAAATTCGAGTACCATTCCCTTGTACTATTGGTTAACCATGGTTATGTGTTGTAGTGTAGCATATTATATTGTTCGAGTTATATATGTTATTGTTTATGCTAGGTTGTGGTAATGGAGATTTATCATTATACGTTGCGATGATATGCTATTTAAATTGCTAGCGTGTATGTGGTAATTGTGTAAGTGTTTGCAAGTAAGTAGATTATATATGTATATGTATAATTATTGCATTCAATAAGCTTTATGCTTACTCCTCTCGTTGTTTACCTTTTTACAGGTATTGTGCTATGAAGCTAGCTAGTTGTTAGGCTAGATGCATAGGAGCGCTTGGGCTCGATGGTGTAGCTTTTGGATGTTTGGACGTGGATTGGGGATTTGGTAGTTCCCGGGATTATGCTCTTGGTATTGGGTTGGGTTACTGAGTCTTAATCCGTAGTTAGTGGTGTAAACACTTTTATTTAATGTTTTGTTGATGTAAAACTTGATTGGGTTGTTATAAAGCGTTTAGGTGTGGGTTTGAAGTGTTAAAACATGTTTTGAAATGGAATGGGACTGATCAGGTGTGTTGGACACCGTCCAAGCTTCTTGGACGCCGTCCAGTATAACGTGGGTTAGGATTTTCTGGCACAGAACATTTTAGTTCAACTGGACGCCGTCCAATATTTGGGACGCCATCCTGTCTTTTGTAACTGGACGCCATCCAGAGGCATGAACGCCGTCCAGATGGTATGTTATAAAAAAAATTATTAAGTCGTGTTTTTGGTTAAATGAAGTTGGGTCGTTACACCTCGTCAGTCATCTCCTCGTCTGTTGTGAAATGTTGTGCCAATTCTGCCGTGTTCATTCCTGAGGATATCCTGAACTGGATCTCATCTGATCGTGTGATCAGTCCTGTGAGCGATGAGGTGATCGTGTGAATCATAGGCCCTGTACGCCAACCCATACATTCATGCAGATCTCTACCCCAATGTGGGTTCACACCCATACCATGTATACCCTGCGTAACTCCCTCAGTCATATATCGGCTTGCAACCTGATCCATATGGAAGCCTGAGCGTCGGTGGATGTATCTCTGTGAGTGCTCATATGGGATGTGTCAAACAGGTTGTTGACAAAATCCGCGACTCCTGTGCTCTGTTCCCTTGGAGGAGACGAAATGACTGTACGCTGTGTGTAATGATGTCGAGGTGGAGATGGGGGTCCCGTACGCTGATGGCTCGGGACTGCACCTCTGGGGTCCCTGTGGGATACTAGTACCGGATACTCATGAGGATATGGCGGGACATTGAGTTGTCTGCCTGCATAATGTGTAAAGTGATCCAGATTCTGAAAGATCGTATGCTGAGCAAACTAACTCTCATGTCCAGGTAGATCTCCCATGTGATAATGGTACGGTGAAAAGTGCGGCCTATCCCCTTCTCCTATTGATGAGTGTCGGCGGGTGTCAGTGGGCTGTCCCTGTATGGTGGGATCATCCTCATCCCGTGGTTCCTGAGAACCTCGCCGTCTCCGACCATCTCTAGTCCTTGTATCAGGCCTAAACCCTGTAACTCTTACCCCTGGCACTGTCTGGTCCTCTGAGTCAAGTATTGCCGGATTAGCTGCAACTATTAACTTTTCACCCTCAATATGAATGTACTCCCAAGTGTTCAATAGCTTATACCCTATCTCTTCCGACTCGGCTGTGATCCTATACCCAAACCCTTCAACACTCCCCAAAACACGCATCTTGCGAAGGAGTTTGGTGACAACGGCTCCCAAAACCGGCACAACTGTTCTTGCGGCATTCCTTTCATTGGTGAATGCCTGGGCTAGACGGTGTGCAACTTGCATATTTTGGTTGTGGATCATGGCGTGCATCAAGTGCATATCATTCATGGTAACGGCACCACCATGTTGGGTTTTCGAGTGAAGGGTTTTGGCGATGAGGTGGTGAAGAATTCGGTGAACGGGGTTGGTGAATTTTGAAGCCTTTTTACTCGACCTCCTTACTTCATTATCGGAGGTGTAGGTGTGACAGAAAGCTTGATGATCTATGTTATCCAGGGTGGTGTACCCTCTTTTGAATACAGAACGGTTAAGGTGTGACGTCTTGTACAGTTCTAGATGCTTTGTGAACTGCGCAAGAGTTAGGTGATACATCTGATTCTGGTGGCGAAAATGGATGCACTCGTGACTGTTGTACTCATCCTGGTCAACATTTGACTCGAATTTCCAAGTTGCCATGAATTCTGCGTATGGCTCCTGATACACCTTTTCATTAATCTCAAACAGCTTTTGCCAGGCGCTGTTGATTTTCCCGTGTGCTGTAAAGTTCAAAATTTGTCTAAGCTCATCGGCCCAACCACACTGTTCCATTATTACCTAGTTGATATATTTGTTGGCCCCTTTTTGTCGATTTATCCAATTCCTCATAAACGGTTCATTATCCGCTGGGTTATCTTGCCCGAGGAGGTAGTGGGGTAACTCATATTCTTCCGGTAAATAATTAGCCATCTGCGAAGGTCAAGTAACGTAGGTTATGTTCCAAAAAAATAAGACTTAAAATAACACTTAGAATTTAAAAATGCATATATTTTTTTGAAAAATTCGAAATGAGGGCTTTAAAAATGGCATTTTCCAAATTCCTGTTATAGTCAATTATAGCCAAAATTACCGCAAACTATATCTAATCTCACTACAAGCTTATTTTCAAGCAAAATTCAAAACGTACCCGTGATTGCAATAAATAATGCTAAACATAATAATTATAGAGGGTTAGTCGTAATAAGCAATTTTGATTAAAATATGATAATTTCTAAGCATACAATGATTCTAATGACCATTTTTAATTACCTTAAATATTATTAATCATCAAACTTTAGCTATAACATTCTTAAGTCAAGGGTTAAGACCGTTTTACCGAAAAAAAATCATTTTGCTAAAAACGTACAAAATAAGAAAAGTCAAAGACTAGGCTAAATTTCCATTCGTAAGTCAATGATATCTTCATTTAGGCTAGTTTTAAGGCAATCCTAAGTTTTAAAAACGTTTTAACTATAGGAATAACCCTAAGCCTAATTAAGTGTAGTTTTACCAAAACATCAATTTTCAAGCAAACAAGCCTAAATTGTTCCAAAACTAGTTTCTAAGCATCCTAAATGAATCACTAAGCCTAAATAAGCTAGCAAAACATCAAGTTTCCAAAAATTTCACCAATTTCTAGCCTAAAACCTCAACTAACGAATCGAGAGCTAAAAACTATCCAAAATACTTTAATCGAACCTAAAAACTAACACACATCAATCACATTATCTAACTAAGCATAAAGGAAATTAAAATTGGGCATAAAACGCAATTTTTCTCAAAAGTCAAAAATTTGACTGAGTAAAAACTCGAATTTTAACCGTGAAAGAATACCTTTTACGTCAAATTGATGATGGAAACGCGTTTAGGAGGCACGAAAGAGTCGGATTTGAGCTTTGATTTGTTAAAAATGATCAAGATTTGAGCTTGGTGGTGGTGGGGTGATGCGTCGGCCGAAGAACACAGAAGGAGGAAGAAGAAAAGAAAAGAGAAAGAAGAAAAGGAAAGGAGGAAAAGAAAAGAAGAAGAAAAAGATGGGCCCGTGAGGCTCACGGGCTTATTTCTCCGACCCGACCCGCAAATTTGTAGTCTTTTAAGATTTTAAAATTTTAACTAGATTAATAGAAGATAAATAAAATTTTACTTCGGATTTTAATCCGGTTATTTTTATTAATTAAACTAAATTTTAAAAGAAAAAGTCAAATGGACGGAGTAAAATTAAAATATTTTATTTTATTAAAAACACAAATTACACAGGTTTCACAACTAAGTTCCAGAAAGAACGCGGAAAGAAAGATAAGTTAAAAGCTTCTTTGACCATCCAGAGTAAATCAACGGAGTGTACTGAAAATATTTCAAAATCACTTAGCATTTTACGCTCACGCTTTTGTAAATCTTCGATATTGTCCATAAGTTTAACCAAAACCCTTCTAACCTTTTTAATGTTTGAAATTCCATCCCTCAGTTTAGTTTCTCGATAATTAAGTTCGAAAAGAAGTTTTGACACTGTGTCTTGAAATAGAAGATCTTTCGCGCAGTCAGGATCACCGATAGTAAATTTAAAATTTTCAGTTATTTCCCGAATGATCTTTCTTTGCGGAGTCGTAAATGGAAATTTTGACATAGCGAGGATTTGTACGAGTTCAGAATATATTTCCTTTCTTTTTGTGAAGAAATTCTGATGTATTCTTTCCTCGGTGGAATCCGAAAAAACTTCAATTAATCTTTTGATGAGAAATGAGGCTGGATCAAAGTAAAAGAAATCTCAGTTTCCATATTTTGAAATAGGGTTAGGTTTCTTGCTTTCAATCCAAAATTCTAATTCGGAAGTGATTGCGGGGACATAATGGTTTATATGAATTGGAGAAAATTCCTTATCACTGAAGTGAGGGAGAAAACTGATGAATGACTCTAAATCGATTTTGAAATCAATTTCTGCATCCCGATACTTGACAAAAATATCATCCCCACATTCTTTTAACAGTTTGTGAAGAGAACGAACTTGAGAACGCATCTCTTTTAACAGATTGATTTGAAATGTTGAGAACGGGAAGTCTGAGGAATAGAGGTGCCTAATGAATTCTCTATAGACGTCTAACCTTCTATTAGGATTTAACAGATTTCCAGTAAACGGAGCTTGTGTTTTATCAATGTGTCATTGCTCCTTGGGATTAAATTCGAGCAAGTCTGGATAATTTAAAATAGTTGGATATTCTTCCCGCATTTCATCTTCCATTATCAGGAGTTCGTTAAGACTGAGCCTCCTTTTTGGATCGTGAAGAGGGTCGAATCCTGGTTCATTTGAGTAAAACTTATCCAAAAGCAACGAAATCTCTAAGTCAGATGAAATTATCCGGCTTCTTGGACTACAAGAATCAAGAACTAATTCTTGATGAGATTCATCAGGGTTTAGATTTGTTTTGGTTTTATAAAGGAAAATGTCATACCCCGTCCTAATCCACCTGGACGAAGTCATCAACATCTGGTCCCATTGCGAGGTACTGACCTAAATATGCCATAAATGACTCCAAGTAATATCTTTAGAATGAGCAAATGCACAGCGGAAGATTTCTTTCATACTTGAGAATAAACATGCTTAAAAGTGTCAACCAAAAGGTTGGTGAGTTCATAGGTTTATCATAACAATCATTTCAATATATTAATAGACCACAAGATTTCCGTTTATAAATATATGTACACTCGCAAGTGTATAAAAGTATTCTATAAGTTGTTGAGCGCTTCGGTAACCATACTTAACAATTAATGTGGCATATTCCCTTTATTATGAAATCTCCCTACACTGTACCAAGTGTAGTAAAAATGAAGTACTATGCAACCGTTTACAATACTAGAGCGACTAGCCCGGTTGGGGTGGTCAAACCCGATAGATCTATCAATAGGATTCGCGCTTACATGTTCTTCCAACATGTAAATATTAGTTACCAAGCTATTAGGGAAGATATGCAAGGTGGTACAACTCAACGTAGAATATATTTTAAGTACTTGTGTCTATTTCGTCAAACATAGAAACAGCGCATGTATTCTCAGCCCAAAAATATATATTGCAAAAGCAATTAAAAAGGGAGCAAATGAAACTCACCATACTGTATTTTGTAGTAAAAATACATATGACGACATTTAACAAATGTAGGGTTGGCCTCGGATTCACGAACCTATATCATTTATATATATATATATTAACACATATAATTGAAGTTGAATAAATTTATATATTATTAGTGATTTATTTGTTAATTTAATTACGCGTTTCATTAATAACCTAATTAATTACATTTATTCATTTTTATTTTAAAAGTTTTTACTATGGTTATGTTACATGTAGTAAATATGGTTTTATATAACTAATAGTTATTTGATAAAATAATATTGATAATAATAATAAATAAAAAGTTGTTTTCATTTTACAATAATAATAGTTATAGTAGTTATTATGATAATAATAGTGATACTAGTATTAATAATAATAATTTTGATAAAAATGAAAATTTTCTAATAATGATAATAATAATAAAAATGATACTTTTAATACAGATGACAGTTTTTAATAAAAATGATACTAATAATAATATTAATAATAATTAATACTAATAATAATAATAATAATAATAATAATAAAAAATAATAAGTAACTACCTCAAAGAAGTATCCGTTTAAAAAAATGCCCAAGTCCGGGTTTTAACCCGCGACGTCCCGCTAACCCGATAACTCCCTTAACCATTCGTCCGTAACTATTTTTCTGTTCTAATTCATACCATTTATTCTTTTGATCCATTATTAGCATATCATAATATCTTCATCATCTTCTTAACTTAAACATCACCATACTTATTATCACTATCATCTCATCAAATACGTAATCATCATCATCGTCTTTCATTATCATTACTATCATAGAATTATATCATCTTCATGATCATAATTCATGTATCATCTTTTATCATCATCATAAAATCTACATCTATATATCTTAATCAATATCATATATCGTATATTACATATCATATATCATCATGTGTAACACCACCACGACATCATCATGCTCACCATAACATAACCCGTTCATCACCATTTTCGTTATCATATTCGTCGTCACCATTATTATTATCATTTATCATTTTAATTATCATCATCATAATCTTATCATAATCATCGTATCTATTAATCTCAATCATCACTAACTTTATTTATATATAGTTATGTTGTAAATAATAATTATAATATTCTATTTTTATTTTATTTTACATAATTAATTTTAATATAACAACATATAATATTTAAAGTTTATTATATTTATATATACATATATATTTAAATACACACAAATCTATTTACAATTATCTGTTCGTGAATCGTCGAAATTGGTTGAAGGACAATTGAATACATGAAAACATTTCAAAAATTTTTGAGACTCAACCTAACAGAATTTTCTTATCGTCTCAGAGATATTTAATTGTATCGAGAGTTTGGTTTAAAATTAGTAGAAATTTTCCGGGTCATCACAGTACCTACCCGTTAAAGAAATTTCGTCCCCGAAATTTGATAGAGATCGTCATGGTTGACAATAAGTATGTTTTCATGACGAATATGAGTTGATAAATAGAGTTTTATCATTCTTGAGTAATATGAATGAAACAATTCGATTACTCGAAATGTACGAGTGAAGCTATCACAAAAGATTTAGATAGAGATTTAACTTTTGACATAATCATGTTGAATTTCCGGAATTCAAGGGATTTAGAGAAAATCTTCGTAATAAGATTTGATTCTTTGGTAATTAAGGAAATAAGATCTTCTTTGGTTAAATGCGATAATCTGCTTCGATTGCTCTGTCGGATATTTCACTATAAATTCACCCCTTCGTTTCTTTATATTCACAGTTCATACTTTCTATTCTTTCTTTCTTAATTCATACTTTTATTTTCTCTTTCCGAATTTAAGTCAATCGAATAATAGTCCAGAATCCATAGATATGAAGTTTCGAATGATCGTAATATACTTTGCAGAAAGGAAAGGTAACAGCACGATTTGATTTGTCGAATTACCAGAATCCCTGAGGATAGAACTATCAAGAATATATTTTCTTGATATGTTCAGAGGTTAATTAGAATGAAAGAGTTATGTAACATGGTTCATGATAAAGGTATTATCTGTGATTCTTTATCACGTTCTATTAGAAACTCAGCATGACTTACTGTAATATAATCACGTTGGTCGGGCGTCATTATATTATACTAATCCATGCTTCAATTCCCAACACTTCTCCACAATTTATTCATAATTTGTACTTAGATTTTTACAAAAGTTTCCAATATAATGGAATACAGAAAACATGAAGAGATAGATAATTTCGGACAAGAATATTTATGAAAATATCCTCAGAAATATCGAAGATATTTATGATGATATTTTGGGATTTCTAAGTTCGAAAGTTGATGAAGAAAAATTTTTCGCAAGATTTTAACATGACTTCGGAGCAAGATATTCACTAAAGGTTTCATCGAATCCCGAATTATCTGGATTCTTTGAATATAGGGCTTGGTCCTTGTATTTATCCTTTGTCTCCTTCAGGGTTAGTTCAATCCATTTTTCAGTACCGAATTTTCTATCGAGCGTTCCTAACACTCCATTCTTTTATCATCACTTTTGGCCATTAAGGCCATCTACAACATGCTGCTTCGTCAGCATTTTCAAAGTTAACGAATTTGGATCATCGGTCATCAAACCGAGGGTTTTCAAGAATATTGAAGGTTTTTAGATGATTAAACGCTGATTGTAATCGTCAAGATACAAAGGATGTTTAAGATGAAATCAAGTGGCAAACTTGAAGAATTGTTTTTTCATATGTTATAATCAGTATTTTATTTCATTTTAATTGTCCAATGTTAGTAGTTCACAGTTGATAGTCCACAGTTAACAGTCCAATAATTCATATATAGCTTATTATATAATATTCGAATTAATTAATACGTATCGTGACCCATGTACATGTCTCAGACTCGATCACAACTCAAAGTATATATATTATTGTAGAATCAACCTCAACCCTGTATAGCGAACTCGTGCATTATAGCATATAGAGTGTCTATGGTTATTCCAAATAATATATATATATATATATATATATATATATATATATATATATATATATATATATATATATATATATATATATATATATATATATATATATATATATATATATATATATATATATATATATATATATATATATATATATATATGATATGTCAAAACCTTGTATACATGTCCCGATATTTAAAGTGCGTAAAATAAATGACAGAAATTAAATGACGATAAATAAAATTGCGAGAATATAAATTGCGATAAATAAAATGTAATCAGTTAGCTAGGAACAGTTAGCTCGGAACAGTTAGCGTGTATTCTTAACAAAATTTTTCTCATAGTTAAATTGTTTGTTTCTAACAAATTTTATTTTGTCCAATATTTTCTTCATTATGCCACTTGTTCGATTCTGATAGATCAAAATCCAAATATGAAATTGAATGAAAATGGTTATTCTACGGTGAACGGATACGTATATCAGTGGTTATAAATAGGATAATAAATGACTGTTGAATTAGATTTGAAAAAATGTACAGTGTACTTATTAATGTGAAATCTAAATATTCCTCGGGTATTACCTACCCGTTAAAATATTTTCACCAATAACAGTTTGTACGAAAGAATTTTTAATTACAATCTTTATGAAAATATATATACATATATATTTTCCTCAGATGTAATCATGGATTTAATGAGTCAATATGATACTAAGCTCATTTAATTTAACGTTAGAACGAAAATATATAATCTTTAAGACTTTAGAGATTACATAATCGCCACGTAGAACGAAGATAATTGATGTAGATTGATATGTAGAACAAAGATAAAGTAGATAGAACGATAGGTAGAACGAAGATTATGCTCGCGGTACAGATGGTGATGTCGAGGCTGGTGATGTGGATATTGCTGTCGGTGGTACAAATGTTGTTGGTGTAATAAGTATAGCTTGTAAATCACGCACCATTCTTGTCAGGGTTTCTATCCTACCCTCTATCATTTCTATCCACCCACTCATCTGATTCGATAGATCTTGATTATCAATTCGAAGTTCCCTAACTTCTTCTAATATTCCCCGTCGATTGGTATTCAGAAGTAGGGGTTGAATATTTTCTGATATTGCAGTAATGCGACCTTCGAGGCGGAATATTTTGGCAAGAAGGGTGAAAACAGTGTTGCGCATAGGTTCACCGGTGAGTACATCGTTTTCTCCGATGTTAGGAGGTAAGTTTGGTTCACGGTAGGGTTCGCCTTCTTCATTTCTCCATCGGGTGAGTAAGTCTCGGACCCACCCCCATCTCCTCCAGAAAGAAAAATAGCTAAATGGTTGAGGCACTTCAGGTTTATTGACTTCAGAGTCTATTTCAATATACATCTCGAAATCGCTCCCAGAACTAATGGAATCCAAACTAGGTGTAGGATCCATATTTTACGATTAGTTAGAGGATTTTGATATGAAATGATTTTCGGATATCAGATGTTATTCTAATTATACAGAATACCTATATATAGTACAGAAGATCCCGTAGATTACGGAGGGAATTAAGGAGACGTGTCATACAAGGTTTAATGTGATGGGATATTAATTTGTCTGTACACCATCTATGCAATAATTGTAATAAGACGTGTCGAGACTGAAAATGATAGGTAGATATTTTTCAACAAAGAATGGTAAGCAAAATTCTTAACATGCAGACCAAGTTCAAGTCCAGAATTATTAATGTATCCTAACAACTACCAAGTTGAAGTCCAGACTCATTAATGCATCCTAACAACTACCAGTTAGACACACTAATGCAAGACCTGGTTCGCTAAGACAACCGCTCTGATACCATCTGTCATACCCCGTCCTAATCCACCCTGACGAAGTCATCAACATCTGGTCCCATTGTGAGGTACTGACCTAAATATGCCATGAATAACTCCAAGTAATATCTTTAGAATGAGCAAATGCACAGCGGAAGATTTCTTTCATACCTGAGAATAAACATGCTTAAAAGTGTCAACCAAAAGGTTAGTGAGTTCATAGGTTTATCATAACAATCATTTCTATATTAATAGACCACAAGATTTCCGTTTATAAATATATGTACACTCGCAAGTGTATAAAAGTATTCTATAAGTTGTTAAGCGCTTCGGTAACCATACTTAACAATTAATGTGGCATATTCCATTTATTATGAAATCTCCCTACACTGTACCAAGTGTAGTAAAAACGAAGTATTATGCAACCGTTTACGATACTAGAGCGACTAGCCCGGTTGGGGTGGTCAAACCCGATAGATCTATCAATAGGATTCACGCTTACATGTTCTTCCAACATGTAAATATTAGTTACCAAGCTATTAGGGAAGATATGCAAGGTGGTACAACTCAACGTAGAATATATTTTAAGTACTTGTGTCTATTTCGTCAAACATAGAAACATCGCATGTATTCTCAGCCCAAAAATATATATTGCAAAAGCAATTAAAAAGGGAGCAAATGAAACTCACCATACTGTATTTTGTAGTAAAAATACATATGACGACATTTAACAAGTGTAGGGTTGGCCTCGGATTCACGAACCTATATCATTTATATATATATTAACACATATAATTGAAGTCGAATAAATTTATATATTATTAGTGATTTAATTGTTATTTTAATTATGTGTTTCATTAATAACCTAATTAATTACATTTATTCATTTTTATTATAAAAGTTTTTACTATGGTTATGTTACATGTAATAAATATGGTTTTATATAATTAATAGTTATTTGATAAAATAATATTGATAATAATAATAAATAAAAAGTTGTTTTCATTTTACAATAATAATTGTAATAGTAGTTATTATGATAATAATAGTGATACTAGTATTAATAATAATAATTTTGATAAAAATGAAAATTTTCTAATAATGATAAGAATAATAAAAATGATACTTTTAATACAGATGATAGTTTTAAAAAAAAAATGATACTAATAATAATATTAATAATAATTAATACTAATAATAATAATAATAATAATAATAATAAATAATAATAAATAAATAAATAAATAAATAAGTAACTACCTCAAAGAAGTATCCCTTTAAAAAATGCCCAAGTCCGGGTTTTAACCCGCGACGTCCCGCTAACCCGATAACTCCCTTAACCATTCGTTCCTAACTGTTTTTCTGTTCTAATTCATACCATTTATTCTTTTGATCCATTATTAGCATATCATAATATCTTCATCATCATCTTAACTTAAACATCATCATACTTATTATCACTATCATCTCATCAAATACGTAATCATCATCATCGTCTTTCATTATCATTACTATCATAGAATTATATCATCTTCATGATCATAATTCATGCATCATCTTTTATCATCATCATAAAATCAACATCTATATATCTTAATCAATATCATATATCGTATATTACATATCATATATCATCATGTGTAACACCACCACGACATCATCATGCTCACCATAACATAACCCGTTCATCAACATTTTCGTTATCATATTCGTCATCGCCATTATTATTATCATTTATCATTTTAATTATCATCATCATAATCTTATCATAATCATCGTATCTATTAATCTCAATCATCATTAACTTAAATGAGGTGTGTGTTCGTTGTCTTCGTATGGAAACCATGAATATAAACGATAGGTATTGTAAGTTGTGGCCCAAATTGCTCACAAGCCCAATTACCAATTGAATCGTGGCAACTACAAGCCCAACATCAATTCAAAGCTTACAGCCCTATGTCTAGTTCACATAAGAATATTACGGCCCAGGAAGGAAAATTCTTCGGTCCAGTTTATCAGAAAAAAAATATCAGATTGCGTGTATATGTGTTTGTTAGATTGTAAAGTGATATCAAAAAAATTAAAAACAATAAAATGTAGCTTTCTTGTCCCACACTCTATTATAAAAAAAATACGTTGTCTCCTTCTTTAATATACCCGTTCCCATCACCACTTTATCATTATCACTCTTCTTTTTTTTAATGGAATTATGATCTTACAACAGTTGTTGTAATCGAGTAGGTACAGTAATAATATGGTTACAGCAGTTTTGCAGGTGAGTTTGTTTATGGGTTTGATTGTGGGTTTGAGGATGGTAGTGTGGTTGACGGTTAGCAGCAATAGTGAGTCGTAGCAGTAACAGCAACAATTCAATGGTTTAGATCGTGGTGAAGGTTTTCTATGGTGTTTGACTTGGGTTCGATCAGACAGAAAATAAAGCATAAATGTGTGAGGTTCGAATAGTGGGTTGCAATGATTATCGAAGGTGTTTGAATGTGATAGTGGTTGATGGTTGAGAGTCGATGGTGATGTTCAAGCATGAAGGAGGAAGATGATAAGGTGATGGGTTCATGATGATGAAATGAGTTTAGGTGGTAATGATTTGAGATGGTGATGATTCGAACAACCGAAAAAGAAGTGGGTTTATGTAATAAGGTAACCCGTGGTGGTGGTAATGGTGATGGAGTTTCGTGGGTTTGGATAGAGAGATGAGAAGGAGTGAAGTGGAGATGGTTGTAAGTGGTGAGGGTGGTTTCGATGGACGACAGCAGCAGCAAGAAAGGTTGCAGAGGTCGAGCAGTAGATGATATGTTTGAAGTTGTTATGTTTTGATCTTTCATGTATATGTCTATATCAAATGTATATGTGTCGTGTTTTTCACAAAACTAGTGAGCTAAGTTTGAATATAATACAACCATAATTGACTAATTCAACCATGTTAAAGTCTAAAAGGATACAGTAATCCTACTTAATAATTTCATTAGGATGGAATCTAATGATATAATGGGACAGCTATGAAATTTTGTTTTATTAATGTCGACATTGCTAATTAATCGGGCATTGGATCATACTCCGTTGTAAATTAGTGACGGATAAAAGTTCTCATAAAAATTCCAAAATTTTATATTACACATCTTTATTTAATTCAGTCATTATATTTGTTAAATAAAAATTACATCAACTGTCCCTCTCAATTCTGGGTAAAATATAAAAAGTTCTAAAATTTAATAAACAGCTCCTAATTACATTTTTAATAAGTCTATAACTTATAAAACTCATTTTCGGATCTCCGTCTATTTTAAAATCATATAAGTTTGAATTTAGTTTGCTTAATATCAACCGGAACATCAAAAGAGTATTACAATCATTTAATATTTATTTTTACTATACTTTATTTATATATAGTTATGTTGTAAATAATAATTATAATATTCTATTTTTATTTTATTTTACATAATTAATTTTAATACAACAACATATAATATTTAAAGTTTATTATATTTATATATACATATATATTTAAATACACACAAATCTATTTACAATTATCTGTTCGTGAATCGTCGAAATTGGTCGAAGGACAATTGAATACATGAAAACATTTAAAAATTTTTTGAGACTCAACCTAACAGACTTTTCTTATCGTCTCAGATGAAATGTCCCGTTCATATTGATTATAAACGTTCCATATTAATTGATTTCGTCACGAGGTTTTGACCTCTCTATATGAGACCTTTTTCAAAGACTGCATTCATTTTTAAAACAACCATAACCTTTATTTTATTGATAAAGGTTTAAAATGCATTACGTAGATTATCAAATAATGATAATCTAAAATATACCGTTTACACACGACCATTACATAATGGTTTAAAATATGAATATATTACATCAAAAATAAGTTTCTTGAATGCACTTTTTCATAATATCATACAAGCATGGACTCCAAATCTTGTCCTTATTTTAGTATGCAACAACAGAAGCTCTTAATAATCACCTGAGAATAATCATGCTTAAAACGTTAACAAAAATGTTGGTGAGTTATAGGTTTAACCTATATATTATCAAATCATAATAATAGACCACAAGATTTCATATTTCAATACATCCCATACATAGAGATAAAAATCATTCATACGGTGAACACCTGGTAATCGACATTAACAAGATGCATATAAGAATATCCCCATCATTCCGGGACATCCATCGGACATGATATAAAAACTCGAAGTACTAAAGCATCCGCTACAACAGATGGGGTTTGTTGGGCCCAATAGATCTATCTTTAGGATTCGCGTCAATTAGTAGACTGGTTTACTAATTCTTAGGTTACCAAGTAAAAGGGGCATATTCGGCTTCGATCGTTCAACCATAGAAAGTAGTTTCATGTACTTGTGTCTATTTTGTAAAACATTTATAAAGCTGCATGTATTCTCATCCTAAAAATATTAGATTTTAAAAGTGAGACTATAACTCACTATCACAGATTTTTACTTCGTCGGGAAGTAAGACTTGGCCACTGGTCGATTCACGAACCTATAACAAATATGTACATATATATCAAAGTATGTTCAAAATATATTTACAACATTTCTAATACGTTTTAATGTTTTAAGTTTATTAAGTCAGCTGTCCTCGTTAGTAACCTACAACTAGTTGTCCATACTTAGATGTACAGAAATAAATTGATATATATTATCTTGACCCAATCCACGACCCAGTGTATACACGTCTCAGGCTAGATCACAACTCAAAGTATATATATTTTTGGAATCAACCTCAACCCTGTATAGCTAACTCCAACATTACTGCATATAGAGTATCTATGGTTGTTCCAAATAATATATATAGATGGGTCGATATGATATGTCAAAACATTTGCATACGTGTCTTTATGGTATCCCAAGATTACATAATATATTAGAATATATGTATTATACAATATAAGTTAGCTAGGATATGATTAATATAGATTTATTACCAATTTTCACGTAGCTACAACAAGTAAAAATATCCAATCTTGTTTTACCCATAACTTCTTCGTTTTAAATCTGTTTTGAGTGAATCCAATTGCTATGGTTTCATATTGAACTTAAGTTTATGAATATATACAGAAAAATTATAAGTTTATAGTTGGAAATACAGGTTACAAGTTGTTTTTGTAAAGGTAGTCATTTCAGTCGAAAGAACGACGTCTATATGACCATTTTGGAAAACATACTTCCACTTTGAGTTTAATCATGATTTATGGATATAGTTTCATGTTCATAAGAAAAATCATTTTCCCAGAAGAACAACTTTTAAATCAAAGTTTATCATAGTTTTTAATTAACTAACCCAAAACAGCCCGCGGTGTTACTACGACGGCGTATATCCAGTTTTACGGTGTTTTTCGTGATTTCCGGTTTTAAATCATTAAGTTAGCATATCATATAGATACAGAACATGTGAATAGTTGATTTTAAAAGTCAAGTTAGAAGGATTAACTTTTGTTTGCGAACAAGTTTAGAATTAACTAAACTATGTTTTAGTGATTTCAAGTTTAAAACTTCGAATAAGGTAGTTATATATATATGAATCGAATGATGTTATGAACATCATTAGTACCTCAGCTTTTGTAGATAAACCTATTGGAAATGAGAAAAATAGATCTAGCTTCAAAGGATCCTTGGATGGCTTGAAAGTTCTTGAAGCAGAATTATGACACGAAAACAAGTTCAAGTAAGATTTCCACTCGAAATAAGATTGTTATAGTTATAGAAATGGAAACAAAGTTTGAATATGAGTATTACCTTATATTAGAAAGATATCTTACTATAAATAAAAAAGATTTCTTGAGGTTGGATGATCACTTTACAAGATTGGAAGTAAGCTAGCAAACTTGGAAGTATTCTTGATTTTATGAAACTAGAACTTATAGAATTTATGAAGAACACTTAGAACTTGAAGATAGAACTTGAGAGAGATCAATTTGATGAAGAAAATTGAAGAATGAAAGTGTTTGTAGGTGTTTTTGGTCGTTGGTATATGGATTAGATATAAAGGATGTGTAATTTTGTTTACATGTAAATAAGTCATGAATGATTACTAATATTTTTGTAATTTTATGATATATTTCAAGCTAGTTGCCAAATGATGGTTCCCACATATATTAGGTGACTCACATGGGCTGCTAAGAGCTAATCATTGGAGTGTATATACCAATAGTACATACATCTAAAAGCTGTGTATTGTACGAGTATGAATACGGGTGCATACGAGTAGAATTGTTGATGAAACTGAACGAGGATGTAATTGTAAGCATTTTTGTTAATTACAAGTATTTTGATAAGTGTATTGAAGTCTTTTAAAAGTGTATGAATACATATTAAAACACTACATGTATATACATTTTAACTGAGTCGTTAAGTCAACGTTATTCGTTACATGTAAATGTTGTTTTGTAACCTTTAGGTTAACGATCTTGTTAAATGTTGTTAACCCATTGTTTATTATATCTAAAGAGATGTTAAATTATTACATTATCATGATATTATGATATATTAATATATCTTAGTATGATATATATACAGTTAAATGTTGTTACAACGATAATCGTTACATATATGTCTCGTTTCGAAATCATTAAGTTAGTAGTCTTGTTTTTACATATGTAGTTCATTGTTAATACACTTAATGACATGTTTACTTATCATTTATCATGATTAAACATTGTGTATCAATATCTTAATATGATTCATATGAATTTAGTAAGACGTTGTTATAACGATAATCGTTATATATATCGTTTCGAGTTTCTTAATTCAATAAACTCAATCTTATGTATATAACTCATTGTTAAAATACCTAATGAGATACTTACTTATCATAATATCATGTTAACTATATATATAATCATATATATGTCATCATATAGTTTTTACAAGTTTTAACGTTCGTGAATCACCGGTCAACTTGGGTGGTCAATTGTCTATATGAAAACTATTTAAATTAATCAAGTCTTAACAAGTTTGATTGCTTAACATGTTGGAAACACTTAATCATGTAAATAACAATTTCATTTAATATATATAAACATCGAAAAGTTCGGGTCACTACATCAGAGATATTTAATCGTATCGAGAGTTTGGTTTAAAATTAGTAGAAATATTCCGGGTCGTCACAGAAAAATTCTCCGGTTTCCGAAGTCGTGGGAGAGCAACTGCCTTTCGCACTTTCTTCGTAGTCTGTTAAGTTTGAACTGGAATCTACAGAAATTAATACCATAATTAATATTTTGTTTTTATAGTTTTAAAAAGGTGTTACTATAATGGCGACTTTAAATCCTATACCGACAAACTCCCTGTTTGTTAAGCATGTGTGGTTCTTATCAATTTATCTTTGAAACAAGTGGCCAGGCCAACAACGGAGAGGCAGGATCCTTTTGGTTCCAATATAATTAGAGACTGTTCGGAAAATTCAACAACCAAGTTCGTGTATAATTGTTTTTCTTAGACACCACTCAAGAGTCTCAGATATTTTAACTGAATCATCGATTACCATAACAGACAGAAAATTAGTCCTCGGCAGCGGCACCAAAAACTTACTTCTACTTATGATATGACCAAAACGGACGGTTTTATTTGTGCGGTGTCGTTAGGTCGCAACACGTCGGAATTAGCTACCAAAAGAGAGTAATGGTTTTATTATTTATATTTAGCTAGGGTTTCCTAGCTATAACTCACCTACTTGTCTTCCTTTTAACGAGTAAGTGGTAAATATAACTCAGGTTCGTATTTTTGTATGTTTGCTCAGTAACGTGGGACAAAAGTGCCTATATAGTTAACCCTAGTGACAAGAGGTGATAGATTAATATTAACTAATAATACTATAATTTAACTGTAAAGATAAAGATAGATAGGTATGGAGAATAGAATTCTGATGGGAGACTATCACAAGAGTTTAACTTCTTAGAATAAACACTAAACCTCAATCAATTAAGCTATGAACCTAACTGATTTGTTACTAAGAGTTTAGGCTTTGAAGATTCTGGCTAAGACGGATATCCCTACTCCCAACGCTAACCTTAGAGGGTTTAAACGACCTTATGGATAGAATCCTAGGTACATGAACAAAGTGGTATACCCATAAAGGAAAGTCACAGCTTTTCTTTATCCCAGTTGGTCTAACTAAAGCAATATTTCACCACTTAACACTACGCTATGCCTTAACATTAACAGATGTGCAATCTTAGATATTCTAAGGTACTGCTAATTGGACTAGAAGTCTCTCCTTTGCGATCAATTATTCAACCCCGAATCACCTTACAACATCTCAAGAACGTTGCTCCTGACACGAATCATGCTTTTGAGCAAGCTAGTGTTCACTGAACTCTATATTGCCTACTCTAATCACAACCTAAATGGGCAGCTCTTCTTTGACGAATAAATGGTTATTCGTACGTAGGTACTATATCCCTATTGTGACGTTAAGCACACATAACTACTTACCTTGTATCCTAGTGTTGATCAGGTCCTAATACTAGGTTATAGCCACGTGAATAAGCGAAAAGGGTGATCCATAAATTAAACTTCTAAACCGTCAAGGTTTCAGCATAACAATAGGATAAGTTTCAGATAAAGTATTTAACAAATAATAAACATTTGTTACAAATAGACAGGCATGCAAGATGAAAGCAACTTAAGATAACAAGATAACTTTATTAAATCAAGGAAAGCGTTCACCATTTACAGATGAGATCTGGACCATTACAAGTGCTGACATCCTCTAGACTGCTCCTATTACAATCTTCGGCGTTCACCTCCGGGTACTTAATTTCCTGCTCGGAGGTGAGAAGGCCTTGAAAGCTCTAGTGAGAGAAAGTATATTGTAGTGAGAGAGTGAGGAGAGGTGTGTTGAAATTGGATGATAAAAAGCCTTTAAATAGACTTGAAATTTCCCTGCAAATGGCTGACAGGCCATTTGGCAGGCCGTTTGCAGGGGCCGTTTTCCATGCTAGCCCGTTTGCAGGGGTCGTTTGCCCTGGCTGTTTGGCAGGCCGGCAAGCCGTTTTTCAGGCCGTTTGGCTTGCCTGGTCAGCTAATTTTGCTGGATCGTAACTTGATTTCTTGTCTTTCACCGTTTTCGCTCTAGTCTTCGTTTTAGCTCCGTTTTTCTTGATTCTTTTTGCATCGTCTTCATAATTACTTTATCTACAAATTTAACCTAAAAATGATAGCCGAAAAAGTTTTGAACTTTAAGCTTTTTGGGACTCAATATCGGGGGTAAAAACATGACGTTTTAGCCGATATCACTCTCCTATTGATCTAAATGTAAAGCTCTTACCGAATACGGGGAAGGTGGTGAAACCACTTTAATACTCTCAAGTAATAGGTTATTTGATGTATGTTATGACATCAATGAGACCGGATATTGCGTATGCCATGGGGAAATTGATTAGATTCACAAGTAACCCTGGTACTCACCATTGGTATGCGATTAATCGAGTATTTATGTACTTGAAACAAACCATGAATTATGGTATCACATATTCCGGATTTCCTCCTGTCATAAAAGGATATTCAGATGCAAGTTGGATTACTAACATTGAAGATCATTCTTCTACAACGATTTGTATAATCCTACTTGGAGGAAGAGCTATTTTATGGGCATCAAAGAAGCAAACTTGTATCACTACTTCGACCATGGAATCCGAGTTTATTGCTTTGGCATCGGCCGGGAATGAAGCCGAATGGTTAAGGAATTTAATCTATGAGATTCCTTGGATGTTAGACATAGTATGATTCGAGAGTTGATCACCAATGGAGTTATTTTTGTTGTGTAAGATCCTGAATTTTGCCCTTAGAAGCAGTGAAGATTACAATGGTGATCGACGGGCGATAGTAATTCGACGGTTGTGAAAGTCGAAATTTTAGAGCATTGCGGTAAATACTTCTTATGAAGTGGCGGATGAGCGAATATTGTTGCTCTTAAGTGTTAGACTGGTAAAGATGACCGGTGAGCCGGCGATGGACTTAATGGTCGGTTAAGCTGAAGGTTATGATGAAGTGTTGATATTGCGGTTGTAACACCCCGCCAAATTTCCATCTAACGGAATGTTAACTCTAGTCCCAGTGCTTGGCTTGACTTCTATGTAACTGTAATATTCTACAGCGAAAGCGATTAATACCTAAGAATGAAACACGCAAAACGGATCAACAATAATGTTGAGTGAATCTACAGGTTTTAGGTAATCAATACAGTATGTTTAAGAAATAAGATTTCGAAAACATTTATTAGTGGAAGAACACCAAGGTTTAATGTTAAAAGTTTGTAGACACCTCCGTGTCCTGTTTCAAAAGTTTGTTGACACTACCATGTCAAGTTTCAAATATCTGTAGACAATACCATGTCAAGTTTTATCTCATTTGTTCGTAACCACAGTTTTACATAATGTTGTATAGTATCAGAAAACAGTTATCAGAAAATAGTTTAAGTTCCTTGACCACGAGATTTTACAAGTACAACTCCAAGTTGCGAAACGTTTGCATAATCTATGAGCACCTGAATACTAGCAATCACCCGAGTATAGAACCTACTATACCCGCCTTTACCTCATAAAATGTTATACACTTGTTCGAGTGTATCTAATGTTCAAAGTAAATGCACCACAGTTAATAATGAAGGGTGAGGTTGTCAACCTAACGGATCCGTCCATCTAAATTGTGCTTACACTGATGGTATTAAAAGTATTTAAGCTAGAGGCTTTGTGAACAAATGCAATATGCATATATAGTACTCATGTCAATAAAAAAGCATTTGATAATGTAAGTATAACAGCGTGTATTCTCATCTCTGAAAACATGTAAAAAACGGGACTGTAGACTCACCTTTGAATAAAGCTCGGGTTGAAAAGTGGACAAATACTTGTACGGTTTATAGCTGAGTAATGCAACCTAAGTATACGTATTTAGGTTGGTTAATAAATATGTCTTAAACAAGTGTTGTTTCATAGTATAAGTTGTCTTATAGTTCGACTCGACACGTTTCAAAGTAAAAGTCAACATATAGTCAACTAGTTCATGCAAGTCAAACAAAGTCAACCCAAGTCAAACCAAAAGTCAAACTTGGTCAAAGTAGTCAACTAAGGTCAACATCAGTAGGTACATGTCAAATTTTGGTCAACATGTCAAACCTAAGTCAAACAACTCATTTTGGTTCATAAATGGTAAATTTCACAATCACAGTTTATCGTTATGCATACCGTTTATGTACATGCAGCAGACTTCGTCAAATAACACATAGCAAAAAATTCAAGTGATCATGGAAAGCTCCAGATCATAATATGACTCAAAATAGATTCCAAAAAGTCCAGCCAAGGTCTCATACGATGTTTAAAAGTCAGGAATCAGAAGGGGTACATTTATGGTTTGCCAAATCAGTTTCTGACTGCGCACTGATTTGGTTTTGGCTATAAACGGAGCTAGGGACATGAAATTGATACAATACCAGTGTCCATGGTTCAAGGACAAGTCAAACTAACATATTTCAAAAGTTGAGCAATTTTTATTTAGCCAATTTGTACAGTTTATTCGTGCAAGTTGAATGTTCAGTTTTCAGATCAATTCAGAATTCACACAATCTATGGCCCTATTGTGCCCAATGCATAAGGTTTAAGAGATTTCTATTAACTAACCATATGTCACATATCATATTAAGATTCATTTTCCAGAAGCATACTTTCTAATTCAATAAACACAAACCACATAGTAAAAAACAGAGAGGAAGTTGCTGTTTCGATCCTAGTTTAGCTAGTCACATTCGCACGCGATTATTCGAAGATATATATACAATTAGACTATGATATCTACATGAAAAGTGAAGAAATTTTTGTGTAAATTTCAAATATGTAAAGTTTTAAACCCAGAAGTTAATACATTTTATCATACAAGGTTGTTTTCATGCAGGTGCTGTATAATTCCACGTTTTCATTCGTTTTAGCATATCTCAAGTTATACATAAGCAAACGACATGATATCCTAGTTTAAACTGAGTATTTTTGAATTACCTATCCAATGGTATTAAATTCACAAACCAATTCGTGGTCTATCAAACCCATATTTCTGATTACACAACAAAAACACAACGTTAATTTCAATTGGCCATATCTTGATCATCCGGAAACGAAATCAAGCGAATCCAAAGCCTAAAATCAATAGTTTTTCACAAGGATTATAATTATCACATAATATCATGCAATTGAAAAATTAAAATTACTGTACATGCAATAAACAATTTCGGTTTTCGCATCAAACAATCAAAACGAGTAATTTATCGCATCTAGCATTCATCAAACATCAAGACTTGAGCAATAGACAACCTAAATCATGAAACCTTAACAAAAATCTGATTTTAAAGATTAGGGTTTATGCAAATATACCTTTGATCGCGAAAAGAATTATATCAATGCGTAGAGGATGAAGGGAATTGCAAGTTTGATGTTGAACACATAAGCTAAAAAGCAAAAATTGATGGTGGATTGGTGGTGATGGATGTCGACGTGAGAGAGGAGAAGGGAGGGAAGAAGCTGCGTGATTTTTGATTAGGTTTAGGGATGTGCAGTGTTTTGTTACTAGTTACTTATTATTAAAACCCTAGATTTCCACAAGTTACACTTAAGTCCACAAGTTAATAAAAATTAGGGGAGGGGGCATGAGGTTCAGCCGAATATGGCCCACCATGGTGTCCCGGGTTCGTGTTTTGCAATTTCATGTATTCGTGGTTCGTTTCAAGTGCCGTTTAGACGTACCGAAGGCCCAGAACGCTAAACCGATCGTTAAAACGCAACCAAACGTTTAATTTATTAAAAACCCAATAAATTAAAAAAATTTAAAAAGTTAATAATTATTAAAATAATTATTAAAATAAACCCGAGTGTTTCGTTGCTCAAAAAGCAGTTATCAAAACCGTATTGTTTTTATCGTATTTCTTTATCTAAAATATTTATTCGAATTAATATTAACCCGTATTAATTATTGTAACCCTCCAAGGATCAAGTATGCGTTTATTACACATAAACACATAAACGTCAAGTAATCGCCGTTAAATAAACTAACAGAAGGTTAACGGAAGTGACGGAAAAAGCAGGGTTGTTACATAACCAACCTGTTTTTGAAAATTTCGTCCCGAAATTTTAGTGAACGTTCGCTGAAGTAGTTCCTTCCGGAAACAGTTACGGGTACTTTATGTCTCATTTGATCTTCACGCTCCCACGTGAATTCTGGTCTTTTCTCGCGTTCCACCGAACCTTAACGATATGAATGTTACTTTGTTTTAAGCGTTTGACATCGCGGTCCATGATCTCGACAGGTTCCTCAATGAAATGAAGTTTGTCATCGACACGCAGTTCCTCTGAAGAAATAATCAAATTCCTGTCGGCTAAGCATTTCTTCAGGTTGGATACGTGGAAAGTGTCGTTTATGCCACTGAGTGCTTGTGGCAATTTCAATCTGTATGCCACCGGTCCAACCCTTTCAGTTATCTCGAACGGTCCAACATATCTAGGACTCAGTTTACCTCGTTTCCCGAACCGTATAACACCCTTCCAAGGTGATACTTTAAGCATGACTTTATCACCAACCTGGAATTCTATATCCTTCTGTCTAACATCGACGTAACTCTTTTGATGACTCCGAGCCATTCTCAATCATTCCTGAATCTGTAGGACTTTCTCCGTTGTCTCCTGAATAATCTCAGGACCTGTCAACTGACTATCCCCCAATTCGCTCCAACATACAGGAGATCTACACTTCCTTCCATACAACGCTTTGAAAGGTGCAGCTTTAATGCTCGCATGGTAGCTGTTATTGTATGAGAACTCAGCTAGTGGTAAGTACTTATCCCATCCGTTTCTGAAATCAATGACATATGCTCGTAACATGTCTTCAAAGTTTGAATAGTTCGTTCGCTCTGGCCATCTGTCTGGGGTGATATGCTGTACTCATATCTAAACGGGTCCCCATTGCTTTTTGTAATGACTGCCAAAATCTGGAAGTGAATCTGCTGTCGCGATCGGATATAATGGATATAGGCACTCCATGCCTAGAGACGACTTCCTTAATGTAAACTTGAGCCAACTTCTCCATTTTATCAGTTTCTCGTATCGGTAAGAAGTGTACAGACTTAGTGAGACGATCCATGATAACCCAAATACTATCGTAACCTCCCACCATTCTCGGCAGTTTCATGATGAAGACCATGGAAATACCTTCCTATTTCCACAGGGGAATCTTTGGTTGGGTTAATAATCCTAATGGCTTCTGATGTTCAGCCTTGACCTTAGCGCAAGTCAAGCACTTTCCGACATAGGTAGCAATGTCAGCTTTCAAATTTGGCCACCAATAAAACGCCTTCAAATCTTGGTACATTTTATCTGATCCCGGATGAATTGAGTACCTTAACTTGTGTGCTTCCTCCAACACTAGTTCTCTTAATCCCCCAAACTTTGGTACCCAGATTCAATTAGCAAAGTACCGTGTTCCGTCCTCCTTGATGTCAAATTTCTTATTCATTCCTCTGAGAAATTCAACATCGACATTTTCTTTCTTCACGGCCTCTCGTTGTGCTTCACAAATCTGTGATGTGAGATTTGTACGGACAACTATGTTAAGAGCTTTAACCCTGAGAGGTTTCTCTCGCTCTTTTCTGCTTAAAGCATCCGCCACAACATTCGATTTGCCAGGATGGTATTGAAGTTCGCAGTTATAATCGTTAAGTAGTTCCATCCAACATCGTTGTCTCCTGTTGAGCTGTTTCTGATCAAATATGTGCTATAAACTCTTATGTTCGATGATGATAGTAAACTTGGTTCCATACAGGTAGTGTCTCCACATTTTAAGTGCAAAGACAACAGCTCCTAATTCAAGGTCGTGCGTAGTGTAGTTCTGCTCTTGAATCTTTATCTGACGTGATCCATAAGCAATAACCTTATTTCACTGCATAAGCACGTAACCCATTCCTTGACGTGAGGCATCACAATAAACAACAAAATCTTCACTTCCCTCGGGTAGAGACAATACCGGTGCATTTGTTAACTTCTCTTACAATAACTAAAATGCAGTTTCTTGCGGTTCTGACCACTCATACTTCTTGCCCTTATGATTCAACGCGTTTAATGGTCGGGCAATCTTAGAGAATCCTTCGATGAATCTACGATAATAACCAGCTAGACCCAAAAATTGTCGGATCTGAGTTGGCGTCTTTGGAGTTTCCCAATTCTTAACTGACTCAATCTTTGCTGGGTTGACCTGTATTCCATTGGCCCCTACAACACGGCCAAGAAATTGTACCCCTGGTAACCAAAAGTCACACTTAGAGAACGTTGCATACAACTGCTCTTTTTCTAAACATGGTCAATATCGATCGTAGGTGTTGTTCGTGCTCTTCCTTGTTCTTGGAGTACACCAATATATAATTAATAAACATAATGACAAATCTATCTAGGTATGTCTTACAAACACGGTTCATGAGGTCCATGAACACTACCGGTGCATTCGTCAATCCAAACAGCATCACTATAAACTCATAATGTCCATAACGTGTTTGATGTGTGCGAGGTGTACTAGGAAATAGTATTATTTTTATAACGAAATACTATTAAATATGATACAATTTTACACAAGATATTTATTTATTTATAGAATGGATATACCTAAACCTTGCTACAACACTTATAGGCAGTGTACCTAATCGTACAGTAGTGTAGTTTTTAGTAAGTCCGGTTCGTTCCACAGGGATACACTTAAACAAGCTTAACGCTATAATTTTTAACTTATAAAAATACAAATATATATATAAGTAATATTATTATTATAAAAAGGGAGTTTTTACCGTTTAATGACCGGTTTGTCGATTTTTAAAACTTTAGTCGCAGTTAAAACCTAATGTAAAATATTAAATAAATAAAAGACTTAATTTAAAGCGTAAAATAAATAACGATAATGAAATTGCGATAAATAAAAGTGCGATAATTAAAAAGTACGATAATTAAAAGTGCAATTAAATATGAAAATAAAGGAATTATGCTTATTTAAAATTCCGTAATCATGATGTTTGACGTGTTGATTTTTAGTTTATTCCCATGGGTTAATTGTACTTTGTCTTGGATTATTTAATATATCCGTTTGGTTTTTGTCCATAACAGTCCATCGGTCATAAAATTAAAGTGCGAGTGTCCTCGTCAAATTATCCTTATTTCCGAAGTCAAATATTCCAACTAATTGGGGACTTAAACTGTAACAAGGTCTTAATACTTTGTTTAATAATTACACCAGGATATCGACTGTGTGTAACCCAAGGTTTTAATACTTTGTTAACAATTACGCCAAGTGTCCTTGTACATAATTTCACCCCTGTTTTAATAAATCTATTAACTATTAATCCATTCCCGTGTCTGGTTAAATGAACGATTATTCGTACATATAAATATCTCGCCCATCGTGTCCGATCGAGTGTATATAGTTATTTCTAGGTACGTCCAATTGTAAATCTTTATATTAAAATTAACAAACCATCATTTAGTTAAACAAATATAAAGCCCATTAATAGCCCATAGTCTAATTTCCACAAGTGTCGTTCTTTTGTCCAAACCCCAATTATGGTACAAACCCCAATTACCCAATTTTAATATTTTAGCCCAACATCATGATTACTTCGGTATTAAATAAGTATAATAATAACTTAGCTACGAGACATTAATTTAAAAATAACATTAACCATAACTTACAGTGATTAAAAATAGTGTAGCGTTACACGGACAGAATTTCGACTTACACCCTTACAACATTCGCTAACATACCCTTATTATTAGAATTTAAAATTAAAATTAAAATTATAACATAAATATAAATATATTTACGTATAGATAGAGAGATGGATATATATTATATAAACTGAGCCAAAACAAGCGAATTTATAGGACCAGGCCTGGATTTCAGGGCCATGCGATCGCATGGCTTTTGTGCCTCCAGGCCATGCGATCGCATGGGGGTAGGTAGCAGCTCACAATTCTTTGTTTTCTTGTTTGTAAACGTTTTATATATAATATAATATATATATATATTAATCCTTAGTAAAATTAATATATATATTATATTATATATAAAACGTCGACAAACAAGAAAACAAAGAATTGTGAGCTGCTACCTACCCCCATGCGATCGCATGGCCTGGAGGCACAAAAGCCATGCGATCGCATGGCCCTGAAATCCAGGCCTGGTCCTATAAATTCGCGTGTTTTGGCTCAGTTTATATATTTGATAATGCTAAAAATGAACATATATTTCATAGCATTATCCCTCAAGAAAGATAAGCTTTAAGTTGCAATTGTTCTATTTACAAGTGATATTCGTTTAAATAATAAAAGGTGAAGACAAAAGATAGATTCGACGAATTGAAGACGCAAAGGACCAAAAAGCTCAAAAGTACAAAATACAATCAAAGTGGTTCCAATTATTGATGAGAAACGTCTCGAAATTACAAGAGTACAAGACGCAAAACGCAAAGTACGAGATATTAAATTGTACGCAAGGACGGTCGAAAATCCGGAACCGGGACCAAAGTCAACTCTCAACGCTCGACGCAACGGACTAAAAATTATGAGTCAACTATGCACATGAATATAATATAATATATAATTAATTCTTAAAATTAATATATATATTATATTATATTATATATAAAATGTCGACAAACAAGAAAACAAAGAATTGTGAGCTGCTACCTACCCCCATGTGATCGCATGGCCTGGAGGCACAAAAGCCATGCGATCGCATGGCCCTGAAATCCAGGCCTGGTCCTATAAATTCGCGTGTTTTGGCTCAGTTTATATAATATATATCCATCTCTCTATCTATACGTAAATATATTTATATTTATATTATAATTTTAATTTTAATTTTAAATTCTAATAATAAGAGTATGTTAGCGAATGTTGTAAAGGTGTAAGTCGAAATTCTGTCAGTGTAACGCTACGCTATTTTTAATCACTGTAAGTTATGGTTAATGCTATTTTTAAATTAATGTCTCGTAGCTAAGTTATTATTATGCTTATTTAATACCGAAGTAATCATGATGTTGGGCTAAAATATTAAAATTGGGTAATTGGGCTTTGTACCATAATTGGGGTTTGGACAAAAGAACGACACTTGTGAAAATTAGACTATGGGCTATTAATGGGCTTTATATTTGTTTAACTAAATGATAGTTTGTTAATTTTAATATAAAGATTTACAATTGGACGTACCTAGAAATAACTATATACACTCGATCGGACACGATGGGCGGGATATTTATATGTACGAATAATCGTTCATTTAATCGGACACGGGAATGGATTAATAGTTAATAGATTTATTAAAACAGGGGTGAAATTATGTACAAGGACACTTGGCGTAATTGTTAACAAAGTATTAAAACCTTGGGTTACACACAGTCGATATCCTGGTGTAATTATTAAACAAAGTATTAAGACCTTGTTACAGTTTAAGTCCCCAATTAGTTGGAATATTTGACTTCGAAAATAAGGATAATTTGACGAGGACACTCGCACTTTAATTTTATGACCGATTGACTGTTATGGACAAAACCAAACGGACATATTAAATAATCCAGGACAAAGGACAATTAACCCATGGGAATAAACTAAAAATCAACACGTCAAACATCATGATTACGGAAGTTTAAATAAGCATAATTCCTTTATTTTCATATTTAATTGCACTTCTAATTATCGCACTTTTATTTATTGTCATTGTATTTAATTGCACTTTTAATTATCGTACTTTTTAATTATCACACTTTTATTTATCGCAATTTCATTATCGTTATTTATTTTACGCTTTAAATTAAGTCTTTTATTTATTTAATATTTTACATTAGGTTTTAACTGCGACTAAAGTTTTAAAAATTGACAAACCGGTCATTAAACGGTAAAAACCCCCTTTTTATAATAATAATATTACTTATATATATATTTGTATTTTTATAAGTTAAAAATTATAGCGTTAAGCTTGTTTAAGTGTATCCCTGTGGAACGAACCGGACTTACTAAAAATTACACTACTGTACGATTAGGTACACTGTCTATAAGTGTTGTAGCAAGGTTTAGGTATATCCATTCTATAAATAAATAAATATCTTGTGTAAAATTGTATCATATTTAATAGTATTTCGTTATAAAAATAATACTATTTCCTAGTACACCTCGCACACATCAAGTATTTTTGGTGCCGCTGCCGGGGACAATTCTGCTTAAACGCCGGAAGTGCAACGCTATAAAAAAAGATTTTTATTAATTTTTAGTTTACTTTTATAAAAATACGCTTTTGTAAAAAAATATACGTTTTAAATTTTAAAAACCGAAAATATAAAAAGAAAAACAAAAATATAAATATTTTTAAGAGTTTGTTAAATATATAAGTTTTATAAAGTTTCTTTATTTTTATTTTTTAAAAATATAAGTTTTATATAAATATTCTATATATTTAAAACAGAAAAAATAATAATAAAAACATTCGGGCCACTATACTGTAGCAGCCCAACAACTGAACTGGATCCGAGGTCCATGCGATCGCATGGCTGTATAACTGAGTTTTCATGTGATCGCATGATTAGAAAAGACAGGTCTGAAACATCTGATCCATCGAATTAGGGTTTAATTATTATTATTATTATTAATTAAAAACCCTAATTAGGGTTTAGTTTTTAATATTATTTAGTTTTAGTTTTTATTTATTAAGTTTAATTAGTTTATTTAAATTACAAAATTAATAGTTTTATAAAATAAATAATATAAAAATAATATTTTACTTTTTACAACTTTAAGTATATTTTTATATTTTGTTTCTTTTTATTTGTTTTAGCGTAATATTTGTATTTTTTTCGCTCATTTTTAGTTTCAAGTCATAGTTTTTGCCATAGTTATTTTTACTTCTTGATTTTTAGGCTTTGCCGTAAAATCCCTTAAGTGCTTTTTCTTTAGAGTAAGATTTAGGTGCTTTAGAATTTTGCGACGCCTTTTTAAGTTTTAGTACCTTTTTAAGTTATTGCCATTTGGGATATAGAATTTCTTTTAAGCTTTAATATTTGTAGACGCAACTTTTAATTCTTAGTTTTTAGTTCCTTTTTAAGTTTCGACGCGCTACTTTCTTATTTTTATTTTTCGACACTTTTTATTTTTCGACGTTTTTCGACGCGCTCTTTTTCTTTCTTATTTCTCGCCGATCTAGTTTTTAGGACTTAGTTTTTTTCGATTTCTTATCTAAAAATTTCTTTAAATTTCAAAACGAAAAATTATTTTAAAGTGGTTAAATTGATAGACATCAAAATTTTCTGGTTCGTAGTAATAGTTGGATTTGTACGTGGACCGGGTTATTGGAGCCAAACAGTACTCAATTATATTGACACCAAACGAATCCTGCCCCTCTGCTGCATCTTTTGGCTATTCGAAACGTGGGAAAAATCAGAAAAGTCTATTAATTTGATAACTTATATAATTTTTCTTTCTTTTTAAAAACTAATAGGATATTCAGTGAATGCACCGAGCAAAACGTTCACCACCTTTTGTACGTTCACCACCGGTAACTCGATCAAGACATCTAGCAAATATTGTCGCCGTTGATTTTTCTTTAGAATCGTCATCCAGTCGACCAATTACTCCAATTCAAATTTCCGATAATCTATTTTTTGAACCCGACCTCACAATTGAGAATTCGGAGAATATTCAGGGACGATTCCGAGATCCTGAACCACTAATCTTTCCTCCGAAACCACCAATCATTCAAACAGAGATTGTTGAGGAACTAACCATTAAATCAGAATCCTCTAGTGATTCAGATTCAACAAATTCAATTATGGAGAATCTGGAACCTCTAAGTATGGAAGACCAAATGAGAGCTAAACGCACTGGCCAAGGTCACGCAATTACTCAACCAGACATTAATGCGCCAGATTATGAAATCAAGGGACAAATTCTACATATAGTGACTAATCAATGCCAATTTAGTGGTGCGCTGAAGGAAGATCCAAATGAACATCTTCGAACCTTTAATAGGATCTGCACACTATTTAAAATTCGAGAAGTTGAGGATGAACAGATATATCTCATGTTATTTCCCTGGACTTTAAAGGGAGAAGCCAAAGATTGGTTAGAATCGTTACCTGAAGGGGCGATTGATACATGAGATGTTTTAGTTGAAAAATTTCTTAAACAATTCTTTCCGGCATCTAAAGCCGTGAGACTTCAAGGAGAAATTGTTACATTCACACAAAAGCCAAATGAAACTTTATATGAGGCTTGGACCAGATTTGGAAAATTGTTGAGAGGATGTCTGCAACATGGTTTAGAGACTTGTCAAATAGTACAAATATTCTACCAAGGATGCGACATCACTACAAGAAAAGACATTGATATAGCAGCTGGTGGTTCCATTTTGAAGAAAACAGCATTTGATGCTTATAAAATTATTGATAACACTGCTTCCCACTCACATGAGTGGCACCAAGAAAAAGATATCATTAGATCATCTAAAGCAGCTAGAGCCGATTCTAGCCATGACTTAGATTTCATTTCCGCAAAGATAGATGCTGTCGAGAGACGAATGGAAAGATGACTAAAGATATCCACTCAATACGAATTAGTTGTGAGTAGTGTGGAGGACCACATTTGACAAAAGATTGTCTCGGTATTGAGCTAACGATGGAACAAAGAGAGAATGTTTCATACATAAACCAAAGGCCTGGAAATAATTATCAGAATAATTATCAACCGCCAAGACCAAACTACAATCAAAACCAGAATTATAACCGAAATGTTCCATACAACAACCAACAAGGTCCTAGTAATCAACAAGTATCCAATAATACTTACAACCAGCAAAGACCTAATTTTCAAAACAAACCACCACAAACCGATGATAAAAAGCCAAATTTAGAAGACATGATGTCGAAGCTAGTTGAATCTCAAACTCAATTTTTCACATCTTAGAAACAAACCAATGAACAAAATGCTCAAGCATTTAGAAATCAACAAGCTTCTATTCAAAATCTGGAACAAGAAGTGAGCAACCTAGCAAAGTTGATAGGTGAAAGAAAACCGGGAAGTCTACCTAGTGATACAAATGCTAACCCCCGGAATGAAACAGCTAAAGCCATTACCACAAGAAGTGGTATTACACTTAAACCATCTGAAATACCTGTAATTTCTGATGAAGCTATTCCTACTCCACAAGAACCACAATCTGATCAAGATAAGGAAACAGAACCGGTAGTTGAAAAGGTTAATGAAGATAACACAGTTAAGGTTAAACCTTATGTTAAACCATACCAACCACCACTTCCTTACCCGAGTAAAATGAGAAAAGCGAGACTTGAAGTCGAGCAATCCAAATTTTTGGACATGTTTAAACAGATAAATGTAAATCTTCCTTTCATTGATGTGATTTCAGGAATGCCTAGATATGCCAAATTCTTGAAAGATCTAATCACAAATAGAAAGAAAATGGAAGAACTCTCGGCTGTTACTATGAATGCTAATTGTTCTGCAGTGCTGTTAAATAAGATACCAGAAAAATTATCTGATCCAGGAAGTTTCACAATTTCATGTTTTCTGGGTAGTCTTAGTTCAATAGAAGCATTGGCAGACTTAGGTGCTAGTATAAATTTAATGCCGTATTCACTATACATTAAACTAGACCTTGGAGAATTGAAACCAACACGAATAAGCATACAACTAGCCGATAGATCAGTAAAATATCCTAGAGGGATAATGGAGAACATGCTAGTTAAAGTTGGTACTTTAGTATTTCCAGTAGATTTTGTTATTCTGGACATGGAAGAAGATTCTCGAGTACCTCTCATATTAGGAAGACCATTCTTAAACACGGCCAAAGCAATAATAGACGTGTTTGGTAAGAAACTGACCCTAAGTATAGAGGACGAGAGTGTTACCTTTTCAGTTGATAGAGCAATGCAACAACCGCAATCTGCAGATGATACATGTTATTATATTCAAACTATAGAATTACATGCAGAATTGTTAGAAGAATTTCTAGAATTACAAGGAACAGGAGAATGTTCTTTAGGAGAAGGAACTGAACCAATTGATGAAACTAAAATGTTAGCTACACTTATGGCTAATGGATATGAACCAACAACAGAAGAAATTCAAATGCTAAAAGAAGAAGACAGATATCGATATAAATCATCGATAGAAGAACCACCGACATTAGAGTTAAAGCCACTTCCAAACCATTTGGAATACGCTTATTTACATGGTGAATCTGAATTACCTGTAATAATATCGTCTTCTCTTGCTGAAAATGAAAAATCTCACCTCATTTTTGTGCTAAAAGCTCATAAACCAGCTATTGCATGGAAAATTCATGATATTAAAGGAATAAGTCCTTCGTATTGCACACATAAAATCCTTATGGAAGAAGGTCATAAAACGTATGTGCAACGCCAACGAAGACTAAATCCTAATATGTAAGATATTGTTAAGAAAGAAATTATTAAACTGCTAGATGCAGGTTTAATTTATCCAATCTCTGATAGTCCATGGGTAAGCCCAGTTCAATGTGTGCCTAAGAAGGGTGGCATGACTGTCATCACAAATGAGAAAAATTGTAGTGACCCGAACTTTTCCATGTTTATATATATTAATTGAGATTGATATTTACATGATTAAATGTTTCCAACATGTTAAGCAATCAAACTTGTTAAGGCTTGATTAATTGAAATATGTTTCATATAGACAATTGACCACCCAAGTTGACCGGCGATTCACGAACGTTAAAACTTGTAAAAACGACATGACGATATATATATATATGGATATACATATGGTTAACATGAGATTATGATAAGTAAGTATCTCCATAAGTATATTAATAATGAGTTATATATATATAAACAAGACTACTAACTTAAGGATTTCGAAACGAGACATATATGTAACGATTATCGTTGTAACGACATTTAAATGTATATATATATATATCATATTAAGATATATTAATATATCATAATATCATGATAATATAATAATTTAACATCTCATTAGATATAATAAACAATGGGTTAACAACATTAATTGAGATCGTTAACTTAAAGGTTTCAAAACAACACTTACATGTAACGACTAACGATGACTTAACGACTCAGTTAAAATGCATATACATGTAGTGTATTTAGATGTATTAAAATACTTTTGGAAGACTTCAAGACATATATCAAAACACTCATACTTAACAAAAATAGTTACAGTTACTTTCCCATTCTTTTCTTTCATCAAGAATTCTAGTCGTATTCTTACCCGTATTATACACAGCTTCAAAACGTACTTACTATGGGTATATACCAATAGGAACTAGCATGGGATTCCAATATTGATTATGTCATGTATGACTAATCAATTTTAACTTCTACCATGAGCTAGTCAACTAACTAGAACTCCTTTTAACCCCACTCACCACTCACCAATTACCACTCATCATTCACTCCATTTCACTTCCAATTCTCTTTCTAATTCTCTCTCAATACACACACACTATTATGAACGTATTTTTCCAGTAGTTAATCATAATCTTCATCAAAAATCACTTCAATAATCAAGCTATAATCATCATAGGAAGAACACTTCAAGAACACTTCAAAAATCCCTTCAAGTTTACTAATTTACTTCCAAGCTTTCTAATCCATTCCAAGTAATCATCTAAGATCAAGAAACCTTTGTAATATACAATAGGTTATCTTTCTTATTCAAGGTAATATTCATATTCAAACTTTGATTCAATTTCTATAACTATAAACTATCTTAATTCGAGTAAAAAAAAATCTTACTTGAACTTGTTTTTGTGTCATGATCCTACTTCAAGAACTTTCAAGCCATCCAAGATCCTTTGAAGCTAGATCATTTCTTGTCACTTCCAGTAGGTTTACCTACTAAACTTGAGGTAGTAATGATGTTCATAACATCATTCGATTCATATATATAAAACTATCTTATTCGAAGGTTTAAACTCGTAATCACTAGAACATAGTTTAGTTAATTCTAAACTTGTTCGCAAACAAAAGTTAATCCTTCTAACTTGACTTTTAAAATTAACTAAACACATGTTCTATATCTATATGATATGCTAACTTAATGATTTAAAACCTGGAAACACGAAAAACACCGTAAAACCGGATTTACGCCGTCGTAGTAACACCGCGGGCTGTTTTGGGTTAGTTAATTAAAAACTATGATAAACTTTGATTTAAAAGTTGTTATTCTGAGAAAATGATTTTTATTATGAACATGAAGCTATATCCAAAAATTATGGTTAAACTCAAAGTGGAAGTATGTTTTCTAAAATGGTCATCTAGACGTCGTTCTTTCGACTGAAATGACTACCTTTACAAAAATGACTTGTAACTTATTTTTCCGACTATAAACCTATACTTTTTCTGTTTAGAATCATAAAATATAGTTCAATATGAAACCATAGCAATTTGATTCACTCAAAACGGATTTAAAATGAAGAAGTAATGGGTAAAACAAGATTGGATAATTTTTCTCATTTTAGCTACGTGAAAATTGGTAACAAATCTATTCCAACCATAACTTAATCAACTTGTATTGTATATTATGTAATCTTGAGATACCATAGACACGTATACAATGTTTCGACCTATCATGTCGACACATCTATATATATTTCGGAACAACCATAGACACTCTATATGTGAATGTTAGAGTTAGCTATACATGGTTGAGGTTGATTCCAAAATATATATAGTTTGAGTTGTGATCAATACTGTGATACGTATACACTGGGTCATGGATTGATTCAAGATAATATTTATCGATTTATTTCTGTACATCTAACTGTGGACAACTAGTTGTAGGTTACTAACGAGGACAGCTGACTTAATAAACTTAAAACATCAAAATATATTAAAAGTGTTGTAAATATATTTTGAACATACTTTAATATATATGTATATATTGTTATAGGTTCGTGAATCAACAGTGGCCAAGTCTTACTTCCCGACGAAGTAAAAATCTGTGAAAGTGAGTTATAGTCCCACTTTTAAAATCTAATATTTTTGGGATGAGAATACATGCAGGTTTTATAAATGATTTACAAAATAGACACAAATACGTGAAACTACATTCTATGGTTGAATTATCGAAATCGAATATGCCCCTTTTTATTAAGTCTGGTAATCTAAGAATTAGGGAACAGACACCCTAATTGACGCGAATCCTAAAGATAGATCTATTGGGCCTAACAAACCTCATCCAAAGTACCGGATGCTTTAGTACTTCAAAATTTATATCATATCCGAAGGGTGTCCCAGAATGATGGGGATATTCTTATATATGCATCTTGTTAATGTCGGTTACCAGGTGTTCACCATATGAATGATTTTTATCTCTATGTATGGGATGTGTATTGAAATATGAAATCTTGTGGTCTATTGTTACGATTTGATATATATAGGTTAAACCTATAACTCACCAACATATTTGTTGACGTTTAAAGCATGTTTATTCTCAGGTGAATATTAAGAGTTTCCGCTGTTGCATACTAAAATAATGACAAGATTTGGAGTCCATGTTTGTATGATATTGTGTAAAAACTGCATTCAAGAAACTGATTTCGATGTAACATATTTGTATTGTAAACCATTATGTAATGGTCTTGTGTAAACAGGATATTTTAGATTATCATTATTTGATAATCTACGTAAAGCTTTTTAAACCTTCATTTATAAAATAAAGGTTATGGTTTGTTTTAAAAATGAATGCAGTCTTTGAAAAATGTCTCATATAGAGGTCAAAACCTCGCAACGAAATCAATTAATATGGAACGTTTTTAATCAATAAGAATGGGACATTTCAGTTGGTATCAGAGCGTTGGTCTTAGAGAACCAGAATTTTGCATTAGTGTGTCTTATCGAGTTTGTTAGGATGCATTAGTGAGTCTGGACTTCGACCATGTTTACTTGAAAAATGATTGCTTAACAAATTTTGTTGGAAACTATATATTTTTAACATGTGAATATTATGTGATATATTAATCTCTTAACGCGTTTGATATTATGTGATAGATGTCTACCTCTAGAACAAGTCCCATTGACTCACCTAATAATAATGAAGAGTCAAATGTAAATTGGAATGATTCGTGGACTGATTCACAAGTTCCCGAAGAGGAACCGGAAGAAGAGTCGGAACCAGAAGAAGAATCAGAACCGAAAGAAGAATCGGAACCGGATGAAGAAATAGAACCGGTGGGGGAAATAATAAAACGGTTAAGTAAAAGAAAATCCTTAACCAACCGACCAAGGTTAATTATGGTCAATGGTGTTTCCGCTAAGGAAGCAAAATATTGGGAGGATTACCAATTCTCCGATGAATCGGATTCTGATGAGAATTCCGATGATGTTATAGAAATTACCCCAACTGAATTTAAAAAGGCAAAAGAAAATAATAAGGGAAAGGGCATAAAAATAGAGAAATCTAATTCCAACCCCGATGAACTTTATATGTATCGTCAACCCCCGAAGTCCTTAAGTTGTAACAATGACCCGGGAACCTCTAAACCACCAGGTTTTTCTAAACCAATGTGGAAAACGACGGCTCGTATTAGGGGAACATCATATATCCCTAGAAACTTGGCAAAACGAACCAAAACCGAAGAAGAAGAAACAAACGAGTCAGAATAAGATAGTTGTATTCGTGTGGTGTAATATATGTAATATAGTGTGCTTATGCTTTATGATATATGTAAAAATTGCTTGTATTAATAAGTATTTTTTTATGAATCTAACTCTTGTCTATTTTACAGTATAAAAACACAAAATGGATAGACAACCCAATATTTTAAGAGACCTACCCGGAGACATGATTGATGAAATCTTGTCTAGAGTCGGTCAGAATTCTTCGGCACAACTATTTAAGGCGAGATCAGTTTGTAAGACATTCGAAGAACGTTCCAAGAATGCCTTGGTTTATAAAAGGCTTTCGTTCGAAAGATGGGGGATATCACATTGGGAAATCTATAAGTTACGATGTGTTTACTTTGACGCATATATTGCGGGGAACCCAAATGCTATTTTACGCAATGGGTTAAGAAATTATTTTGACTCAATATATTCGAATATTGGACTTCGTGATTTAGAAAAAGCGGCTAACATGCAACATAAAGAAGCATGTTATGCTTACGGATTAGTAATGTTCGCTTCTCACCAAAGTGAGAACAAGAACATCGGCCTACAACTATTAAACAAAACATTCCCACAAGTGACAGAGTCGGTAATTGGGGTAAGAAATGAGGTTTTTAGATTGTTACGGGACTGTTGGACATTACGTAACCCTCGTCCCTTTGACGAAGTTACAACACGCTGTCTGATCAACGGCCAAAACGGTTATGTTCCACAAGACCAAGGATGGGAAGTAGTCCTAGTAAAACCAGAATGCATGACTTGTTTCTGGACGTATGAATTACGTGTCTTTATTGCCTTTGCTGAACGACTTGTGTACTAGCTAGAATTATCTTCACAACTATCTTGTATCAAAGTTATTGTGTGCTATATTTCATGCTTTATGTAAAATAAGCGGTATTGTAAGTTTGTAAAATATTGTATAAAAGTTTGAACGCGAAATATTATTATAATCAGTTTTTCATATAGAATTGTAGTAGTTGAATTGTATATTAGCTACTAAGTATGAACTTAACGGGTAGGTACTACCCGAATTTAAACTTATAAAATGCTAATATGAAGAAAAAGCTTTTATAAATGAGTTCATATTATGCTACGAAATACTATTAACTACTCTTAATATTCTGTATGATTAACTTGTTCCATTTGACTATTTTGAAGGAAATGGCACCGACTACTCGACACACCGTGAATATGAATGAAGAGGAATTCCGTACTTTTCTAGCTTCAAACATAGCCGCAGTACAGGCTGCGCTACATACCAACAATAACCTTGGATCTAGCAGTACAGGAAATCATGTAGGATGCACCTACAAAGAATTCACTGCCTGCAAACCTTTGGAATTTGATGGAACCGAAGGACCGATCGGATTGAAACGGTGGACCGAGAAGGTCGAATCGGTGTTTGCCATAAGTAAGTGTACTGAAGAGGATAAAGTAAAGTACGCTACGCATACCTTCACAGGTTCTGCGTTAACATGGTGGAATACCTATCTAGAGCAAGTGGGACAAGACGATGCGTACGCACTACCGTGGTCAGCATTCAAGCACTTGATGAACGAGAAGTACCGTCCCAGAACCGAGGTCAATAAGCTCAAGACAGAACTTAGAGGGTTACGAACCCAAGGATTTGATATTACCACGTACAAAAGACGATTCACAGAATTGTGCCTATTGTGTCCGGGAGCATTCGAAGATGAGGAAGAGAAGATCGACGCGTTTGTGAAAGGATTACCGGAAAGAATCCAAGAAGATATAAGTTCACACGAGCCCGCCTCCTTACAACAGGCATGTAGAATGGCTCACAAACTAGTGAACCAGATTGAAGAAAGAATTAAAGAACAGACTGCTGAAGAGGCCAATGTGAAGCAAGTCAAAAGAAAGTGGGAGGAAAACGGTGATAAGAATCACCAATACAACAACAGCAATTACAACAATAATCGCAACAATTATCCCAACAATCGCAACATCAATCGCAACTACAACAAACGGCCCAACAACAACAACAACAACAACAACAACAATAACAATAACAACAATAACAACTACAACAATCATCCCAACAACAATAATAACCGCAACAACAACAACAATCAGAAGCAGCTATGTCAAAGGTGTGAAAAGTATCACTCGGGGTTCTGCGCCAAATTTTGCAACAAGTGTAAAAGAAATGTTCATAGCGCGGCGAAGTGTGAGATCTACGGACCAGGGGTTAATAGAACGAAAGGAACAAATGGTGTCGGAACGAGTAATGCCGGAGCAAGTAGTGTCGGAGCAAGTTATGCCAATGTAGTTTGTTATAAATGTGGAAAACCGGGCCACATTATTAGAAATTGCCCGAACCAGGAGAACATGAATGGACAAGGCCGCGGAAGAGTTTTCAATATTAATGCGGCAGAGGCACAGGAAGACCCGGAGCTTGTTACGGGTACATTTCTTATTGACAATAAATCTGCTTACGTTTTATTTGATTCGGGTGCGGATAGAAGCTATATGAGTAGAGATTTTTGTGCTAAATTAAGTTGTCCGTTGACGCCTTTGGATAGTAAATTTTTACTCGAATTAGCAAATGGTAAATTAATTTCAGCAGATAATATATGTCGGAATCGAGAAATTAAACTGGTTAGCGAAACATTTAAGATTGACTTGATACCAGTAGAGTTAGGGAGTTTTGATGTGATAATCGGTATGGACTGGTTGAAAGAAGTGAAAGCAGAGATCGTTTGTTACAAAAATGCAATTCGCATTATACGAGAAAAAGGAAAACCCTTAATGGTGTACGGAGAAAAGGGCAACACGAAGCTACAACTTATTAGTAATTTGAAGGCACAAAAACTAATAAGAAAAGGTTGCTATGCTGTTCTAGCACACGTCGAGAAAGTACAAACTGAAGAAAAGAGCATCAATGATGTTCCCATTGCAAAAGAATTTCCCGATGTATTTCCAAAAGAATTACCGGGATTACCCCCACATCGATCCGTTGAATTTCAAATAGATCTTGTACTAGGAGCTGAACCAATAGCTCGTGCTCCTTACAGACTCGCACCCAGCGAGATGAAAGAACTGCAAAGCCAATTACAAGAACTTTTAGAGCGTGGTTTCATTCGACCAAGCACGTCACCGTGGGGAGCTCCTGTTTTGTTTGTCAAGAAGAAAGATGGTACATTCAGGTTGTGTATCGACTACCGAGAGTTGAACAAACTTACCATCAAGAACCGCTACCCACTACCGAGAATCGATGACTTATTTGATCAACTACAAGGCTCGTCTGTTTATTCAAAGATTGACTTACGTTCCTGGTATCATCAAATGCGGGTGAAAGAAGATGATATTCCAAAGACTGCTTTCAGAACACATTACGGTCATTACGAGTTTATGGTCATGCCGTTTGGTTTAACTAATGCACCAGCTGTGTTCATAGACCTTATGAACCGAGTGTGTGGACCATACCTTGACAAGTTTGTCATTGTTTTCATTGATGACATACTTATTTACTCAAAGAATGACCAAGAACACGGTGAACATTTGAGAAAGGTGTTAGAAGTATTGAGGAAGGAAGAATTGTACGCTAAGTTTTCAAAGTGTGCATTTTGGTTGGAAGAAGTTCAATTCCTCGGTCACATAGTGAACAAAGAAGGTTTTAAGGTGGATCCGGCAAAGATAGAAACTGTTGAAAAGTGGGAAACCCCGAAAACTCCGAAACACATACGCCAGTTTTTAGGACTAGCTGGTTACTACAGAAGGTTCATCCAAGACTTTTCCAGAATAGCAAAACCCTTGACTGCATTAACGCATAAAGGGAAGAAATTTTAATGGAATGATGAACAAGAGAAAGCGTTTCAGTTATTGAAGAAAAAGCTAACTACGGCACCTATATTGTCATTGCCTGAAGGGAATGATGATTTTGTGATTTATTGTGACGCATCAAAGCAAGGTCTCGGTTGTGTATTAATGCAACGAACGAAGGTGATTGCTTATGCGTCTAGACAATTGAAGATTCACGAACAAAATTATACGACACATGATTTGGAATTAGGCGCGGTTGTTTTTGCATTAAAGACTTGGAGGCACTACTTATATGGGGTCAAAAGTATTATATATACCGACCACAAAAGTCTTCAACACATATTTAATCAGAAACAACTGAATATGAGGCAGCGTAGGTGGATTGAATTGTTGAATGATTACGACTTTGAGATTCGTTACCACCCGGGGAAGGCAAATGTGGTAGCCGATGCCTTGAGCAGGAAGGACAGAGAACCCATTCGAGTAAAATCTATGAATATAATGATTCATAATAACCTTACTACTCAAATAAAGGAGGCACAACAAGGAGTTTTAAAAGAAGGAAATTTAAAGGATGAAATACCCAAAGGATCGGAGCATCATCTTAATATTCGGGAAGACGGAATCCGGTATAGGGCTGAAAGGATTTGGGTACCAAAATTTGGAGATATGAGAGAAATGGTACTTAGAGAAGCTCATAAAACCAGATACTCAATACATCCTGGAACGGGGAAGATGTACAAGGATCTCAAGAAACATTTTTGGTGGCCGGGTATCAAAGCCGATGTTGCTAAATACGTAGGAGAATGTTTGACGTGTTCTAAGGTCAAAGCTGAGCATCAGAAACCATCAGGTCTACTTCAACAACCCGAAATCCCAGAATGGAAATGGGAAAACATTACCATAGATTTCATCACTAAATTGCCAAGGGCTGCAAGTGGTTTTGATACTATTTGGGTAATAGTTGATCGTCTCACCAAATCAGCACACTTCCTGCCAATAAGAGAAGATGACAAGATGGAGAAGTTAGCATGACTGTATTTGAAGGAAGTCGTCTCCAGACATGGAATACCAATCTCTATTATCTCTGATAGGGATGGCAGATTTATTTCAAGATTCTGGCAGACATTACAGCAAGCATTAGGAACTCGTCTAGACATGAGTACTGCCTATCATCCACAAACTGATGGGCAGAGTGAAAGGACGATACAAACGCTTGAAGACATGCTACGAGCATGTGTTATTGATTTCGAAAACAGTTGGGATCAACATCTACCGTTAGCAGAATTTTCCTACAACAACAGCTACCATTCAAGCATTGAGATGGCGCCGTTTGAAGCACTTTATGGTAGAAAGTGCAGGTCTCCGATTTGTTGGAGTGAAGTGGGGGATAGACAGATTACGGTTCCGGAGATTATACAAGAAACTACCGAGAAGATCATCCAAATTCAACAACGGTTGAAAACCGCCCAAAGTCGACAAAAGAGCTACGCTGACATTAAAAGAAAAGATATAGAATTTGAAATTGGAGAGATGGTCATGCTTAAAGTTGCACCTTGGAAAGGCGTTGTTCGATTTGGTAAACGAGGGAAATTAAATCCAAGGTATATTGGACCATTCAAGATTATTGATCGTGTCGGACCAGTAGCTTACCGACTTGAGTTACCTCAACAACTCGCGGCGGTACATAACACTTTCCACGTCTCGAATTTGAAGAAATGTTTTGCTAAAGAAGATCTCACTATTCTGTTAGATGAAATCCAAATCAACGAAAAACTCCAATTCATTGAAGAACCCGTCGAAATAATGGATCGTGAGGTTAAAAGACTTAAGCAAAACAAGATACCAATTGTTAAGGTTCGATGGAATGCTCGTAGAGGACCCGAGTTCACCTGGGAGCTTGAAGATCAGATGAAGAAGAAATACCCGCATCTATTTCCAGAAGATTCGTCAACACCTTCAACAGCTTAAAATTTCGGGACGAAATTTATTTAACGGGTAGGTACTGTAGTGACCCGAACTTTTCCATGTTTATATATATTAATTGAGATTTATATTTACATGATTAAATGTTTCCAACATGTTAAGCAATCAAACTTGTTAAGGCTTGATTAATTGAAATATGTTTCATATAGACAATTGACCACCCAAGTTGACCGGCGATTCACGAACGTTAAAACTTGTAAAAATGACATGACGATATATATATGGATATACATATGGTTAACATGAGATTATGATAAGTAAGTATCTCCATAAGTATATTAACAATGAGTTATATACATATAAACAAGACTACTAACTTAAGGATTTCGAAACGAGACATATATGTAACGATTATCGTTGTAACGACATTTAAATGTATATAAATATCATATTAAGATATATTAATATATCATAATATCATGATAATATAATAATTTAACATCTCATTAGATATAATAAACAATGGGTTAACAACAGTAATTGAGATCGTTAACTTAAAGGTTTCAAAACAACACTTACATGTAACGACTAACGATGACTTAACGACTCAGTTAAAATGCATATACATGTAGTGTATTTAGATGTATTAAAATACTTTTGGAAGACTTCAAGACATATATCAAAACACTCATACTTAACGAAAATGGTTACAGTTACTTTCCCATTCTTTTCTTTCATCAAGAATTCTAGTCGTATTCTTACCCGTATTATACACAGCTTCAAAACGTACTTACTATGGGTATATACCAATAGGAACTAGCATGGGATTCCACTCTTGATTATGTCATGTATGACTAATCAATTTTAACTTCTACCATGAGCTAGTCAACTAACTAGAACTCCTTTTAACCCCACTCACCACTCACCAATTACCACTCATCATTCACTCCATTTCACTTCCAATTCTCTTTCTAATTCTATCTCAACACACACACTATTATGAACGTATTTTTCCAGTAGTTAATCATCATCTTCATCAAAAATCACTTCAATAATCAAGCTATAATCATCATAGGAAGAACACTTCAAGAACACTTCAAAAATCCCTTCAAGTTTACTAATTTACTTCCAAGCTTTCTAATCCATTCCAAGTAATCATCTAAGATCAAGAAACCTTTGTTATATACAGTAGGTTATCTTTCTTATTCAAGGTAATATTCATATTCAAACTTTGATTCAATTTCTATAACTATAAACTATCTTAATTCGAGTAAAAAAAAATCTTACTTGAACTTGTTTTTGTGTCATGATCCTACTTCAAGAACTTTCAAGCCATCCAAGATCCTTTGAAGCTAGATCATTTCTTGTCACTTCCAGTAGGTTTACCTACTAAACTTGAGGTAGTAATGATGTTCATAACATCATTCGATTCATATATATAAAACTATCTTATTCGAAGGTTTAAACTCGTAATCACTAGAACATAGTTTAGTTAATTCTAAACTTGTTCGCAAACAAAAGTTAATCCTTCTAACTTGACTTTTAAAATTAACTAAACACATGTTCTATATCTATATGATATGCTAACTTAATGATTTAAAACCTGGAAACACGAAAAACACCGTAAAACCGGATTTACGCCGTCGTAGTAACACCGCGGGCTGTTTTGGGTTAGTTAATTAAAAACTATATTAAACTTTGATTTAAAAGTTGTTATTCTGAGAAAATGATTTTTATTATGAACATGAAGCTATATCCAAAAATTATGGTTAAACTCAAAGTGGAAGTATGTTTTCTAAAATGGTCATCTAGACGTCGTTCTTTCGACTGAAATGACTACCTTTACAAAAATGACTTGTAACTTATTTTTCCGACTATAAACCTATACTTTTTCTGTTTAGATTCATAAAATATAGTTCAATATGAAACCATAGCAATTTGATTCACTCAAAACGGATTTAAAATGAAGAAGTTAAGGGTAAAACAAGATTGGAAAATTTTTCTCATTTTAGCTACGTGAAAATTGGTAACAAATCTATTCCAACCATAACTTAATCAACTTGTATTGTATATTATGTAATCTTGAGATACCATAGACACGTATACAATGTTTCGACCTATCATGTCGACACATCTATATATATTTCGGAACAACCATAGACACTCTATATGTGAATGTTGGAGTTAGCTATACAGGGTTGAGGTTGATTCCAAAATATATATAGTTTGAGTTGTGATCAATACTGAGATACGTATACACTGGGTCGTGGATTGATTCAAGATAATATTTATCGATTTATTTCTGTACATCTAACTGTGGACAACTAGTTGTAGGTTACTAACGAGGACAGCTGACTTAATAAACTTAAAACATCAAAATATATTAAAAGTGTTGTAAATATATTTTGAACATACTTTAATATATATGTATATATTGTTATAGGTTCGTGAATCAACAGTGGCCAAGTCTTACTTCTCGACGAAGTAAAAATCTGTGAAAGTGAGTTATAGTCCCACTTTTAAAATCTAATATTTTTGGGATGAGAATACATGCAGGTTTTATAAATGATTTACAAAATAGACACAAGTACGTGAAACTACATTCTATGGTTGAATTATCGAAATCGAATATGCCCCTTTTTATTAAGTCTGGTAATCTAAGAATTAGGGAACAGACATCCTAATTGACGAGAATCCTAAAGATAGATCTATTGGGCCTAATAAACCCCATCCAAAGTACCGGATGCTTTAGTACTTCGAAATTTATATCATATCCGAAGGGTGTCCCGGAATGATGGGGATATTCTTATATATGCATCTTGTTAATGTCGGTTACCAGGTGTTCACCATATGAATGATTTTTATCTCTATGTATGGGATGTGTATTGAAATATGAAATCTTGTGGTCTATTGTTACGATTTGATATATATAGGTTAAACCTATAACTCACCAACATTTTTGTTGACGTTTAAAGCATGTTTATTCTCAAGTGAATATTAAGAGCTTTCGCTGTTGCATACTAAAATAAGGACAAGATTTGGAGTCCATGTTTGCATGATATTGTGTAAAAACTGCATTCAAGAAACTGATTTCGATGTAACATATTTGTATTGTAAACCATTATGTAATGGTCGTGTGTAAACATGATATTTTAGATTATCATTATTTGATAATCTACGTAAAGCTTTTTAAACCTTTATTTATAAAATAAAGGTTATGGTTTGTTTTAAAAATGAATGCAGTCTTTGAAAAACGTCTCATATAGAGGTCAAAACCTCGCAACGAAATCAATTAATATGGAACGTTTTTAATCAATAAGAACGGGACATTTCAAAAATGAGCTTATTCCTACTAGGACTGTAACAGGATGGCGTGTTTGTATTGATTATAGAAAATTAAATGACGCCACCAGAAAAGATCACTTTCCCTTACCTTTTATTGATCAAATGTTGGAAAGATTAGCCAGAAATAGTTACTATTGTTTTCTTGATGGTTTTTTCGGATATTTTCAAATTCCAATAGCACCCGAGGACCAAGAGAAAACCACGTTCACATGCCCTTATGGTACTTTTGCTTACAAACGCATGCCATTTGGACTTTGCAACGCCCCTGCAACCTTTCAAAGGTGCATGATGGCGATTTTTCACGACATGATAGAAGAATGCATGGAAGTTTTCATGGATGACTTTTCAGTCTTCGGTGATACATTTGAAACATGTCTAGTTAATCTTGAACGAATGCTTATTAGATGCGAACAATCAAATCTAGTACTTAATTTTGAGAAATGCCATTCATGGTTAAAGAAGGCATAGTTCTTGGTCATAAAATTTCAAAGGAAGGAATTGAAGTGGATAGAGCTAAAGTAGATGTAATTGCTAAACTTCCACATCCCACCAATGTTAGAGGAGTTAGGAGTTTTCTAGGGCATGCCGGTTTTTACCGACGTTTTATAAAAGATTTTTCTAAAATTGCCACTCCTATGAATAAACTCCTAGAAAAGGATGCTCCATTCATCTTTTCAGATGAATGTATCAAATCTTTTAATATTCTTAAAGAAAAACTCACTAATGCTCCGATCATGATAACTCCAAATTGGAATCTACCGTTTGAACTCATGTGCGATGCAAGTGATTTTGCAACGGGAGTCGTTTTAGGACAAAGGATTGAAAAACGATTTCAACCTATATATTATGCTAGTAAGACGTTACAAGGAGCAAAAACGAATTATATAACTACTGAAAAAGAACTCCTTGCTATTGTCTTTGCTTTTGACAAATTTCGTTCGTATCTCGTTCTAGCAAAAACGGTGGTCTATACCGACCATTCTGCTCTTAGATACCTATTTTCGAAACAAGATGCTAAACCACGATTAATCCATTGGATCTTACTCTTACAAGAGTTCGATATTGAAATCCGAGATAAAAAGGGAGCAGAAAATCTCGCCGCTGATCATCTTTCTCGTCTAGAAAATTCTGAATTAGAAGTTCTAAATGAATCGGCCATACAAGACAACTTTCCTGATGAATATCTATTGAAGATAGATTATAATGAAATTCCATGGTTTGCAAACTATGCAAACTATTTAGTATGTGGATTCCTTGAAAAAGGATTGTCGTACCAAAAACGAAAGAAATTCTTTAGTGATATAAAACACTATTTCTGGGAAGATCCACATTTGTTTAAAAGTTGTCCCAATGGAATAATATGCCGATGTGTATTCGGAGATGAAGCTAGTCAAATCTTAAACCATTGTCACACAGGACCAACAGGAGGGCATTATGGGCCTCAACTTACAGCAAGAAAAGTTTATGATGCTGGATTCTATTGGCCTACAATTTTCAAAGACGCACACCTTCTTTGCAAATCCTGTGATGCTTGTCAAAGGGCTGGAAAAATAAGTCAACGTGATGAAATGCCACAAAATGTCATTCAAGTATGTGAAGTATTTGACATTTGGGGTATTGAATTTATGGGTCCATTTCCAAAATCTCATAATAATCTCTACATTCTCGTTGCCATTGATTATGTATCTAAATGGGCGGAAGCACAAGCTCTCCCAACTAACGATGCACGAGTTATAGTCAACTTTTTAAAATGTCTTTTTGCTAGGTTTGGAACACCGAAAGCTTTAATAAGTGATCGGGGTACTCATTTTTGTAATAATCAACTCGAGAAAGTTCTTAAAAGATATAGAGTAACTCATAAAATCTCCACCGCATATCATCCACAGACAAGTGGATAAGTTGAAAATACCAATCGAGCTTTAAAACGTATTCTAGAGAAAACCGTAGGATCAAATCTGAAGGAATGGTCCATGAAATTGGAGGATGCACTCTGGGCTTTTAGAACAGCCTACAAAACTCCAATTGGTACCACACCTTTTAAACTCGTTTACAGAAAAGCATGTCATCTTCTAGTAGAAATTGAACACAAAGCATTTTGGGCTTTGAAGACATGTAATCTTGATTTACATGAAGCCGGACGTCTACGGTTAAGTCAATTAAACGAATTAGAAGAATTAAGACATGATGTAGTGACCCAAACTTTTCCATGTTTATATATATTAATTGAGATTGATATTTACATGATTAAATGTTTCCAACATGTTAAGCAATCAAACTTGTTAAGACTTGATTAATTGAAATATGTTTCATATAGACAATTGACCACCCAAGTTGACCGGTGATTCACGAACGTTAAAACTTGTAAAAACTATATGATGACATATATATGGATATATATATATAGTTAACATGATACTATGATAAGTAAACATATCATTAAGTATATTAACAATGAACTACATATGTAAAAACAAGACTACTAACTTAATGATTTTTAAACGAGACATATATGTAACGATTATCGTTGTAAAGACATTTAATGTATATATATCATATTAAGAGATATTCATACATGATAATATCATGATAATATAATAATTTAAAATCTCATTTGATATTATAAACATTGGGTTAACAACATTTAACAAGATCGTTAACCTAAAGGTTTCAAAACAACACTTACATGTAACGACTAACGATGACTTAACGACTCAGTTAAAATGTATATACATGTAGTGTTTTAATATGTATTTATACACTTTTGAAAGACTTCAATACACTTATCAAAATACTTCTACTTAACAAAAATGCTTACAATTACATCCTCGTTCAGTTTCATCAACAATTCTAATCGTATGCACCCGTATTCGTACTCGTACAATACACAGCTTTTAGATGTATGTACTATTGGTATATACACTCCAATGATCAGCTCTTAGCAGCCCATGTGAGTCACCTAACACATGTGGGAACCATCATTTGGCAACTAGCATGAAATATCTCATAAAATTACAAAAATATGAGTAATCATTCATGACTTATTTACATGAAAACAAAATTACATATCCTTTATATCTAATCCATACACCAACGACCAAAAACACCTACAAACACTTTCATTCTTTAATTTTCTTCATCTAATTGATCTCTCTCAAGTTCTATCTTCATGTTCTAAGTGTTCTTCATATATTCTACAAGTTCTAGTTACATAAAATCAAGAATACTTTCAAGTTTGCTAGCTCACTTCCAATCTTGTAAGGTGATCATCCAACCTCAAGAAATCTTTTTTTCTTACAGTAGGTTATCATGCTAATACAAGGTAATAATCATATTCAAACTTTGGTTCAATTTCTATAACTATAACAATCTTATTTCAAGTGATGATCTTACTTGAACTTGTTTTCGTGTCATGATTCTGCTTCAAGAACTTCGAGCCATCCAAGGATCCATTGAAGCTAGATCCATTTTTCTCTTTTCCAGTAGGTTTATCCAAGGAACTTAAGGTAGTAATGATGTTCATAACATCATTTGATTCATACATATAAAGCTATCTTATTCGAAGGTTTAAACTTGTAATCACTAGAACATAGTTTAGTTAATTCTAAACTTGTTCGCAAACAAAAGTTAATCCTTCTAACTTGACTTTTAAAATCAACTAAACACATGTTCTATATCTATATGATATGCTAACTTAATGATTTAAAACCTGGAAACACGAAAAACACCGTAAAACCGGATTTACGCCGTCGTAGTAACACCGCGGGCTGTTTTGGGTTAGTTAATTAAAAACTATATTAAACTTTGATTTAAAAGTTGTTATTCTGAGAAAATGATTTTTATTATGAACATGAAACTATATCCAAAAATTATGGTTAAACTCAAAGTGGAAGTATGTTTTCTAAAATGGTCATCTAGACGTCGTTCTTTCGACTGAAATGACTACCTTTACAAAAACGACTTGTAACTTATTTTTCCGACTATAAACCTATACTTTTTCTGTTTAGATTCATAAAATAGAGTTCAATATGAAACCATAGCAATTTGATTCACTCGAAACGGATTTAAAATGAAGAAGTTATGGGTAAAACAAGATTGGATAATTTTTCTCATTTTAGCTACGTGAAAATTGGTAACAAATCTATTCCAACCATAACTTAATCAACTTGTATTGTATATTATGTAATCTTGAGATACCATAGACATGTATACAATGTTTCGACCTATCATGTCGACACATCTATATATATTTCGGAACAACCATAAACACTCTATATGTGAATGTTGGAGTTAGCTATACAGGGTTGAGGTTGATTCCAAAATATATATAGTTTGAGTTGTGATCAATACTGAGATATGTATACACTGGGTCGTGGATTGATTCAAGATAATATTTATCGATTTATTTCTGTACATCTAACTGTGGACAACTAGTTGTAGGTTACTAACGAGGACAGCTGACTTAATAAACTTAAAACATCAAAATATATTAAAAGTGTTGTAAATATATTTTGAACATACTTTGATATACATGTATATATTGTTATAGGTTCGTGAATCAACCAGTGGCCAAGTCTTACTTTCCGACGAAGTAAAAATCTGTGAAAGTGAGTTATAGTCCCACTTTTAAAATATAATATTTTTGGGATGAGAATACATGCAGGTTTTATAAATGATTTAAAAAATAGACACAAGTACGTGAAACTACATTCTATGGTTGAATTATCGAAATCGAATATGCCCCTTTTTATTAAGTCTGGTAATCTAAGAATTAGGGAACAGACACCCTAATTGACGCGAATCCTAAAGATAGATCTATTGGGCCTAACAAACCCCATCCAAAGTAGCGGATGCTTTAGTACTTCGAAATTTATATCATATCCGAAGGGTGTCCCGGAATGATGGGGATATTCTTATATATGCATCTTGTTAATGTCGTTTACCAGGTGTTCACCATATGAATGATTTTTATCTCTATGTATGGGATGTGTATTGAAATATGAAATCTTGTGGTCTATTATTATGATTTGACATATATAGGTTAAACCTATAACTCACCAACATTTTTGTTGACGTTTTAAGCATGTTTATTCTCAGGTGATTATTAAGAGCTTCTGCTGTCGCATACTTAAATAAGGACGAGATTTGGAGTCCATGCTTGTATGATATTGTGTAAAAACTGTATTCAAGAAACTTATTTTGTTGTAACATATTTGTATTGTAAACCATTATGTAATGGTCGTGTGTAAACAGGATATTTTAGATTATCATTATTTGATAATCTACATAAAGCTTTTTAAAACCTTTATCTATGAAATAAAGGTTATGGTTTGTTTTAAAAATGAATGCAGTCTTTGAAAAACGTCTCATATAGAGGTCAAAACCTCGCAACGAAATCAATTAATATGGAACGTTTTTAATCAATAAGAACGGGACATTTCAGTTGGTATCCTTGCGTTGGTCTTAGAGAACCAGAATTTTGCATTAGTGTGTCTTATCGAGTATGTTAGGATGCATTAGTGAGTTTGGACTTCGACCGTGTTTACTTGAAAAATGATTCCTTAACAAATTTTGTTGGAAACTATATATTTTTTAACATGTGAATATTATGTGATATATTAATCTCTTAACGCGTTTGATATTATGTGATAGATGTCTACCTCTAGAACAAGTCCCATTGACTCACCTAATAATAATGAAGAGTCAAATGTAAATTGGAATGATTCGTGGACTGATTCACAAGTTCCCGAAGAGGAACCGGAAGAAGAGTCGGAACCAGAAGAAGAATCGGAACCGGACGAAGAATCGGAACCGGATGAAGAAATAGAACCGGTGGGGGAAATAATAAAACGGTTAAGTAAAAGAAAATCCTCAACCAACCGACCAAGGTTAATTATGGTCAATGGTGTTTCCGCCAAGGAAGCAAAATATTGGGAGGATTACCAATTCTCCGATGAATCGGATTCCGACGAGAATTCCGATGATGTTATAGAAATTACCCCAACTGAATTTAAAAAGGCAAAAGAAAATAATAAGGGAAAGGGCATAAAAATAGAGAAATCTAATTCCAACCCCGATGAACTTTATATGTATCGTCAACCCCCGAAGTCCTTAAGTTGTAACAATGACCCGGGAACCTCTAAACCACCAGGTTTTTCTAAACCAATGTGGATCACGACGGCTCGTATTAGGGGAACATCATATATCCCTAGAAACTTGGCAAAACGAACCAAAACCGAAGAAGAAGAAACAAGCGAGTCGGAATAAGATAGTTGTATTCGTGTGGTGTAATATATGTAATATAGTGTGCTTATGCTTTATGATATATGTAAAAATTGCTTGTATTAATAAGTATTTTTTTTTATGAATCTAACTCTTGTCTATTTTACAGTATAAAAACACAAAATGGATAGACAACCCAATATTTTAAGAGACCTACCCGGAGACATGATTGATGAAATCTTGTCTAGAGTCGGTCAGAATTCTTCGGCACAACTATTTAAGGCGAGATCAGTTTGTAAGACATTCGAAGAACGTTCCAAGAATGCCTTGGTTTATAAAAGGCTTTCGTTCGAAAGATGGGGGATATCACATTGGGAAATCCATAAGTTACGATGTGTTTACTTTGACGCATATATTGTGGGGAACCCAAATGCTATTTTACGCAATGGGTTAAGAAATTATTTTGACTCAATATATCCGAATATTGGACTTCGTGATTTAGGAAAAGCGGCTAACATGCAACATAAAGAAGCATGTTATGCTTACGGATTAGTAATGTTCGCTTCTCATCAAAGTGAGAACAAGAACATCGGGCTACAACTATTAAAAAAAACGTTCCCACAAGTGACGGAGTCGGTAATTGGGGTAAGAAATGAGGTTTTTAGATTGTTACGGGACTGTTGGACATTACGTAACCCTCGTCCCTTTGACGACGTTACAACACGCTGTCTTATCAACGGCCATAACGGTTATGTTCCACAAGACCAAGGATGGGAAGTAATCCTAGTAAAACCAGAATGCATGACTTGTTTCTGGACGTATGAATTACGTGTCTTTATTGCCTTTGCTGAACGACTTGTGTACTAGCTAGAATTATCTTCACAACCATCTTGTATCAAATTTATTGTGTGCTATATTTCATGCTATATGTAAAATAAGCGGTATTGTAAGTTTGTAAAATATTGTGTAAAAGTTTGAACGCGAAATATTATTATAATCAGTTTTTCATATAGAATTGTAGTAGTTGAATTGTATATTAGCTACTAAGTATGAACTTAACGGGTAGGTACTACCCGAATTTAAACTTATAAAACGCTAATATGAAGAAAAAGCTTTTATAAATGAGTTCATATTATGCTACGAAATACTATTAACTACTCTTAATATTCTGTATGATTAACTTGTTCCATTTAACTATTTTGAAGGAAATGGCACCGACTACTCGACACACCGTGAATATGAATGAAGAGGAATTCCGTACTTTTCTAGCTTCAAACATAGCCGCAGTACAGGATGCGCTACATACCAATAATAACCTTGGATCTAGCAGTACAGGAAATCGTGTAGGATGCACCTACAAAGAATTCACTGCCTGCAAACCTTTGGAATTTGATGGAACCGAAGGACCGATCGGATTGAAACGGTGGACCGAAAAGGTCGAATCGGTGTTTACCATAAGTAAGTGTACTGAAGAGGACAAAGTAAAGTACGCTACGCATACCTTCACAGGTTCTGCGTTAACATGGTGGAATACCTATCTAGAGCAAGTGGGACAAGACGATGCGTACGCACTACCGTGGTCAGCATTCAAGCACTTGATGAACGAGAAGTACCGTCCCAGAACCGAGGTCAATAAGCTCAAGACAGAACTTAGAGGGTTACGAACCCAAGGACTTGATATTACCACGTACGAAAGACGATTCACAGAATTGTGCCTATTGTGTCCGGGAGCATTCGAAGATGAGGAAGAGAAGATCGACGCGTTTGTGAAAGGATTACCGGAAAGAATCCAAGAAGATATAAGTTCACACGAGCCCACCTCCATACAACAGGCATGTAGAATGGCTCACAAACTCATGAACCAGATTGAAGAAAGAATTAAAGAACAGACTGCTGAAGAGGCCAATGTGAAGCAAGTCAAAAGAAAGTGGAAGGAAAACGGTGATAAGAATCACCAATACAACAACAACAGCAATTACAACAATAATCGCAACAATTATCCCAACAATTGTAACATCAATCGCAACTACAACAAACGGCCCAACAACAACAACAACAACAACAACAGCAACTACAACAATCATCCCAACAACAATAATAACCGCAACAACAACAACAATCAGAAGCAGCTATGCCAAAGGTGTGAAAAGAATCACTCGGGGTTCTGCACCAAATTTTGCAACAAGTGTAAAAGAAATGGTCATAGCGCGGCGAAGTGTGAGGTCTACGGACCAGGGGTTAACAGAACGAAAGGAACAAATGGTGTCGGAACGAGTAATGGCGGAGCAAGTAGTGTCGGAGCAAGTTATGCCAATGTAGTTTGTTATAAATGTGGAAAACCGGGCCACATTATTAGAAATTGCCCGAACCAGGAGAACACGAATGGACAAGGCCGTGGAAGAGTTTTCAATATTAATGCGGCAGAGGCACAGGAAGACCCGGAGCTTGTTACGGGTACGTTTCTTATTGACAATAAATCAGCTTACGTTTTATTTGATTTGGGTGCGGATAGAAGCTATATGAGTAGAGATTTTTGTGCTAAATTAAGTTGTCCATTGACACCTTTGGATAGTAAATTTTTACTCGAATTAGCAAATGGTAAATTAATTTCAGCAGATAATATATGTCGGAATCGAGAAATTAAACTGGTTAGCGAAACATTTAAGATTGATTTGATACCAGTAGAGTTAGGGAGTTTTGATGTGATAATCGGTATGGACTGGTTGAAAGAAGTGAAAGCGGAGATCGTTTGTTACAAAAATGCAATTCGCATTATACGAGAAAAAGGAAAACCCTTAATGGTGTACGGAGAAAAGGGCAACACGAAGCTACATCTTATTAGTAATTTGAAGGCACAAAAACTAATAAGAAAAGGTTGCTATGCTGTTCTAGCACACGTCGAGAAAGTACAAACTGAAGAAAAGAGCATCAATGATGTTCCCATTGCAAAAAGAATTTCCCGATGTATTTCCGAAAGAATTACCGGGATTACCCCCACATCGATCCGTTGAATTTCAAATAGATCTTGTACTAGGAGCTGCACCAATAGCTCGTGCTCCTTACAGACTCGCACCCAACGAAATGAAAGAACTGCAAAGCCAATTATAAGAACTTTTAGAGCGTGGTTTCATTCGACCAAGCACATCACCGTGGGGAGCTCCTGTTTTGTTTGTCAAGAAGAAAGATGGTACATTCAGATTGTGTATCGACTACCTAGAGTTGAACAAACTTACCATCAAGAACCGCTATCCACTACCGAGAATCGACGACTTATTTGATCAACTACAAGGCTCGTCTGTTTATTCAAAGATTGACTTACGTTCCGGGTATCATCAAATGCGGGTGAAAGAAGATGATATTCCAAAGACTGCTTTTAGAACACGTTACGGTCATTACGAGTTTATGGTCATGCCGTTTGGTTTAACTAATGCACCAGCTGTGTTCATGGACCTTATGAACCGAGTGTGTGGACCATACCTTGACAAGTTTGTCATTGTTTTCATTGATGACATACTTATTTACTCAAAGAATGACCAAGAACACGGTGAACATTTGAGAAAGGTGTTAGAAGTATTGAGGAAGGAAGAATTGTACGCTAAGTTTTCAAAGTGTGCATTTTGGTTGGAAGAAGTTCAATTCCTCGGTCACATAGTGAACAAAGAAGGTATTAAGGTGGATCCGGCAAAGAGAGAAACTGTTGAAAAGTGGGAAACCCCGAAAACTCCGAAACACATACGCCAGTTTTTAGGACTAGCTGGTTACTACAGAAGGTTCATCCAAGACTTTTTCAGAATAGCAAAACCCTTGACTGCATTAACGCATAAAGGGAAGAAATTTGAATGGAATGATGAACAAGAGAAAGCGTTTCAGTTATTGAAGAAAAAGCTAACTACGGCACCTATATTGTCATTGCCTGAAGGGAATGATGATTTTGTGATTTATTGTGATGCATGAAAGCAAGGTCTCGGTTGTGTATTAATGCAACGAACGAAGGTGATTGCTTATGCGTCTAGACAATTAAAGATTCACGAACAAAATTATACGACGCATGATTTGGAATTAGGCGCGGTTGTTTTTGCATTAAAGACTTGGAGGCACTACTTATATGGGGTCAAAAGTATTATATATACCGACCACAAAAGTCTTCAACACATATTTAATCAGAAACAACTGAATATGAGGCAGCGTAGGTGGATTGAATTATTGAATGATTACGACTTTGAGATTCGTTACCACCCGGGGAAGGCAAATGTGGTAGCCGATGCCTTGAGCAGGAAGGACAGAGAACCCATTCGAGTAAAATCTATGAATATAATGATTCATAATAACATTACTACTCAAATAAAGGAGGCGCAACAAGGAGTTTTAAAAGAGGGAAATTTAAAGGATGAAATACCCAAAGGATCGGAGAAGCATCTTAATATTCGGGAAGACGGAACCCGGTATAGGGCTGAAAGGATTTGGGTACCAAAATTTGGAGATATGAGAGAAATGGTACTTAGGGAAGCTCATAAAACCAGATACTCAATACATCCTGGAACGGGGAAGATGTACAAGGATCTCAAGAAATATTTTTGGTGGCCGGGTATGAAAGTCGATGTTGCTAAATACGTAGGAGAATGTTTGACGTGTTCTAAGGTTAAAGCTGAGCATCAGAAACCATCAGGTCTACTTCAACAACCCGAAATCCCGGAATGGAAATGGCAAAACATTACCATTGATTTCATCACTAAATTGCCAAGGACTGCAAGTGGTTTTGATACTATTTGGGTAATAGTTGATCGTCTCACCAAATCAGCACACTTCCTGCCAATAAGAGAAGATGACAAGATGGAGAAGTTAGCACGATTATATTTGAAGGAAGTAGTCTCCAGACATGGAATACCAATCTCTATTATCTCTGATAGGGATGGCAGATTTATTTCAAGATTTTGGCAGACATTGCAGCAAGCATTAGGAACTCGTCTAGACATGAGTACTGCCTATCATCCACAAACTGATGGGCAGAGTGAAAGGACGATACAAATGCTTGAAGACATGCTACGAGCATGTGTTATTGATTTCGAAAACAGTTGGGATCGACATCTACCGTTAGCAGAATTTTCCTACAACAACAGCTACCATTCAAGCATTGAGATGGCGCCGTTTGAAGCACTTTATGGTAGAAAGTGCAGGTCTCCGATTTGTTGGAGTGAAGTCGGGGATAGACAGATTACGGGTCCGGAGATTATACAAGAAACTACCGAGAAGATCATCCAAATTCAACAACAGTTGAAAACCGCCCAAAGTCGACAAAAGAGCTACGCTGACATTAAAAGAAAAGATATAGAATTTGAAATTGGAGAGATGGTCATGCATAAAGTTGCACCTTGGAAAGGCGTTGTTCGATTTGGTAAACGAGGGAAATTAAATCCAAGGTATATTGGACCATTCAAGATTATTGATCGTGTCGGACCAGTAGCTTACCGATTAGAGTTACCTCAACAACTCGCGGCTGTACATAACACTTTCCACGTCTCGAATTTGAAGAAATGTTTTGCTAAAGAAGATCTCACTATTCCGTTAGATGAAATCCAAATCAACGAAAAACTTCAATTCATCGAAGAACCCGTCGAAATAATGGATCGTGAGGTTAAAAGACTTAAGCAAAACAAGATACCAATTGTTAAGGTTCGATGGAATGCTCGTAGAGGACCCGAGTTCACCTGGGATCGTGAAGATCAGATGAAGAAGAAATACCCGCATCTATTTCCAGAAGATTCGTCAACACCTTCAACAGCTTAAAATTTCGGGACGAAATTTATTTAACGGGTAGGTACTGTAGTGACCCGAACTTTTCCATGTTTATATATATTAATTGAGATTGATATTTACATGATTAAATGTTTCCAACATGTTAAGCAATCAAACTTGTTAAGACTTGATTAATTGAAATATGTTTCATATAGACAATTGACCACCCAAGTTGACCGGTGATTCACGAACGTTAAAACTTGTAAAAACTATATGATGACATATATATGGATATATATATAGTTAACATGATACTATGATAAGTAAACATATCATTAAGTATATTAACAATGAACTACATATGTAAAAACAAGACTACTAACTTAATGATTTTTAAACGAGACATATATGTAACGATTATCGTTGTAAAGACATTTAATGTATATATATCATATTAAGAGATATTCATACATGATAATATCATGATAATATAATAATTTAAAATCTCATTTGATATTATAAACATTGGGTTAACAACATTTAACAAGATCGTTAACCTAAAGGTTTCAAAACAACACTTACATGTAACGACTAACGATGACTTAACGACTCAGTTAAAATGTATATACATGTAGTGTTTTAATATGTATTTATACACTTTTGAAAGACTTCAATACACTTATCAAAATACTTCTACTTAACAAAAATGCTTACAATTACATCCTCGTTCAGTTTCATCAACAATTCTAATCGTATGCACCCGTATTCGTACTCGTACAATACACAGCTTTTAGATGTATGTACTATTGGTATATACACTCCAATGATCAGCTCTTAGCAGCCCATGTGAGTCACCTAACACATGTGGGAACCATCATTTGGCAACTAGCATGAAATATCTCATAAAATTACAAAAATATGAGTAATCATTCATGACTTATTTACATGAAAACAAAATTACATATCCTTTATATCTAATCCATACACCAACGACCAAAAACACCTACAAACACTTTCATTCTTCAATTTTCTTCATCTAATTGATCTCTCTCAAGTTCTATCTTCATGTTCTAAGTGTTCTTCATATATTCTACAAGTTCTAGTTACATAAAATCAAGAATACTTTCAAGTTTGCTAGCTCACTTCCAATCTTGTAAGGTGATCATCCAACCTCAAGAAATCTTTGTTTCTTACAGTAGGTTATCATGCTAATACAAGGTAATAATCATATTCAAACTTTGGTTCAATTTCTATAACTATAACAATCTTATTTCAAGTGATGATCTTACTTGAACTTGTTTTCGTGTCATGATTCTGCTTCAAGAACTTCGAGCCATCCAAGGATCCATTGAAGCTAGATCCATTTTTCTCTTTTCCAGTAGCTTTATCCAAGGAACTTAAGGTAGTAATGATGTTCATAACATCATTTGATTCATACATATAAAGCTATCTTATTCGAAGGTTTAAACTTGTAATCACTAGAACATAGTTTAGTTAATTCTAAACTTGTTCGCAAACAAAAGCTAATCCTTCTAACTTGACTTTTAAAATCAACTAAACACATGTTCTATATCTATATGATATGCTAACTTAATGATTTAAAACCTGGAAACACGAAAAACACCGTAAAACCGGATTTACGCCGTCGTAGTAACACCGCGGGCTGTTTTGGGTTAGTTAATTAAAAACTATGTTAAACTTTGATTTAAAAGTTGTTATTCTGAGAAAATGATTTTTATTATGAACATGAAACTATATCCAAAAATTATGGTTAAACTCAAAGTGGAAGTATGTTTTCTAAAATGGTCATCTAGACGTCGTTCTTTCGACTGAAATGACTACCTTTACAAAAATGACTTGTAACTTATTTTTCCGACTATAAACCTATACTTTTTCTGTTTAGATTCATAAAATAGAGTTCAATATGAAACCATAGCAATTTGATTCACTCAAAACGGATTTAAAATGAAGAAGTTATGGGTAAAACAAGATTGGATAATTTTTCTCATTTTAGCTACGTGAAAATTGGTAACAAATCTATTCCAACCATAACTTAATCAACTTGTATTGTATATTATGTAATCTTGAGATACCATAGACATGTATACAATGTTTCGACCTATCATGTCGACACATCTATATATATTTCGGAACAACCATAGACACTCTATATGTGAATGTTGGAGTTAGCTATACAGGGTTGAGGTTGATTCCAAAATATATATAGTTTGAGTTGTGATCAATACTGAGATACGTATACACTGGGTCGTGGATTGATTCAAGATAATATTTATCGATTTATTTCTGTACATCTAACTGTGGACAACTAGTTGTAGGTTACTAACGAGGACAGCTGACTTAATAAACTTAAAACATCAAAATATATTAAAAGTGTTGTAAATATATTTTGAACAAACTTTGATATACATGTATATATTGTTATAGGTTCGTGAATCAACCAGTGGCCAAGTCTTACTTCCCGACGAAGTAAAAATCTGTGAAAGTGAGTTATAGTCCCACTTTTAAAATATAATATTTTTGGGATGAGAATACATGCAGGTTTTATAAATGATTTACAAAATAGACACAAGTACGTGAAACTACATTCTATGGTTGAATTATCGAAATCGAATATGCCCCTTTTTATTAAGTCTGGTAATCTAAGAATTAGGGAACAGACACCCTAATTGACGCGAATCCTAAAGATAGATCTATTGGGCCTAACAAACCCAATCCAAAGTACCGGATGCTTTAGTACTTCGAAATTTATATCATATCCGAAGGGTGTCCCGGAATGATGGGGATATTCTTATATATGCATCTTGTTAATGTCGTTTACCAGGTGTTCACCATATGAATGATTTTTATCTCTATGTATGGGATGTGTATTGAAATATGAAATCTTGTGGTCTATTATTTTGATTTGACATATATAGGTTAAACCTATAACTCACCAACATTTTTGTTGACGTTTTAAGCATGTTTATTCTCAGGTGATTATTAAGAGCTTCTGCTGTCGCATACTTAAATAAGGACGAGATTTGGAGTCCATGCTTGTATGATATTGTGTAAAAACTGCATTCAAGAAACTTATTTTGTTGTAACATATTTGTATTGTAAACCATTATGTAATGGTCGTGTGTAAACAGGATATTTTAGATTATCATTATTTGATAATCTACATAAAGCTTTTTAAAACCTTTATCTATGAAATAAAGGTTATGGTTTGTTTTAAAAATGAATGCAGTCTTTGAAAAACGTCTCATATAGAGGTCAAAACCTCGCAACGAAATCAATTAATATGGAACGTTTTTAATCAATAAGAACGGGACATTTCACATGAAGCATACGAAAATTCATTAATCTATAAAAAAGAACGAAGAAATGGCATGATAAAAGAATCAGAAGTTCAAAAGAATTTAAAGAAGGAGATAGAGTTCTTCTTTTCAATTCACGATTCAAGCTATTTCCTGGAAAATTGAAATCAAGATGGTCTGGACCATTTATAGTCAAAAGTGTTTTCCTGTACGGAACAGTAGAATTAATAAATTCAAATGGAATTGAATTTAAGGTTAATGGTCACAGAGTTAAACATTACATAGATAGTCCGATGGAAGTTGACAACGAAGTTAATCATAATTTCAACACCACAGCTAACTAAGTGTGGGGAGGTTCGAATCTTTTTAGGGTAATATGTATTTCTGTTAGAGTTAGATGTTCTGTTTTCGTGTAGTTCTCGAAAATGGAACCCGAATGGTCTTTCCCTAGCAGACCCTAAAGAACTAGTCTTCTCCCCCCATTCTGAATTTTTAATTTTTTAGGTTTTACGAGATGAAGACTTCCTGTGAATTAAACCATGGTCTAATGTGTAGTGACCCGAACTTTTCCATGTTTATATATATTAATTGAGATTTATATTTACATGATTAAATGTTTCCAACATGTTAAGCAATCAAACTTGTTAAGACTTGATTAATTGAAATATGTTTCATATAGACAATTGACCACCCAAGTTGATCGGTGATTCACGAATGTTAAAACTTGTAAAAACTATATGATGACATATATATGGATATATATATATAGTTAACATGATACTATGATAAGAAAACATATCATAAAGTATATTAACAATGAACTACATATGTAAAAACAAGACTACTAACTTAATGATTTTTAAACGAGACATATATGTAACGATTATCGTTGTAAAGACATTTAATGTATATATATATATCATATTAAGAGATATTCATACATGATAATATCATGATAATATAATAATTTAAAATCTCATTTGATATTATAAACATTGGGTTAACAACATTTAACAAGATCGTTAACCTAAAGGTTTCAAAACAACACTTACATGTAACGACTAACGATGACTTAACGACTCAGTTAAAATGTATATACATGTAGTGTTTTAATATGTATTTATACACTTTTGAAAGACTTCAATACACTTATCAAAATACTTCTACTTAACAAAAATGCTTACAATTACATCCTCGTTCAGTTTCATCAACAATTCTACTCGTATGCACCCGTATTCGTACTCGTACAATACACAGCTTTTAGATGTATGTACTATTGGTATATACACTCCAATGATCAGCTCTTAGTAGCCCATGTGAGTCACCTAACACATGTGGGAACCATCATTTGGCAACTAGCATGAAATATCTCATAAAATTACAAAAATATGAGTAATCATTCATGACTTATTTACATGAAAACAAAATTACATATCCTTTATATCTAATCCATACACCAACGACCAAAAACACCTACAAACACTTTCATTCTTCAATTTTCTTCATCTAATTGATCTCTCTAAAGTTCTATCTTCAAGTTCTAAGTGTTCTTCATAAATTCCAAAAGTTCTAGTTTCATAAAATCAAGAATACTTTCAAGTTTGCTAGCTCACTTCCAATCTTGTAAGGTGATCATCCAACCTCAAGAAATCTTTGTTTCTTACAGTAGGTTATCATTCTAATACAAGGTAATAATCATATTCAAACTTTGGTTCAATTTCTATAACTATAACAATCTTATTTCAAGTGATGATCTTACTTGAACTTGTTTTCGTGTCATGATTCTGCTTCAAGAACTTCGAGCCATCCAAGGATCCATTGAAGCTAGATCCATTTTTCTATTTTCCAGTAGGTTTATCCAAGGAAATTAAGGTAGTAATGATGTTCATAACATCATTCGATTCATACATATAAAGCTATCTTATTCGAAGGTTTAAACTTGTAATCACTAGAAAATAGTTTAGTTAATTCTAAACTTATTCGCAAACAAAAGTTAATCCTTCTAACTTGACTTTTAAAATCAACTAAACACATGTTCTATATCTATATGATATGCTAACTTAATGATTTAAAACCTGGAAACACGAAAAACACCGTAAAATCGGATTTACGCCGTCGTAGTAACACCGCGGGCTGTTTTGGGTTAGTTAATTAAAAACTATGATAAAATATGATTTAAAAGTTGTTATTCTTAGAAAATGATTTTTATTATGAACATGAAACTATATCCAAAAATTATGGTTAAACTCAAAGTGGAAGTATGTTTTCTAAAATGGTCATCTAGACGTCGTTCTTTCGACTGAAATGACTACCTTTACAAAAACGACTTGTAACTTATTTTTCCGACTATAAACCTATACTTTTTCTGTTTAGATTCATAAAATAGAGTTCAATATGAAACCATAGCAATTTGATTCACTCAAAACGGATTTAAAATGAAGAAGTTATGGGTAAAACAAGATTGGATAATTTTTCTCATTTTAGCTACGTGAAAATTGGTAACAAATCTATTCCAACTATAACTTAATCAACTTGTATTGTATATTATATAATCTTGAGATACCATAGACACGTATACAATGTTTCGACCTATCATGTCGACACATCTATATATATTTCGGAACAACCATAGACACTCTATATGTGAATGTTGGAGTTAGCTATACAGGGTTGAGGTTGATTCCAAAATATATATAGTTTGAGTTGTGATCAATACTGAGATACGTATACACTGGGTCGTGGATTGATTCAAGATAATATTTATCGATTTATTTCTGTACATCTAACTGTGGACAACTAGTTGTAGGTTACTAACGAGGACAGCTGACTTAATAAACTTAAAACATTAAAATATATTAAAAGTGTTGTAAATATATTTTGAACATACTTTGATATATATGTATATATTGTTATAGGTTCGTGAATCAACCAGTGGCCAAGTCTTACTTCCCGACGAAGTAAAAATCTGTGAAAGTGAGTTATAGTCCCACTTTTAAAATCTAATATTTTTGGGATGAGAATACATGCAGGTTTTATAAATGATTTACAAAATAGACACAAGTACGTGAAACTACATTCTATGGTTGAATTATCGAAATCGAATATGCCCCTTTTTATTAAGTCTGGTAATCTAAGAATTAGGGAACAGACACCCTAATTGACGCGAATCCTAAAGATAGATCTATTGGGCCTAACAAACCCCATCCAAAGTACCGGATGCTTTAGTACTTCGAAATTTATATCATATCCGAAGGGTGTCCCGGAATGATGGGGATATTCTTATATATGCATCTTGTTATTGTCGGTTACCAGGTGTTCACCATATGAATGATTTTTATCTCTATGTATGGGATGTGTATTAAAATATGAAATCTTGTGGTCTATTGTTACGATTTGATATATATAGGTTAAACCTATAACTCACCAACATTTTTGTTGACGTTTAAAGCATGTTTATTCTCAGGTGAATACTAAGAGCTTCCGCTGTTGCATACTAAAATAAGGACAAGATTTGGAGTCCATGTTTGTATGATATTGTGTAAAAACTGCATTCAAGAAACTGATTTCGATGTAACATATTTGTATTGTAAACCATTATGTAATGGTCGTGTGTAAACAGGATATTTTAGATTATCATTATTTGATAATCTACGTAAAGCTTTTTAAACCTTTATTTATGAAATAAAGGTTATGGTTTGTTTTAAAAATGAATGCAGTCTTTGAAAAACGTCTCATATAGAGGTCAAAACCTCGCAACGAAATCAATTAATATGGAACGTTTTTAATCAATAAGAACGGGACATTTCAGTTGGTATCCGAGCGTTGGTCTTAGAGAACCAGAAAATTTGCATTAGTGTGTCTTATCGAGTTTGTTAGGATGCATTAGTGAGTCTGGACTTCGACCGTGTTTTCTTTAAAAATGATTGCTTAACATTTTTGTTGGAAACTATATATTTTTTTTAACATATGAATATTATGTGATATATTAATCTCTTAACGTGTTTGATATTATGTGATAGATGTCTACCTCTAGAACAAGTCCCATTGACTCACCTAATAATAATGAAGAGTCAAATGTAAATTGGAATGATTTGTGGATTGATTCACAAGTTCCCGAAGAGGAACCGGAAGAAGAGTCGGAACCGGAAGAAGAATCGGAACCGGAAGAAGAATCGGAACCGGATGAAGAAATAGAACCGGCGGGGGAAATAATAAAACGGTTAAGTAAAAGAAAATCCTCAACCAACCGACCAAAGTTAATTATGGTCAATGGTGTTTCCGCCAAGGAAGCAAAATATTGGGAGGATTACCAATTCTCCGATGAATCGGATTCCGACGAGAATTCCGATGATGTTATAGAAATTACCCCAACTGAATTTAAAAAGGCAAAAGAAAATAATAAGGGAAAGGGCATAAAAATAGAGAAATCTAATTCCAACCCCGATGAACTTTATATGTATCGTCAACCCCCGAAGTCCTTAAGTTGTAACAATGACCCGGGAACCTCTAAACCACCAGGTTTTTCTAAACCAATGTGGACAACGACGGCTCGTATTAGGGGAACATCATATATCCCTAGAAACTTGACAAAACGAACCAAAACCGAAGAAGAAGAAACGAGCGAGTCGGAATAAGATAGTTGTATTCGTGTGGTGTAATATATGTAATATAGTGTTCTTATGCTTTATGATATATGTAAAAATTGCTTGTATTAATAAGTATTTTTTTTTTATGAATCTAACTCTTGTCTATTTTACAGTTTAAAAACACAAAATGGATAGACAACCCAATATTTTAAGAGACCTACCCGGAGACATGATTGATGAAATCTTGTCTAGAGTCGGCCAGAATTCTTCGGCACAACTATTTAAGGCGAGATCAGTTTGTAAGACATTCGAAGAACGTTCCAAGAATGTCTTGGTTTATAAGAGACTTTCGTTTGAAAGATGGGGGATATCACATTGGGAAACCCATAAGTTACGATGTGTTTACTTTGACGCATATATTGCGGGGAACCCAAATACTATTTTACGCAACGGGTTAAGAAATTATTTTGACTCAATATATCCGAATATTGGACTTCGTGATTTAGAAAAAGCGGCTAACATGCAACATAAAGAAGCATGTTATGCTTACGGATTAGTAATGTTCGCTTCTCACCAAAGTGAGAACAAGAACATCGGGGTACAACTATTAAACAAAACGTTTCCACAAGTGACGGAGTCGGTAATTGGGGTAAGAAATGAGGTTTTTAGATTATTACGGGACTGTTGGACATTACGTAACCCTCGTCCCTTTGATGACGTTACAACACGCTGTCTTATCAACGGCCATAATGGTTATGTTGCACAAGACCAAGGATGGGAAGTAGTCCTAGTAAAACCAGAATGCATGACTTGTTTCTGGACGTATGAATTACGTGTCTTTATTGCCTTTGCTGAACGACTTGTGTACTAGCTAGAATTGTCTTCACAACTATCTTGTATCAAAGTTATTGTGTGCTATATTTCATGCTTTATGTAAAATAAGCGGTATTGTAAGTTTGTAAAATATTGTATAAAAGTTTGAACGCGAAATATTATTATAATCAGTTTTTCATATAGAATTGTAGTAGTTGAATTGTATATTAGCTACTAAGTATGAACTTAACGGGTAGGTACTACCCGAATTTAAACTTATAAAATGCTAATATGAAGAAAAAGCTTTTATAAATGAGTTCATATTATGCTACGAAATACTATTAACTACTCTTAATATTCTGTACGATTAACTTGTTCCATTTAACTATTTTGAAGGAAATGGTACCGACTACTCGACACACCGTGAATATGAATGAAGAGGAATTCCGTACTTTTCTAGCTTCAAATATAGCCGCAGTACAGGCTGCGCTACATACCAACAATAACCTTGGATCTAGCAGTACAGGAAATCGTGTAGGATGCACCTACAAAGAATTCACTGCCTGCAAACCTTTGGAATTTGATGGAACCGAAGGACCGATCGGATTGAAACGATGGACCGAGAAGGTTGAATCGGTGTTTGCCATAAGTAAGTGTACTGAAGAGGACAAAGTGAAGTACGCTACGCATACCTTCACAGGTTCTGCGTTAACATGGTGGAATACCTATCTAGAGCAAGTGGGACAAGATGATGCGTACGCACTACCGTGGTCAGCATTCAAGCACTTGATGAACGAGAAGTACCGTCCCAGAACCGAGGTCAATAAGCTCAAGACAGAACTTAGAGGGTTACGAACCCAAGGATTTGATATTACCACGTACGAAAGACGATTCACAGAATTGTGCCTATTGTGTCCGGGAGCATTCGAAGATGAGGAAGAGAAGATCGACGCGTTTGTGAAAGGATTACCGGAAAGAATTCAAGAAGATATAAGTTCACACGAGCCCGCCTCCATACAACAGGCATGTAGAATGGCTCACAAACTAGTGAACCAGATTGAAGAAAGAATTAAAGAACAGACTGCTGAAGAGGCCAATGTGAAGCAAGTCAAAAGAAAGTGGGAGGAAAACGGTGATAAGAATCACCAATACAACAACAACAGCAATTACAACAATAATCGCAACAATTATCCCAACAATCGCAACATCAATCGCAACTACAACAAACGGCCCAACAACAACAACAACAACAACAACAACAACAACAACAACTACAACAATCATCCCAACAACAATAATAACCGCAACAACAACAACAATCAGAAGCAGCTATGCCAAAGGTGCGAAAAGAATCACTCGGGGTTCTGCACCAAATTTTGCAACAAGTGTAAAAGAAATGGTCATAGCGCGGCGAAGTGTGAGGTCTACGGACCAGGGGTTAATAGAACGAAAGGAACAAATGGTGTCGGAACGAGTAATGGCGGAGCAAGTAGTGTCGGAGCAAGTTATGCCAATGTAGTTTGTTATAAATGTGGAAAACCAGGCCACATTATTAGAAATTGCCCGAACCAGGAGAACACGAATGGACAAGGCCGTGGAAGAGTTTTCAATATTAATGCGGTAGAGGCACAGGAAGACCCGGAGCTTGTTACGGGTACGTTTCTTATTGACAATAAATCTGCTTACGTTTTATTTGATTCGGGTGCGGATAGAAGCTATATGAGTAGAGATTTTTGTGCTAAATTAAGTTGTCCATTGACGCCTTTGGATAGTAAATTTTTACTCGAATTAGCAAATGGTAAATTAATTTCAGCAGATAATATATGTCGGAATCGAGAAATTAAACTGGTTAGCGAAACATTTAAGATTGATTTGATACCAGTAGAGTTAGGGAGTTTTGATGTGATAATCGGTATGGACTGGTTGAAAGAAGTGAAAGCGGAGATCGTTTGTTACAAAAATGCAATTCGCATTATACGAGAAAAAGGAAAACCCTTAATGGTGTACGGAGAAAAGGGCAACACGAAGCTACATCTTATTAGTAATTTGAAGGCATAAAAACTAATAAGAAAAGGTTGCTATGCTGTTCTAGCACACGTCGAGAAAGTACAAACTGAAGAAAAGAGCATCAATGATGTTCCCATTGCAAAAGAATTTCCCGATGTATTTCCGAAAGAATTACCGGGATTACCCCCACATCGATCCGTTGAATTTCAAATAGATCTTGTACCAGGAGCTGCACCAATAGCTCGTGCTCCTTACAGACTCGCACCCAGCGAGATGAAAGAACTGCAAAGCCAATTACAAGAACTTTTAGAGCGTGGTTTCATTCGACCAAGCACATCACCATGGGGAGCTCCTGTTTTGTTTGTCAAGAAGAAAGATGGTACATTCAGGTTGTGTATCGACTACCGAGAGTTGAACAAACTTACCATCAAGAACCGCTACCCACTACCGAGAATCGACGACTTATTTGATCAACTACAAGGCTCGTCTGTTTATTCAAAGATTGACTTACGTTCCGGGTATCATCAAATGCGGGTGAAAGAAGATGATATTCCAAAGACTGCTTTCAGAACACGTTACGGTCATTACGAGTTTATGGTCATGCCGTTTGGTTTAACTAATGCACCAGCTGTGTTCATGGACCTTATGAACCGAGTGTGTGGACCATACCTTGACAAGTTTGTCATTGTTTTCATTGATGACATACTTATTTACTCAAAGAATGACCAAGAACACGGTGAACATTTGAGAAAGGTGTTAGAAGTATTGAGGAAGGAAGAATTGTACGCTAAGTTTTCAAAGTGTGCATTTTGGTTGGAAGAAGTTCAATTCCTCGGTCACATAGTGAACAAAGAAGGTATTAAGGTGGATCCGGCAAAGATAGAAACTGTTGAAAAGTGGGAAACCCCGAAAACTCCGAAACACATACGCCAGTTTTTAGGACTAGCTGGTTACTACAGAAGGTTCATCCAAGACTTTTCCAGAATAGCAAAACCCTTGACTGCATTAACGCATAAAGGGAAGAAATTTGAATGGAATGATGAACAAGAGAAAGCGTTTCAGTTATTGAAGAAAAAGCTAACTACAGCACCTATATTGTCATTGCCTGAAGGGAATGATGATTTTGTGATTTATTGTGATGCATCAAAGCAAGGTCTCGGTTGTGTATTAATGCAACGAACGAAGGTGATTGCTTATGCGTCTAGACAATTGAAGATTCACGAACAAAATTATACGACGCATGATTTGGAATTAGGCGCGGTTGTTTTTGCATTAAAGACTTGGAGGCACTACTTATATGGGGTCAAAAGTATTATATATACCAACCACAAAAGTCTTCAACACATATTTAATCAGAAACAACTGAATATGAGGCAGCGTAGGTGGATTGAATTATTGAATGATTACGACTTTGAGATTCGTTACCACCCGGGGAAGGCAAATGTGGTAGCCGATGCCTTGAGCAGGAAGGACAGAGAACCCATTCGCGTAAAATCTATGAATATAATGATTCATAATAACATTACTACTCAAATAAAGGAGGCGCAACAAGGAGTTTTAAAAGAGGGAAATTTAAAGGATGAAATACCCAAAGGATCGGAGAAGCATCTTAATATTCGGGAAGACGGAACCCGGTATAGGGCTGAAAGGATTTGGGTACCAAAATTTGGAGATATGAGAGAAATGGTACTTAGAGAAGCTCATAAAACCAGATACTCAATACATCCTGGAACGGGGAAGATGTACAAGGATCTCAAGAAACATTTTTGGTGGCCGGGTATGAAAGCCGATGTTGCTAAATACGTAGGAGAATGTTTGACGTGTTCTAAGGTCAAAGCTGAGCATTAGAAACCATCAGGTCTACTTCAACAACCTGAAATCCCGGAATGGAAATGGGAAAACATTACCATGGATTTCATCACTAAATTGCCAAGGACTGCAAGTGGTTTTGATACTATTTGGGTAATAGTTGACCGTCTCACCAAATCAGCACACTTCTTGCCAATAAGAGAAGATGACAAGATGGAGAAGTTAGCACGATTGTATTTGAAGGAAGTCATCTCCAGACATGGAATACCAATCTCTATTATCTCTGATAGGGATGGCAGATTTATTTCAAGATTCTGGCAGACATTGCAGCAAGCATTAGGAACTCGTCTAGACATGAGTACTGCCTATCATCCACAAACTGATGGGCAGAGCGAAAGGACGATACAAACGCTTGAAGACATGCTACGAGCATGTGTTATTGATTTCGGAAACAGTTGGGATCGACATCTACCGTTAGCAGAATTTTCCTACAACAACAGCTACCATTCAAGCATTGAGATGGCGCCGTTTGAAGCACTTTATGGTAGAAAGTGCAGGTCTCCGATTTGTTGGAGTGAAGTGGGGGATAGACAGATTACGGGTCCGGAGATTATACAAGAAACTACCGAGAAGATCATCCAAATTCAACAACGGTTGAAAACCGCCCAAAGTCGACAAAAGAGCTACGCTGACATTAAAAGAAAAGATATAGAATTTGAAATTGGAGAGATGGTCATGCTTAAAGTTGCACCTTGGAAAGGCGTTGTTCGATTTGGTAAACGAGGGAAATTAAATCCAAGGTATATTGGACCATTCAAGATTATTGATCGTGTCGGACCAGTAGCTTACCGACTAGAGTTACCTCAACAACTCGCAGCTGTACATAACACTTTCCACGTCTCGAATTTAAAGAAATGTTTTGCTAAAGAAGATCTCACTATTCCGTTAGATGAAATCCAAATCAACGAAAAACTTCAATTCATCGAAGAACCCATCGAAATAATGGATCGTGAGGTTAAAAGACTTAAGCAAAACAAGATACCAATTGTTAAGGTTCGATGGAATGCTCGTAGAGGACCCGAGTTCACCTGGGAGCGTGAAGATCAGATGAAGAAGAAATACCCGCATCTATTTCCAGAAGATTCGTCAACACCTTCAACAGCTTAAAATTTCGGGACGAAATTTATTTAACGGGTAGGTACTGTAGTGACCCGAACTTTTCCATGTTTATATATATTAATTGAGATTTATATTTACATGATTAAATGTTTCCAACATGTTAAGCAAACAAACTTGTTAAGACTTGATTAATTGAAATATGTTTCATATAGACAATTGACCACCCAAGTTGATCGGTGATTCACGAACGTTAAAACTTGTAAAAACTATATGATGACATATATATGGATATATATATATATAGTTAACATGATACTATGATAAGAAAACATATCATAAAGTATATTAACAATGAACTACATATGTAAAAACAAGACTACTAACTTAATGATTTTTAAACGAGACATATATGTAACGATTATCGTTGTAAAGACATTTAATGTATATATATATCATATTAAGAGATATTCATACATGATAATATCATGATAATATAATAATTTAAAATCTCATTTGATATTATAAACATTGGGTTAACAACATTTAACAAGATCGTTAACCTAAAGGTTTCAAAACAACACTTACATGTAACGACTAACGATGACTTAACGACTCAGTTAAAATGTATATACATGTAGTGTTTTAATATGTATTTATACACTTTTGAAAGACTTCAATACACTTATCAAAATACTTCTACTTAACAAAAATGCTTACAATTACATCCTCGTTCAGTTTCATCAACAATTCTACTCGTATGCACCCGTATTCGTACTCGTACAATACACAGCTTTTAGATGTATGTACTATTGGTATATACACTCCAATGATCAGCTCTTAGCAGCCCATGTGAGTCACCTAAAACATGTGGGAACCATCATTTGGCAACTAGCATGAAATATCTCATAAAATTACAAAAATATGAGTAATCATTCATGACTTATTTACATGAAAACAAAATTACATATCCTTTATATCTAATCCATACACCAACGACCAAAAACACCTACAAACACTTTCATTCTTCAATTTTCTTCATCTAATTGATCTCTCTCAAGTTCTATCTTCAAGTTCTAAGTGTTCTTCATAAATTCCAAAAGTTCTAGTTTCATAAAATCAAGAATACTTTCAAGTTTGCTAGCTCACTTCCAATCTTGTAAGGTGATCATCCAACCTCAAGAAATCTTTGTTTCTTACAGTAGGTTATCATTCTAATACAAGGTAATAATCATATTCAAACTTTGGTTCAATTTCTATAACTATAACAATCTTATTTCAAGTGATGATCTTACTTGAACTTGTTTTCGTGTCATGATTCTGCTTCAAGAACTTCGAGCCATCCAAGGATCCATTGAAGCTAGATCTATTTTTCTATTTTCCAGTAGGTTTATCCAAGGAAATTAAGGTAGTAATGATGTTCATAACATCATTCGATTCATACATATAAAGCTATCTTATTCGAAGGTTTAAACTTGTAATCACTAGAACATAGTTTAGTTAATTCTAAACTTATTCGCAAACAAAAGTTAATCCTTCTAACTTGACTTTTAAAATCAACTAAACACATGTTCTATATCTATATGATATGCTAACTTAATGATTTAAAACCTGGAAACACGAAAAACACCGTAAAACCGGATTTACGCCGTCGTAGTAACACCGCGGGCTGTTTTGGGTTAGTTAATTAAAAACTATGATAAAATTTGATTTAAAAGTTGTTATTCTTAGAAAATGATTTTTATTATGAACATGAAACTATATCCAAAAATTATGGTTAAACTCAAAGTGGAAGTATGTTTTCTAAAATGGTCATCTAGACGTCGTTCTTTCGACTGAAATGACTACCTTTACAAAAACGACTTGTAACTTATTTTTCCGACTATAAACCTATACTTTTTCTGTTTAGATTCATAAAATAGAGTTCAATATGAAACCATAGCAATTTGATTCACTCAAAACGGATTTAAAATGAAGAAGTTATGGGTAAAACAAGATTGGATAATTTTTCTCATTTTAGCTACGTGAAAATTGGTAACAAATCTATTCCAACTATAACTTAATCAACTTGTATTGTATATTATGTAATCTTGAGATACCATAGACACGTATACAATGTTTCGACCTATCATGTCGACACATCTATATATATTTCAGAACAACCATAGACACTCTATATGTGAATGTTGGAGTTAGCTATACAGGGTTGAGGTTGATTCTAAAATATATATAGTTTGAGTTGTGATCAATACTGAGATACGTATACACTGGGTCGTGGATTGATTCAAGATAATATTTATCGATTTATTTCTGTACATCTAACTGTGGACAACTAGTTGTAGGTTACTAACGAGGACAGCTGACTTAATAAACTTAAAACATCAAAATATATTAAAAGTGTTGTAAATATATTTTGAACATACTTTGATATATATGTATATATTGTTATAGGTTCGTGAATCAACCAGTGGCCAAGTCTTACTTCCCGACGAAGTAAAAATCTGTGAAAGTGAGTTATAGTCCCACTTTTAAAATCTAATATTTTTGGGATGAGAATACATGCAGGTTTTATAAATGATTTACAAAATAGACACAAGTACGTGAAACTACATTCTATGGTTGAATTATCGAAATCGAATATGCCCCTTTTTATTAAGTCTGGTAATCTAAGAATTAGGGAACAGACACCCTAATTGACGCGAATCCTAAAGATAGATCTATTAGGCCTAACAAACCCCATCCAAAGTACCGGATGCTTTAGTACTTCGAAATTTATATCATATCCGAAGGGTGTCCCGGAATGATGGGGATATTCTTATATATGCATCTTGTTATTGTCGGTTACCAGGTGTTCACCATATGAATGATTTTTATCTCTATGTATGGGATGTGTATTAAAATATGAAATCTTGTGGTCTATTGTTACGATTTGATATATATAGGTTAAACCTATAACTCATCAACATTTTTGTTGACGTTTAAAGCATGTTTATTCTCAGGTGAATACTAAGAGCTTCCACTGTTGCATACTAAAATAAGGACAAGATTTGGAGTCCATGTTTGTATGATATTGTGTAAAAACTGCATTCAAGAAACTGATTTCGATGTAACATATTTGTATTGTAAAACATTATGTAATGGTCGTGTGTAAACAGGATATTTTAGATTATCATTATTTGATAATCTACGTAAAGCTTTTTAAACCTTTATTTATGAAATAAAGGTTATGGTTTGTTTTAAAAATGAATGCAGTCTTTGAAAAACGTCTCATATAGAGGTCAAAACCTCGCAACGAAATCAATTAATATGGAACGTTTTTAATCAATAAGAACGGGACATTTCATAATGCTACACGCTTTGATCACTAAATGTAATAATGACACCCTTCCAAGTGAATTGGTATCATTAAGCAGAGGTAAATTGGACGGAGTAAGAAAAGAATCCAGGAACGAAAATAATAAGTTACAGTTTGGTAAAGGAAAATCAAAATCATCAGCGAAAAGAAGAGCACGACACCTTGAAAGATGTCACAAATGTGGAAAATGGTCACACGAAGGAAAATGTTCGACGAATCAGACATATTCCAATACCGAATTCGTTACTTTATGCAGAGATGGACCGTTCATATGTTTAGAAGAAAAAACGTTGAATGCTCGAGGTTACGCCTATGTAGCTATGGAAAATCAATTAGTCCGACTATCTTATGAGTGGGCTAGAGCATATCACTAAGAATTATATTTCACAGGTAAGTATGTACAGTTTTTATTTTTATTAATTTTAACCTTTTGATAATAAACGCTAAATCGTTCGCTATAAAGTATTAAATTGGTATTCAATAAAATTAGGTCTTGCGACCGAAATTATTGATATCATACAAAAATTTACTACATCACTGCGAAATTTACCGTTTATTCTTAAAGTATAAATATCTTTAATCAATCAACCCAAAATATTTCAAAAATTCGTCATGAGTTAAACTAGGCTATGGAACTGAAATTACTTTACCAAAAAGAGGGGCGCATATTTTTGATAATATTTGATTGATTAAAGTGGGATAAAAGCCAAAAAGATTTTTTATTTTATTTTTACTTTATTTTTAAAATTAATATATAAATATTAAATTGATATTTTAAATTTTTTAAAATCAATATATTTAAGTTTGTAAATATTTGGAAAATTAATATTTTTAATATAAGTTTGTATGTATAAAACCAAAAATATAATATAAGTTTAGTGTGAATTTTTAAATTTTATTAATATGAATTTTTAAAGTTATGCATTTTTAAATTTAAGTTTGGTGTGAATTTAAAAACAAAAATTTACTTTATTTCGCTAAGTTAAAAATATGATTTTTAAAATTCGTCGTGAGTTGAAGACTAGGTCGTTGAACCGAAATTGCTTTACCCAAGGGAGGGACGAGAACTTTTATTATCATTATTTTTAATCTTATTGAACTAAAGTATGCCAAAAACATTAAAAAACCCAAAAATCTTTGCTTTTAAAACCGCGCTTTAAATTGACAAATTTTAAAATTTTGTCGAGGGACGGACTAGGACAACGATCCGAAACGCCCTCATCCTAAAAAGAAACAAATTTTTAAAATTTTATTAATTATATATTTTATAAGTTTTAAGGTTTATAAATAAAAAAAAGAAGCCAATGTTACTGTACCCGGACCCCCATGCGATCGCATGGGGTTTGCACTCCAACCTCATGCGATCGCATGAGGCTGGATTCCAGGCCAGAAACAAAAGGCAGCGAGTTCTGCTTCTGTCTCCATAACACACACACAAAACACGAACATACACACACAAACACCTCTAAATTCATCATTTTAACACCAAAATTCACCAAATTTCTCGCTATAATCCGCTCTAAACATGAAATTGTTCAGAAGTTTATCAAGAAAGATAACAATTTCACCCCTAAATCTCTTTAAATTTGATTTTAAGTGTTCTTGAGCTATATTTTTCATAATTTGATTTTGTTAATTTCTAGTGTAATTAGAGTTAAATTGTTAGTATTTTATGCATGTATAACCTAGATTGATGCTATTTAACATGATTTGAAGCCAAAAACTTCAAAATTTTTAGAAACCTAGGGTTTGTGTTCTTGAGCAATTTGGGGCTTTTTGATATAAACAGGTTATGGCCGATTTTTGTCATGAATTATTACTAAATTGAGTAGTGTAACATGTTTAGGTAGTTAAATGATCCAAACATTGATCCTAAACATGATTTTTGGAGATTAAAGTGGACTTTTTAGGTGCAAAATTCATGAACTTGATTAATTTGATATAATTGCCATTTGAGACTTGTTTAATTGTTAGTAATGACTATTTTGACATGTTATTTGAGTTAAATGCTTATGAACTTTGTCTACATTTTCATATGTGCTTATTTAAAAAAAGTATAGAATTGTAAAAATTGTGAAAATGCATATAAGTTTAAGTTTGATTTAACATGTTATTGTGGTTAATTTAAGTTGTTATTTTGCTAACACTAATGCATATTTAGATGCACAAATTTTGTGTTTAATGTGTTTTGCAGAGAGCCGATACTGGAGGTTCATCATCTAGACGACCTGCTCCAGCTCCAGAACCAGAACCAGAAATGCAATATGAACCCGAATAAGTACCACAACAGGAACCACAACATCAGCCTGATCAACATGTACCTTATTATGATCCGCTACAGTTTGTTAATGAATTCATAGTATTTCTGATGCATCCACCTGTAGAATACCCAACGATTCCTGAACACATGTTGCATCCTAATCTGAGATTCGATAGACGATGGAGAGATTACCTGGCATATCAAAGTAATAAATTCAAATTAATAACGAAAGTTGTAGAGGTGCCTAGGGTAATTGATTGGGATCCTTTGGAAAGGGTCCAACTTGCTGACCGTGTTAGGGAGCATTTGATACAAAGGTATGACAGTTCTTCTTTTACAGATTGGGAACGATTATTCACCATTCGTAGACCTGTATATAAGGAATGGTGTGTAGAACTTATGAGTACTATAGCGTTAAATGTAGATGTAGATAGATTAGATGATAGAAGTTTTCTTAGGTTTATAATTGGCGGTAGGATGTACAGGATGTCCATGCTGGACATGGCCAGGGCATTACAGATATATACGCCCGCTGAATTACTACTACCCGATTGTATGAATTTGATTTATCGTGGTGAAAGGGTAGATAGGAATTTTGACGCGAACGCCGTTTGGAGGCGTATGTCTGATTATAATGTTTTTGGGCGGGGAGGAACACATACCTACTTACATATTAACAGAGCTGAGCTTCGTATAATTCATAGATTTTTGGCTAACTCGATTACACAGAGAGGTCACAACAAGGAAAAATTGACCTTACATGATTTATTTTACCTAAAGTGTATTCAAGACCCAAGAGGCTTTGTTAATATCCCTTACTATGTTGGTTTTTATTTATCTAAGATGGTTGAAGGAATACAGGAAGGGGGGATTATATGAGGAGGTATTTTTGTTACTCTCATTGGAGAGTATTTAGGTGTAGATAAGAACCAAGGGGGTCCACTTTTAGAATGTAGGGAACATGTTGAGCTTTTAGGATTGAGGGTTTATGCGGGTGCTAAGGTATTGAAGAGTAGACGCAACCAGGCAATACCCTATGTAGGTAGTCATCCGCAGGTAGAAAGAGGATCAGACGAGGAGATGGAGGAAGCGGATGACATTAGGAATGTCATTCTGGAGGCTATGACTGATGTCTACCAGCGTGTAGATGAGGTAGACATGACAAACGAGGAGAGATTTCGTCGGATGGAGCAGTGGCAAGCCCGGAATGATTACGAGCATTCCAGGCAATGACAGCATGATAGATGGGACTATCATCAGCGTCAGATTATGAGCAGGCTGTCACCTCAGGAGCCCTACATCCCGACCCGACCAGCTTACTATCCTCCACACCAGCCCGAGATGAGACCGCCTTATACTCTCTACGACCCTAACCAGGCATACCAGTACACCTATCACCAACCATGGAACCCGGACGATGACATGAACTGGAACCCCTATCCATGATTGATATAGTTCCTGTTGGTAATTTATATGATTTTTAATTTTTATTATTTCTGTTTATTTATGTTTAAACACATTATATTATGATACTTTTATTGTAATGTTTAATATTTTTATTATACTAATGTTTCATTTTTGATTTGAAAGTGGGATTTTAAGTCCCATTTCAAATTGCCATGCATGTTTATATTTGTATGTATGTATATTTTCAATTGTACAAAACAGGGTAAAACAGCGCATTTTCAAAGACTGGCATTAAGTTCAGTAAAAGCTAGTACTTTTGACGACAAAACGAAAAACAAATGTGATGTAACAACAAGACAGAATGAACAAATGATATGCACCATTTATCATTCAGCATACAAACGCCAATATGTTTGGAAACTTTGGTAAAATTTAATCATTTTTCTACGCTAATCACCCTCAATAATTTATATTGTTATTGATTTCTTGCAAATGAGGGCATGCAAGATCTTAAGCGTGGGAAGGGGTTAAATTCTTTCGGAATTTTAAAAATTTTTGATTTAAACACTTGGTTACCATTAAAAATACTAGTAACGCAGTAGTTGTATTAGAATCTAGTGCTCTCTGATAATAAAGAACAGCCCTAGTCTTATATACTGACTATCCAATTCTAGTAAAAATTTTCAAAATTTTCAATTAAATGAACTCAAAATCATGTTTATACATATTTATGAACAATAAAACTAGGTGTTAACACCGAAATTATTGTTACCTCGGAGAGGACATAAATTGAGAAACAAACCAAAATGTTAAAATTCATTTAAAATGGAATAGAGGACAATAAAAAGGAAAATAAAAGCCAAGTGTGGGAAAAATTACCAAGTTATTTAAAACATATATCACATATTTTTGTGCAAATAACTGAAGATACTCTTGCTTTGGACTAATTTAAACAGTTTTACCCGATTTACTGTAATATATTTGAAAGAAAAGATGGATCTACACGATGAATCAATTCCATCATTAAAAGGAAGTAAAGTCTTCCGAAAAAGACACGCGCTTCTTGATTTAGGTCATGAAGTTGTCGTCCAGACCAGCTGTAGGTTGACAAAAAATCTAGAAAAGTCATCTCTAAAATCAGCAGGAAATCCACGGACCTCAGCATCAAACAGGGTCTCCAAGTGGTCAAACTTATCCTAACCATGAGAGGATCTGTCTTGTAAAATGGGGAGGACGCCGTGCAAATTAGCTGGATAAGACTAATGAATCAGATCCTCAGAAAGGATAATCTCCTTAAAGATCAAAAATCAGCTTTTAAGCCTGATATTACTCAATCCTAGAGATTGACCTTAAAGATTGAGAATTACAAACTCATGGAATTCAATGATATCTAAACTCGAGCTTGAACGAGAAAATATTTTGATCAAAATTACAAACCGATTTGTTTTCTGAAATCCTATTTTTAATGCGTTCATTACCATTGAACGTAAAATCCTAGGAATTCACCTGGAATTCATTAGGTCACCTGAACCAAATCGGGTGTCAACCCTAAGAACGGTGGTTGCATAGCATGGTCAAAGACATGACCTTGTGCCAGACCAGAAAATTATAAGGGTGAGCTTTACTATTGCTCCTACCAAGGATAGTAATTGCATCCGACACATTATAGACCATAATTAAAAGCATGTCAGGGGACATTGCCTTAACAGTTGCTTGTTCAACACTTTCCTTTACAACCGGACGGTAGTTTATCGAAAGGTAATATACGGAGCAAGTATACTGGACGTGTTGCTTTCCCAATACAAGGTTAGCAAGTGGGTGACACAAAACCACAAGTTTTGAGCTAAAATTTTCAAATCTGAAACCCACCAAACCCACAAAAATATTTTGCAAACACCGGTGAAGGGTTATTCTGGAAAACCTATCTAGGGTAAAAGCTAGATTCAATTTTCAAAAGATCAAATATTTTCATAAAGATCCAATTTCCTTAATGGATCTAAATTTTCATAGTCATGTGAGACTGTAAACCACAACGTTACTACCATTGTTTATACCGCCGTATAGAAATCACTGATGTACAAAGTGTGAAGAATAAAGAAGTGACTCTAGTATTTTTATTTCAAGACTATATTGCTTGAGGACAAGCAACGCTCAAGTGTGGGAATATTTGAGAATGCTAAAAACGAACATATATTTCATAGCATTATCCCTCAAGAAAGACAAGCTTTTAGTTGCAATTGTTCTATTTACAAGTGATATTCGTTTAAATAATAAAAGGTGAAGACAAAAGACAGATTCGACGAATTGAAGACGCAAACGACCAAAAAGCTCAAAAGTACAAATACAATAAAAGTGGTTCCAATTATTGATGAGAAACGTCTCGAAATTACAAGAGTACAAGACGCAAAACGCAAAGTACTAGATATTAAATTGTACGCAAGGACGTTCCAAAATTCGGAACCGGGACCAAAGTCAACTCTCAACGCTCGACGCAACGGACTAAAAATTATGAGTCAACTATGCACATGAATATAATATAATATATAATTAATTCTTAAAATTAATATATATATTATATTATATATAAAACGTCGACAAACAAGAAAACAAAGAATTGTGAGCTGCTACCTACCCCTATGTGATCGCATGGCCTGGAGGTACAAAAGCCATGCTGTATTGACCCGAACTTTTCCATGTTTATATATATTAATTGAGATTGATATTTACATGATTAAATGTTTCCAACATGTTAAGCAATCAAACTTGTTAAGACTTGATTAATTAAAATATGTTTCATATAGACAATTGACCACCCAAGTTGATCGGTGATTCACGAACGTTAAAACTTGTAAAAACTATATGATGACATATATATGGATATATATATAGTTAAAATGATACTATGATAAGTAAACATATCATTAAGTATATTAACAATGAACTACATATGTAAAAACAAGACTACTAACTTAATGATTTTTAAACGAGACATATATGTAACGATTATCGTTGTAAAGACATTTAATGTATATATATCATATTAAGAGATATTCATACATGATAATATCATGATAATATAATAATTTAAAATCTCATTTGATATTATAAACATTGGATTAACAACATTTAACAAGATCGTTAACCTAAAGGTTTCAAAACAACACTTACATGTAACGACTAACGATGACTTAACGACTCAGTTAAAATGTATATACATGTAGTGTTTTAATATGTATTTATACACTTTTGAAAGACTTCAATACACTTATCAAAATACTTCTACTTAACAAAAATGCTTACAATTACATCCTCGTTCAGTTTCATCAACAATTCTACTCGTATGCACCCGTATTCGTACTCGTACAATACACAGCTTTTAGATGTATGTACTATTGGTATATACACTCCAATGATCAGCTCTTAGCAGCCCATGTGAGTCACCTAACACATGTGGGAACCATTATTTGGCAACTAGCATGAAATATCTCATAAAATTACAAAAATATGAGTAATCATTCATGACTTATTTACATGAAAACAAAATTACATATCCTTTATATCTAATCCATACACCAACGACCAAAAACACCTACAAACACTTTCATTCTTCAATTTTCTTCATCTAATTAATCTCTCTCAAGTTCTATCTTCAAGTTCTAAGTGTTCTTCATATATTCTACAAGTTCTAGTTACATAAAATCAAGAATACTTTCAAGTTTGCTAGCTCACTTCCAATCTTGTAAGGTGATCATCCAACCTCAAGAAATCTTTGTTTCTTACAGTAGGTTATCATTCTAATACAAGGTAATAATCATATTCAAACTTTGGTTCAATTTCTATAACTATAACAATCTTATTTCAAGTGATGATCTTACTTGAACTTGTTTTCGTGTCATGATTCTGCTTCAAGAACTTCGAGCCATCCAAGGATCCGTTGAAGCTAGATCCATTTTTCTCTTTTCCAGTAGCTTTATCCAAGGAACTTAAGGTAGTAATGATTTTCATAACATCATTCGATTCATACATATAAAGCTATCTTATTCGAAGGTTTAAACTTGTAATCACTAGAACATAGTTTAGTTAATTCTAAACTTGTTCGCAAACAAAAGTTAATCCTTCTAACTTGACTTTTAAAATCAACTAAATACATGTTCTATATCTATATTATATGCTAACTTAATGATTTAAAACCTGGAGACACGAAAAACACCGTAAAACCGGATTTACGCCGTCGTAGTAACACCGCGGGCTGTTTTGGGTTAGTTAATTAAAAACTATGATAAACTTTGATTTAAAAGTTTTTATTCTGAGAAAATGATTTTTATTATGAACATGAAACTATATCCAAAAATTATGGTTAAACTCAAAGTGGAAGTATGTTTTCTAAAATGGTCATCTAGACGTCGTTCTTTCGACTGAAATGACTACCTTTACAAAAACGACTTGTAACTTATTTTTTTCGACTATAAACCTATACTTTTCTGTTTATATTCATAAAATAGAGTTCAATATGAAACCATAGCAATTTGATTCACTCAAAACGGATTTAAAATGAAGAAGTTATGGGTAAAACAAGATTGGATAATTTTTCTCATTTTAGCTACGTGAAAATTGGTAACAAATCTATTCCAACCATAACTTAATCAACTTGTATTGTATATTATGTAATCTTGAGATACCATAGACACGTATACAATGTTTCGACCTATCATGTCGACACATCTATATATATTTCGGAACAACCATAGACACTCTATATGTGAATGTTGGAGTTAGCTATACAGGGTTGAGGTTGATTCCAAAATATATATAGTTTGAGTTGTGATCAATACTGAGATACGTATACACTGGGTCGTGGATTGATTCAAGATAATATTTATCGATTTATTTCTGTACATCTAACTATGGACAACTAGTTGTAGGTTACTAACGAGGACAGCTGACTTAATAAACTTAAAACATCAAAATATATTAAAAGTGTTGTAAATATATTTTGAACATACTTTGATATATATGTATATATTGTTATAGGTTCGTGAATCAACCAGTGGCCAAGTCTTACTTCCCGACGAAGTAAAAATCTGTGAAAGTGAGTTTCATTTGCTCCCTTTTTAAATGCTTTCGCAATATATATTTTTGGGACTGAGAATGCATGCACTGCTTTTATAAATGTTTTACGAAATGGACACAGGTGATCGGAACTACATTCTATGGTTGGATTATCTAATCGAATATGCCCTTTTTATTAAGTCTGGTAATCTAAGAATTAGGGAACAGACACCCTAATTGACGCGAACTCTAAAGATAGATCTATTGGGCCTAACAAACCCCATCTAAAGTACCGGATGCTTTAGTACTTCGAAATTTATATCATATCCGAAGGGTATCCCGTAATGATGGGGATATTCTTATATATGCATATTGTTAATGTCGGTTACCAGGTGTTCACCATATGAATGATTTTTATCTCTATGTATGGGATGTGTATTGAAATATGAAATCTTGTGGTCTATTATTATGATTTGATATATATAGGTTAAACCTATAACTCACCAACATTTTTGTTGACGTTTTAAGCATGTTTATTCTCAGGTGATTATTATGAGCTTCCGCTGTCGCATACTTAAATAAGGACGAGATTTGGAGTACATGCTTGTATGATATTGTGTAAAAACTGCATTCAAGAAACTTATTTTGTTGTAACATATTTGTATTGTAAACCATTATGTAATGGTCGTGTGTAAATAGGATATTTTAGATTATCATTATTTGATAATCTACGTAAAGCTTTTTAAAACCTTTATCTATGAAATAAAGGTTATGGTTTGTTTTAAAAATGAATGCAGTCTTTGAAAAACGTCTCATATAGAGGTCAAAACCTCGCAACGAAATCAATTAATATGGAACGTTTTTAATCAATAAGAACGGGACATTTCACATGCGATCGCATGGCCCTGAAATCCAGGCCTGGTCCTATAAATTCGCTTGTTTTGGCTCAGTTTATATAATATATATCCATCTCTCTATCTATACGTAAATATATTTATATTTATATTATAATTTTAATTTTAATTTTAAATTCTAATAATAAGGGTATGTTAGCGAATGTTGTAAGGGTGTAAGTCGAAATTCTGTCCGTGTAACGCTACGCTATTTTTAATCACTGTAAGTTATGGATAATGTTATTTTTAAATTAATGTCTCGTAGCTAAGTTATTATTATGCTTATTTAATACCGAAGTAATCATGATGTTGGGCTAAAATATTAAAACTGGGTAATTGGGCTTTGTACCATAATTGGGGTTTGGACAAAAGAACGACACTTGTGGAAATTAGACTATGGGCTATTAATGGGCTTTATATTTGTTTAACTAATTGATAGTTTGTTAATTTTAATATAAAGATTTACAATTGGATGTACCTAGAAATAACTATATACACTCGATCGGACACGATGGGCGGGATATTTATATGTACGAATAATCGTTCATTTAACCGGACACGAGAATGGATTAATATTTAATAGATTTATTAAAACAGGGGTGAAATTATGTACAAGGACACTTGGCATAATTGTTAACAAAGTATTAAAACCTTGGGTTAAACACAGTCGATATCCTGGTGTAATTATTAAACAAAGTATTAAGACCTTGTTACAGTTTAAGTCCCCAATTAGTTGGAATATTTGACTTCGGAAATAAGGATAATTTGACGAGGACACTCTTACTTTAATTTTATGACCGATGGACTGTTATGGACAAAAACCAAATGGACATATTAAATAATCCAGGACAAAGGACAATTAAACCATGGGAATAAACTAAAAATCAACACGTCAAACATCATGATTACGAAAGTTTAAATAAGCATAATTCCTTTATTTTCATATTTAATTGCACTTCTAATTATCGCACTTTTATTTATTGTCATTGTATTTAATTGCACTTTTAATTATCGTACTTTTTAATTATCGCACTTTTATTTATCGCAATTTCATTATCGTTATTTATTTTACGCTTTAAATTAAGTCTTTTATTTATTTAATATTTTACATTAGGTTTTAACTGCGACTAAAGTTTTAAAAATCGACAAACCGGTCATTAAACGGTAAAAACCCCCTTTTTATAATAATAATATTAATTATATATATATTTGTATTTTTATAAGTTAAAAATTATAGCGTTAAGCTTGTTTAAGTGTATCCCTGTGGAATGAACCGGACTTACTAAAAACTACACTACTGTACGATTAGGTACACTGCCTATAAGTGTTGTAGCAAGGTTTAAGTATATCCATTCTATATATAAATAAATATCTTGTGTAAAATTGTATCATATTTAACAGTATTTCGTTATAAAAATAGTACTATTTCCTAGTACACCTCGCACACATCAAGTATTTTTGAGGCTGTAGTGACCCGAACTTTTCCATGTTTATATATATATTAAATGAAATTGTTATTTACATGATTAAGTGTTTCCAACATGTTAAGCAATCAAACTTGTTAAGACTTGATTAATTGAAATAGGTTTCATATAGACAATTGACCACCCAAGTTGACCGGTGATTCACGAACGTTAAAACTTGTAAAAACTATACGATGACATATATATGGTTATATATATAGTTAACATGATTTGATTATAAGTATGTATCTCATTAGGTATTTTAACAATGAGTTATATACATAAAAATGAGACTATTAATTTAAGAAACTCGAAAACGATATATATAACGATTATCGTTATAACAACGTCTTACTAGGTACATATGAATCATATTAAGATATTGATACAATTGGTTAATTATGTTAAATGATAAGTAAATATATTATTAATTGTATTAACAATGAAATACATATGTAAAAATAAAACTACTAACTTAATGATTTCGAAACGAGACATATATGTAACGATTATCGTTGTAACGACATTTAACTGTATATATATCATACTAAGATATATTATATATCATAATATCATGATAATATAACAATTTAACATCTCATTTGTTATAATAAATAATGGGTTAACAACATTCAACAAGATCGTTAACCTAAAGGTTTCAAAACAACATTTACATGTAACGACTAACGATGACTTAACGACTCAGTTAAAATGTATATACATGTAGTGTTTTAATATGTATTCATACACTTTTGAAATACTTCAAGACACTTATCAAAATACTTCTACTTAACAAAAATGCTAACAATTACATCCTCGTTCAGTTTCATCAACAATTCTACTCGTATGCACCCGTATTCGTACTCGTACAATACACAGCTTTTAGATGTATGTACTATTGGTATATACACTCCAATGATCAGCTCTTAGCAGCCCATGTGAGTCACTTAACACATGTGGGAACCATCATTTGGCAACTAGCATGAAATATCTCATAAAATTACAAAAATATGAGTAATCATTCATGATTTATTTACATGAAAACAAAATTACATATCCTTTATATCTAATCCATACACCAACGACCAAAAAAACCTACAAACACTTTCATTCTTCAATTTTCTTCATCTAATTGATCTCTCTCATGTTCTATCTTCAAGTTCTAAGTGTTCTTCATAAATTCCAAAAGTTCTAGTTTCATAAAATCAAGAATACTTCCAAGATTGCAAGTTTACTTCCAAGTTTTCTAAATCCATTCCAAGTAATCATCCAAGATCAAGAAACCTTTTCTTATTTCGAGTGGAAATCTTACTTGAAATTGTTTTCGTGTCATGATTCTGCTTCAAGAACTTTCAAGCCATCCAAGGATCCTTTGAAGCTAGATCTATTTTTCTCATTTCCAGTAGGTTTATCCAAGGAACTTGAGGTAGTAATGATGTTCATAACATCATTCGATTCATACATATAAAGCTATCTTATTCGAAGGTTTAAACTTGTAATCACTAGAACATAGTTTAGTTAATTCTAAACTTGTTCGCAAATAAAAGTTAATCCTTCTAACTTGACTTTTAAAATCAACTAAACACATGTTCTATATCTATATGATATGCTAACTTAATGATTTAAAACCTGGAAACACGAAAAACACCGTAAAATTGGATTTACGCCGTCGTAGTAACACCGTGGGCTGTTTTGGGTTAGTTAATTAAAAACTATGATAAACTTTGATTTAAAAGTTGTTATTCTGGGAAAATGATTTTTTTATGAACATGAAACTATATCCAAAAATTATGGTTAAACTCAAAGTGGAAGTATGTTTTCTAAAATGGTCATCTAGACGTCGTTCTTTCGACTGAAATGACTACCTTTACAAAAATGACTTGTAACTTATTTTTCCGACTATAAACCTATACTTTTTCTGTTTAGATTCATAAAATAGAGTTCAATATGAAACCATAGCAATTTGATTCACTCAAAACGGATTTAAAATGAAGAATTTATGGGTAAAACAAGATTGGATAATTTTTCTCATTTTAGCTACGTGAAAATTGGTAACAAATCTATTCCAACCATAACTTAATCAACTTGTATTGTACATTATGTAATCTTGAGATACCATAGACACGTATACAATGTTTCGACCTATCATGTCGACACATCTATATATATTTCGGAACAACCATAGACACTCTATATGTGAATGTTGGAGTTAGCTATACAGGGTTGAGGTTGATTCCGAATTATATATAGTTTGAGTTGTGATCAATACTGAGATACGTATACACTGGGTCGTGGATTGATTCAAGATAATATTTATCTATTTATTTCTGTACATCTAACTGTGGACAACTAGTTGTAGGTTACTAACGAGGACAGCTGACTTAATAAACTTAAAACATCAAAATATATTAAAAGTGTTGTAAATATATTTTGAACATACTTTGATATATATGTATATATTGTTATAGGTTCGTGAATCAACAGTGGCCAAGTCTTACTTCCCGACGAAGTAAAAATCTGTGAAAGTGAGTTATAGTCCCACTTTTAAAATATAATATTTTTGGGATGAGAATACATGCAGGTTTTATAAATGATTTACAAAATAGACACAAGTACGTGAAACTACATTCTATGGTTGAATTATCAAAATCGAATATGCCCCTTTTTATTAAGTCTGGTAATCTAAGAATTAGGGAACAGACACCCTAATTGACGCGAATCCTAAAGATAGATCTATTGGGCCTAACAAACCCCATCCAAAGTACCGGATACTTTAGTACTTCGAAATTTATATCATATCCGAAGGGTGTCCTGGAATGATGGGGTTATTCTTATATATGCATCTTCTTAATGTCGGTTACCAGGTGTTCACCATATGAATGATTTTTATCTCTATGTATGGGATGTGTATTGAAATATGAAATCTTGTGGTCTATTGTTACGATTTGATATATATAGGTTAAACCTATAACTCACCAACATTTTTGTTGACGTTTAAAGCATGTTTATTCTCAGGTGAATACTAAGAGCTTCCGCTGTTGCATACTAAAATAAGGACAAGATTTGGAGTCCATGTTTGTATGATATTGTGTAAAAACTGCATTCAAGAAACTGATTTCGATGTAACATATTTGTATTGTAAACCATTATGTAATGGTCCCGTGGAAACAGGATATTTTAGATTATCATTATTTGATAATCTACGTAAAGCTTTTTAAACCTTTATTTATGAAATAAAGGTTATGGTTTATTTTAAAAATGAATGCAGTCTTTGAAAAACGTCTCATATAGAGGTCAAAACCTCGTAACGAAATCAATTAATATGGAACGTTTTTAATCAATAAGAACGGGACATTTCAGTTGGTATCCGAGCGTTGGTCTTAGAGAACCAGAAAATTTGCATTAGTGTGTCTTATCGAGTTTGTTAGGATGCATTAGTGAGTCTGGACTTCGACCGTGTTTTCTTTAAAAATGATTGCTTAACATTTTTGTTGGAAACTATATATTATTAACATGTATATATTATGTGATATATTAATCTCTTAACATGTTTGAGATTGTGTGATAGATGTCTACCTCTAGCACAAATCCCATTGACTCACCTAATAATAACGAAGATTCGAATATATATTGGACTGATTCACAAGTTCCCGAAGAAGAACCGGAAGAAGAATCAGAACCGGAAGAAGAATCAGAGCCGGAAGAGGAGGAACCGGAGGAGGAAATAGAACCGGTGGGGGAAATAATAAAACGGTTTAGTAAAAGAAAATCCTCAACCAACCGACCAAGGTTAATTATGGTCAATGGTGTTTCCGCCAAGGAAGCAAAATATTGGGAGGATTACCAATTCTCCGATGAATCGGATTCCGACGAGAATTCCGATGATGTTATAGAAATTACCCCAACTGAATTTAAAAAGGCAAAAGAAAATAATAAGGGAAAGGGCATAAAAATAGAGAAATCTAATTCCAACCCCGATGAACTTTATATGTATCGTCAACCCCCGAAGTCCTTAAGTTGTAACAATGACCCGGGAACCTCTAAACCACCAGGTTTTTCTAAACCGTTTAACGACAGCTCGTATTAGGGGAACATCATATATCCCTAGAAACTTGGCAAAACGAACCAAAACCGAAGAAGAAGAAATGAGCGAGTCGGAATAAGATAGTTGTATTCGTGTGGTGTAATATATGTAAAAATTGCTTGTATTAATAAGTATTTTTTTTTATGAATCTAACTCTTGTCTATTTTACAGTATAAAAACACAAAATGGAATGACAACCCAATATTTTAAGAGACCTACCCGGAGACATGATTGATGAAATCTTGTCTAGAGTCGGTCAGAATTCTTCGGCACAACTATTTACGGCGAAATCAGTTTGTAAGACATTCGAAGAATGTTCCAAGAATGTTCCAAGAATGTCTTGGTTTATAAGAGACTTTCGTTTGAAAGATGGGGGATATCACATTGGGAAACCCATAAGTTACGATGTGTTTACTTTGACGCATATATTGCGGGGAACCCAAATGCTATTTTACGCAACGGGTTAAGAAATTATTTTGACTCAATGTATCCGAATATAGGACTTCATGATTTAGAAAAAGCGGCTAACATGCAACATAAAAAAGCATGCTATGCTTACGGGTTAGTAATGTTCGCTTCTCACCAAAGTGAGAAAAAGAACATCGGGCTACAACTATTAAACAAAACTTTCCCACAAGTGACGGAGTCGGTAATTGGGGTAAGAAATGAGGTTTTTAGGTTATTACGAGACTGTTGGTCATTACGTAACCCTCGTCCCTTTGACGACGTTACAACACGCTGTCTTATCAACGGCCATAACGGTTATGTTCTACAAGACCAAGGATTGGAAGTAGTCCTAGTAAAACCAGAATGCATGACTTGTTTCTGGACGTATGAATTACGTGTCTTTATTGCCTTTGCTGAACGACTTGTGTACTAGCTAGAATTATCTTCACAACTATCTTGTATCAAAGTTATTGTGTGCTATATTTCATGCTTTATGTAAAATAAGCGGTATTGTAAGTTTGTAAAATATTGTATAAAAGTTTGAACGCGAAATATTATTATAATTAGTTTTTCATATAGAATTGTAGTAGTTGAATTGTATATTAGCTACTAAGTATGAACTTAACGGGTAGGTACTACCCGAATTTAAACTTATAAAACGCTAATATGAAGAAAAAGCTTTTATAAATGAGTTCATATTATGCTACGAAATACTATTAACTACTCTTAATATTCTGTATGATTAACTTGTTCCATTTGACTATTTTGAAGGAAATGGCACCGACTACTCGACACACCGTGAATATGAACGAAGAGGAATTCCGTACTTTTCTAGCTTCAAACATAGCCGCAGTACAGGCTGCGCTACATACCAACAATAACCTTGGATCTAGCAGTACAGGAAATCGTGTAGGATGCACCTACAAAGAATTCACTGCCTGCAAACCTTTGGAATTTGATGGAACCGAAGGACCGATCGGATTGAAACGGTGGACCGAGAAGGTCAAATCGGTGTTTGCCATAATTAAGTGTACTGAAGAGGACAAAGTGAAGTACGCTACGCATACCTTCACAGGTTCTGCGTTAACATGGTGGAATACCTATCTAGAGCAAGTGGGACAAGATGATGCGTACGCACTACCGTGGTCAGTATTCAAGCACTTGATGAACGAGAAGTACCGTCCCAGAACCGAGGTCAATAAGCTCAAGACATAACTTAGAGGGTTACGAACCCAAGGATTTGATATTACCACGTACGAAAGATGATTCACAGAATTGTGCCTATTGTGTCCGGGAGCGTTCGAAGATGAGGAAGAGAAGATCGACGCGTTTGTGAAAGGATTACCGGAAAGAATCCAAGAATATATAAGTTCACACGAGCCCGCCTCCATACAACAGGCATGTAGAATGGCTCACAAACTAGTGAACCAGATTGAGGAAAGAATTAAAGAACAGACGGCTGAAGAGGCCAATCTGAAGCAAGTCAAAAGAAAGTGGGAGGAAAACGGTGATAAGAATCACCAATACAACAACAACAGCAATTACAATAATAATCTCAACAATTATCCCAACAATCGCAACATCAATCGCAACTACAACAAACGGCCCAACAACAACAACAACAACAACAACAACAACAACAACAACAACAACAGCAGCAGCAGCAGCAACTACAACAATCATCCCAACAACAATAACAACCGCAACAACAACAACAATCAGAAGCAGCTATGCCAAAGGTGTGAAAAGTATCACTCGGGGTTCTGCACCAAATTTTGCAACAAGTGTAAAAGAAATGGTCATAGCGCGGCGAAGTGTGAGGTCTACGGACCAGGGGTTAACAGAACGAAAGGAACAAATGGTGTCGGAACGAGTAATGGCGGAGCAAGTAGTGTCGGAGCAAGTTATGGCCAATGTAGTTTGTTATAAATGTGAAAAACCGGGCCACATTATTAGAAATTGCCCGAACTAGGAGAACACGAATGGACAAGGCCGCATAAGAGTTTTCAATATTAATGCGGCAAAGGCACAGGAAGACCCGGAGCTTGTTACGGGTACGTTTCTTATTGACAATAAATCTGCTTATGTTTTATTTGATTCGGGTGCGGATAGAAGCTATATGAGTAGAGATTTTTGTGCTAAATTAAGTTGTCCATTGAAGCTGTTGGATAGTAAATTTTTACTCGAATTAGCAAACGGTAAATTAATTTCAGCAGATAATATATGCCGGAATCGAGAAATTAAACTGGGTAGCAAAATATTTAAGATTGATTTGATACCAGTAGAGTTAGGGAGTTTTGATGTAATAGTTGGCATGGACTGGCTGAAGAAGGTGAAAGCAGAGATCGTATGTTATAAAAATGCAATTCGCATTGTACGAGATGAAGGAGAACCCTTAATGGTGTACGGAGAAAAGGGCAACATGAAGCTACATCTTATTAGTAATTTGAAGGCACAAAAACTAATAAGAAAAGGTTGCTATGCTGTTCTAGCACACGTCGAGAAAGTACAAACTGAAGAAAAGAGCATCAATGATGTTCCCGTCGTAAAAGAATTTCCCGATGTATTTCCAAAAGAATTACCGGGACTACCTCCACATCGATCTGTTGAATTTCAAATAGATCTTGTACCAGGAGCTGCACCAATAGCTCGTACTCCTTATAGACTCACACCCAGCGAGATGAAAGAACTGTAAAGCCAACTGCAAGAACTATTAGAACGTGGTTTCATTCGACCAAGCACATCACCATGGGGAGCTCCTGTTTTGTTTGTCAAGAAGAAGGATGGTACATTTAGGTTGTGTATTTACTACAGAGAGTTGAACAAACTTACCATCAAAAACCATTATCCACTGTCGAGAATTGACGACTTATTTGATCAACTACAAGGCTCATCGGTTTATTCGAAGATCGATTTACGTTCTGGATATCATCAAATGCGAGTAAAGGAGGATGATATTCCAAAAACTACTTTTAGGACGCGTTATGGTCCTTACGAGTTTATGGTTATGCCGTTTGGATTGACTAACGCACCAGCTGTGTTCATGGACCTTATGAACCGAGTGTGTGGGCCATATCTTGACAAGTTTGTCATTGTTTTCATCGATGACATACTTATTTACTCAAAGAATGATCAAGAGCACGAAGAACATTTGAGAAAAGTGTTAGAAGTATTGAGGAAAGAAAAACTGTACGCTAATTTTTCAAAGTGTGCATTTTGGTTGGAAGAAGTTCAATTCCTCGGTCACATAGTGAACAAAGAAGGTATCCAGGTGGACCCGGCAAAGATCGAAACCGTTGACAAGTGGGAAACCCCAAAAACTCCGAAGCATATACGTCAATTTTTAGGATTGACTGGTTACTACAGAAGATTCATCCAAGATTTCTCCAAAATAGCAAAACCCTTAACTGCATTAACGCATAAAGGGAAGAAATTTGAATGGAAGGATGAACAAGAGAAGGCGTTTCAATTATTGAAGAAAAAGCTAACTACGGCACCTATATTGTCATTGCCTGAAGGGAATGATGATTTTGAGATTTATTGTGACGCATCAAAGCAAGGTCTCGGTTGTGTATTAATGCAACGGACGAAGGTGATTGCTTATGCGTCTAGACAATTGAAGATTAACGAGCAAAATTATACGACGCATGATTTGGAATTAGGTGCGGTCGTTTTTGCATTAAAGACTTGGAGGCACTACTTATATGGGGTCAAAAGTATTATATATACCGACTACAAAAGTCTTCAACACATATTTAATCAGAAACAACTGAATATGAGGCAGCGTAGGTGGATTGAATTGTTGAATGATTACGACTTTGAGATTCGTTACCACCCGGGGAAGGCAAATGTGGTAGCCGACGCCTTGAGCAGAAAGGACAGAGAACCCATTCGAGTAAAATCTATGAATATAATGATTCACACTAACCTTACTACTCAAATAAAGGAGGCGCAACAAGGAGTTTTAAAAGAGAGAAATTTAAAGGATGAAATACCCAAAGGATCGGAGAAGCATCTTAATATTCGGGAAGAAGGAACCCGGTATAGGGCTGAAAGAATTTGGGTACCAAAATTTGGAGATATGAGAGAAATGGTACTTAGAGAAGCTCATAAAACCAGATACTCAATACATCCTGGAATGGGGAAGATGTACAAGGATCTTAAGAAACATATTTGGTGGCCAGGTATGAAAGCCGATATTGCTAAATATGTAGGAGAATGTTTGACGTGTTCTAAGGTCAAAGCTGAACATCAGAAACCATCAGGTCTACTACAACAACCTGAAATCCCGAAATGGAAATGGGAAAACATTACCATGGATTTCATTACTATATTGCCAAGGACTGCAAGTGGTTATGATACTATTTGGGTAATAGTTGATCGTCTCACCAAGTCAGCACACTTCCTGCCAATAAGAGAAGATGACAAGATGGAGAAGTTAGCACGACTGTATTTGAAGGAAGTCGTTTACAGACATGGAATACCAATCTCTATTATCTCTGATAGTGATGGCAGATTTATTTCAAGATTCTGGCAGACATTACAGCAAGCATTGGGAACTCGTCTAGACATGAGTACTGCCTAATCCACAAACTAATGGGCAGAGCAAAAGGACGATACAAACGCTTGAAGACATGCTACGAGCTTGTGTTATTAATTTCGGAAACAGTTGGGATCGACATCTACCGTTAGCAGAATTTTCCTACAACAACAGCTACCATTCAAGCATTGAGATGGCGCCGTTTAAAGCACTTTATGGTAGAAAGTGCAGGTCTCCGATTTGTTGGAGTGAAGTGGGGGATAGACAGATTACGGGTCCGGAGATAATATAAGAAACTACCGAGAAAATCATCAAAATTCAACAAAGATTGAAAACCGCCCAGAGTCGACAAAAGAGCTACGCGGAAAGTAAAAGAAAAGATATAGAGTTTGAAATTGGAGAAATGGTCATGCTTAAGGTTTCACCTTGGAAAGGCGTTGTTCGATTTGGTAAACGGGGGAAACTAAATCCAAGGTACATTGGACCATTCAAGATTATAGATCGTGTCGGACCAGTAGCTTACCAACTGGAGCTACCTCAACAACTCGCGGCTATACATAACACTTTCCACGTCTCAAATTTGAAGAAATGTTTTGCTAAAGAAGATCTCACTATTCCGTTGGACGAAATTCAAATCAATGAAAAACTTCAATTCATTGAAGAACCCGTCGAAATAATGGATCGTGAGGTTAAGAGACTTAGACAAAACAAGATACCGATTGTTAAGGTTCGATGGAATGCTCGTAGAGGACCCGAGTTGACCTGGGAGCGTGAAGATCAGATGAAGAAGAAATACCCGCATTTATTTCCAGAAGATACGTCAACACCTCCAACTGCTTAAAATTTCGGGATGAAATTTATTTAACGGGTAGGTACTGTAGTGACCCGAACTTTTCCATGTTTATATATATATTACATGAAATTGTTATTTACATGATTAAGTATTTCCAATATGTTAAGCAATCAAACTTGTTAAGACTTGATTAATTGAAATAGGTTTCATATAGACAATTGACCACCCAAGTTGACTGGTGATTCGCGAACGTTAAAACTTGTAAAAACTATACGATGACATATATATGGTTATATATATAGTTAACATGATTTGATGATAAGTATGTATCTCATTAGGTATTTTAACAATGAGTTATATACATAAAAATGAGACTATTAATTTAAGAAACTCGAAAACGATATATATAACGATTATCGTTATAACAACGTCTTACAAGGTACATATGAATCATATTAAGATATTGATACACTTGGTTAATTATGTTAAATGATAATTAAATATATTATTAAGTGTATTAACAATAAAATACATATGTAAAAATAAGACTACTAACTTAATGATTTCGAAACGAGACATATATGTAACGATTATCGTTGTAACGACATTTAACTGTATATATATCATACTAAGATATATTATATATCATAATATCATGATAATATAACAATTTAACATCTCATTTATTATAATAAACAATGGGTTAACAACATTCAACAAGATTGTTAACCTAAAGGTTTCAAAACAACATTTACATGTAACGACTAACGATGACTTAACGACTCAGTTAAAATGTATTTACATGTAGTGTTTTAATATGTATTCATACAGTTTTGAAAGACTTCAAGACACTTATCAAAATACTTCTACTTAACAAAAATGCTTACAATTACATCCTCGTTCAGTTTCATCAACAATTATACTCGTATGCACCCGTATTCGTACTCGTACAATACACAGCTTTTAGATGTATGTACTATTGGTATATACACTCCAATGATCAGCTCTTAGCAGACCATGTGAGTCACCTAACACATGTGGGAACCATCATTTGGCAACTAGCATGAAATATCTCATAAAATTACAAAAATATGAGTAATCATTCATGACTTATTTACATGAAAACAAAATTACATATCCTTTATATCTAATCCATACACCAACGACCAAAAACACCTACAAACACTTTCATTCTTCAATTTTCTTCATCGAATTGATCTCTTTCAAGTTCTATCTTCAAGTTCTAAGTGTTCTTCATAAATTCCAAAAGTTCTAGTTTCATAAAATCAAGAATACTTCCAAGATTGCTAAATCCATTCCAAGTAATCATCCAAGATCAAGAAACCTTTGTTACTTATAGTAGGTTATCTTTCTAATATAAAGTAATAATCATATTTAAACTTTAATTCAATTTCTATAACTATAACAATCTTATTTCGAGTGGAAATCTTACTTGAAATTGTTTTCGTGTCATGATTCTGCTTCAAGAACTTTCAAGCCATCCAAGGATCCTTTGAAGCTAGATCTATTTTTCTCATTTCCAGTAGGTTTATCCAAGGAACTTGAGGTAGTAATGATTTTCATAACATCATTCGATTCATACATATAAAGCTATCTTATTCGAAGGTTTAAACTTGTAATCACTAGAACATAGTTTAGTTAATTCTAAACTTGTTCCCAAATAAAAGTTAATCCTTCTAACTTGACTTTTAAAATCAACTAAACACATGTTCTATATCTATATGATATGCTAACTTAATGATTTAAAACCTGGAAACACGAAAAACACCGTAAAATTGGATTTACGCCGTCGTAGTAACACCGCGAGCTATTTTGGGTTAGTTAATTAAAAACTATGATAAACTTTGATTTAAAGTTGTTATTCTGGGAAAATGATTTTATTATGAACATGAAACTATATCCAAAAATTATGGTTAAACTCAAAGTGGAAGTATGTTTTCTAAAATGGTCATCTAGACGTCGTTCTTTCGACTGAAATGACTACCTTTACAAAAATGACTTGTAACTTATTTTTCTGACTATAAACCTATACTTTTTCTGTTTATATTCATAAAATAGAGTTCAATATGAAACCATAGCAATTTTATTCACTCAAAACGGATTTAAAATGAAGAAGTTATGGGTAAAACAAGATTGGATAATTTTTCTCATTTTAGCTACGTGAAAATTGGTAACAAATCTATTCCAACCATAACTTAATCAACTTGTATTGTATATTATGTAATCTTGAGATACCATAGACACGTATACAATGTTTTGACCTATCATGTCGACACATCTATATATATTTCGGAACAACCATAGACACTCTATATGTGAATGTTGGAGTTAGCTATACAGGGTTGAGGTTGATTCCAAAATATATATAGTTTGAGTTGTGATCAATACTGAGATACGTATACACTGGTTCGTGGATTGATTCAAGATAATATTTATCGATTTATTTCTGTTCATCTAACTGTGGACAACTAGTTGTAGGTTACTAACGAGGACAGCTGACTTAATAAACTTAAAACATCAAAATATATTAAAAGTGTTGTAAATATATTTTGAACATACTTTGATATATATGTATATATTGTTATAGGTTCGTGAATCAACCAGTGGCCAAGTCTTACTTCCCGACGAAGTAAAAATCTGTGAAAGTGAGTTATAGTCCCACTTTTAAAATCTAATATTTTTGGGATGAGAATACATGCAGGTCTTATAAATGATTTACAAAATAGACACAAGTACGTGAAACTACATTCTATGGTTGAATTAACGAAATCGAATATGCCCCTTTTTATTAAGTCTGGTAATCTAAGAATTAGGGAACAGACACCCTAATTGACGAGAATCCTAAAGATAGATCTATTAGGCCTAACAAACCCCATCCAAAGTACCGGATGCTTTAGTACTTCGAAATTTATATCATATCCGAAGGGTGTCCTGGAATGATGGGGATATTCTTATATATGCATCTTGTTAATGTCGGTTACAAGGTGTTCACCATATGAATGATTTTTATCTCTATGTATGGGATGTGTATTGAAATATGAAATCTTGTGGTCTATTGTTACGATTTGATATATATATATAGGTTAAACCTATAACTCACCAACATTTTTGTTGACGTTTAAATCATGTTTATTCTCAGGTGAATACTAAGAGCTTCCGCTGTTGCATACTAAAATACGGACAAGATTTGGAGTCCATGTTTGTATGATATTGTGTAAAAACTGCATTCAAGAAACTGATTTCGATGTAACATATTTGTATTGTAAACCATTATGTAATGGTTGTGTGTAAACAGGATATTTTAGATTATCATTATTTGATAATCTACGTAAAGCTTTTTAAACCTTTATTTATGAAATAAAGGTTATGGTTTGTTTTAAAAATGAATGCAGTCTTTGAAAAACGTCTTATATAGAGGTCAAAACCTCGCAACGAAATCAATTAATATGGAACGTTTTTAATCAATAAGAACGGGACATTTCAGAGGCCATGCGGCCTATACCTACACTAAAGGGGTGAAATTGTTACCTTTCTTGATAAACTTCTGAACAATTTCATGTTTAGAACGGATTGTAGCGAGAAATTTGGTGAATTTTGGTGTTAAATTGATGAATTTAGAGGTGTTTGTGTGTGTATGTTCGTGTTTTATGTGTGTGTGTGTTATGGAGACAGAAGCAGAACTCGCTGCCTTTTGTTTCTGGCCTGGAATCCCACCTCATGCGATCGCATGAGGTTAGAGTGCAAACCCCATGCGATCGCATGGGGGTCCGGGTACAGTAACATTGGCTTTTTTTTTATTAAAACCTTATTACTTATAAAACATATAATTAATAAACTTTTAAAAATTTATTTCTTTTTAGGATGAGGGCGTTTCGGATCGTTGTCCTAGTCTGTCCCTCGACAAAATTTTAAAATTTGTCAATTTAAAGCGCGGTTTTAAAAGCAACGATTTTTGGATTTTTTTAATGTTTTTGGTATACTTTAGTTCAATAAGATTAAAAATAATGATAATAAAAGTTCTCGTCCCTCCCTTGGGTAAAGCAATTTTAGTTCAACGACCTAGTCTTCAACTCACGACGAATTTTAAAAATCATATTTTTAACTTAGCGAAATATAGTAAATTTTTGTTTTTAAATTCACACCAAACTTAAATTTAAAAATGCATAACTTTAAAAATTCATATTAATAAAATTTAAAAATTCACACTAAACTTATATTATATTTTTGGTTTTATACATACAAACTTATATTAAAAATATTAATTTTCCAAATATTTACAAACTTAAATATATTGATTTTAAAAAATTTAAAATATCAATTTAATATTTATATATTAATTTTAAAAACAAAGTAAAAATAAAATTAAAAATCTTTTTGGCTTTTAGCCCACTTTAATCAATCAAATATTATCAAAAATATGCGGCCCTCTTTTCGGTAAAGTAATTTCGGTTCCATAACCTAGTTTAACTCATGACGAATTTTTGAAATATTTTGGGTTGATTGATTAAAGATATTTATACTTTAAGAATAAACGGTAAATTTCGCAGTGATGTAGTAAATTTTTGTATGATATCAATAATTTCGGTCGCAAGACCTAATTTTATTGAATACTAATTTAATACATTATAGCGAACGATTTAGCGTTTATTATCAAAAGGTTAAAAATAATAAAAATAAAAATAAAAACTGTACATACTTACATGTGAAATATAATTCTTAGTGATATGCTCTAGCCCACTCATAACATAGTCGGACTAATTGATTTTCCATAGCTACATAGGCGTAACCTCGAGCATTCAATGTTTTTTCTTCTAAACATATGAACGGTCCATCTCTGCATAAAGTAACGAATTCGGTATTGGAATATGTCTGATTCTTCGAACATTTTCCTTCGTGTGACCATTTTCCGCATTTGTGACATCTTTCAAGGTGTCGTGCTCTTCTTTTCGCTGCGGATTTTGATTTTTCTTTACCAAACTGTAACTTATTATTTTCGTTCCTGGATTCTTTTCTTACTTCGTCCAATTTACCTCTGATTAATGATACTAATTCACTTGGAAGGGTGTCATTATTACGTTTAGTGATCAAAGCGTGTAGCATTAGACCATGGTTTAATTCACAGAAAGTCTTCATCTCGTAAAACCTAAAAAAAATAAAAATTCAGAATGGGGGGAGAAGACTAGTTCTTTAGGGTCTGCTAGGGAAAGACCATTCGGGTTCCATTTTCGAGAACTACACGAAAACAGAATATCTAACTCTAACAGAAATACATATTACCCTAAAAAGATTCGAACCTCCCCACACTTAGTTAGCTGTGGTGTTGAAATTGTGATTAACTTCGTTGTCAACTTCCATCGGACTATCTATGTAATGTTTAACTCTGTGACCATTAACCTTAAATTCAATTCCATTTGAATTTATTAATTCTACTGTTCCGTACAGGAAAACACTTTTGACTATAAATGGTCCAGACCATCTTGATTTCAATTTTCCAGGAAATAGCTTGAATCGTGAATTGAAAAGAAGAACTCTATCTCCTTCTTTAAATTCTTTTGAACTTCTGATTCTTTTATCATACCATTTCTTCGTTCTTTTTTTTATAGATTAACGAATTTTTGTATGCTTCATGTCTTAATTTTTCTAATTCGTTTAATTGACTTAACCGTAGACGTCCGGCTTCATGTAAATCAAGATTACATGTCTTCAAAGCCCAAAATGCTTTGTGTTCAATTTCTACTGGAAGATGACATAATTTTCCGTAAACGAGTTTAAAAGGTGTGGTACCAATTGGAGTTTTGTAGGCTGTTCTAAAAGCCCAGAGTGCATCCTCCAATTTCATGGACCATTCCTTCAGATTTGATCCTACAGTGTTCTCTAGAATACGTTTTAAAGCTCGGTTGGTATTTTCAACTTGTCCACTTGTCTGTGGATGATATGCGGTGGAGATTTTATGAGTTACTCCATATCTTTTAAGAACTTTCTCGAGTTGATTATTACAAAAATGAGTACCCCGATCACTTATTAAAGCTTTCGGTGTTCCAAACCTAGCAAAAAGACGTTTTAAAAAGTTGACTACAACTCGTGTATCGTTAGTTGGGAGAGCTTGTGCTTCCGCCCATTTAGATACATAATCAATGGCAACGAGAATGTAGAGATTATTATAAGATTTTGGAAATGGACCCATAAAGTCAATACCCCAAATGTCAAATACTTCACATACTTGAATGACATTTTGTGGCATTTCATCACGTTGACTTATTTTTCCGGCCCTTTGACAAGCATCACAGGATTTACAAAGAAGGTGTGCGTCTTTGAAAATTGTAGGCCAATAGAATCCAGCATCATAAACTTTTCTTGCTGTAAGTTGAGGCCCATAATGCCCTCCTGTTGGTCCTGTGTGACAATGGTTTAAGATTTGACTAGCTTCATCTTCGAATACACATCGGCGTATTATTCCATCGGGACAACTTTTAAACAAATGTGGATCTTCTCAGAAATAGTGTTTTATATCACTAAAGAATTTCTTTCGTTTTTGGTACGACAATCATTTTTCAAGGAATCCATATACTAAATAGTTTGCATAGTCTGCAAACCATGGAATTTCATTATAATCTATCTTCAATAGATATTCATCAGGAAAGTTGTCTTGTATGGCCGATTCATTTAGAACTACTAATTCAGGATTTTCTAGACGAGAAAGATGATCAGCTGCGAGATTTTCTGCTCCCTTTTTATCTCAGATTTCAATATCGAACTCTTGTAAGAGTAAGATCCAACGGATTAATCGTGGTTTAGCATCTTGTTTCGAAAATAGGTATCTAAGAGCAGAATGGTCGGTATAGACCACCGTTTTTGCTAGAACGAGATACGAACAAAATTTGTCAAAAGCAAAGACAATAGCAAAGAGTTCTTTTTCAGTAGTTGTATAATTCGTTTGTGCTCCTTGTAACGTCTTACTAGCATAATATATAGGTTAAAATCGTTTTTCAATCCTTTGTCCTAAAACGGCTCCCATTGTAAAATCACTTGCATCGCACATGAGTTCAAACGGTAGATTCCAATTTGGAGTTATCATGATCGGAGCATTAGTGAGTTTTTCTTTAAGAATATTAAAAGATTTGATACATTCATCTGAAAAGATGAATGGAGCATCCTTTTCTAGGAGTTTATTCATAGGAGTGGCAATTTTAGAAAAATCTTTTATAAAACGTCGGTAAAAACCGACATGCCCTAGAAAACTCCTAACTCCTCTAACATTGGTGGGATGTGGAAGTTTAGCAATTACATCTACTTTAGCTCTATCCACTTCAATTCCTTCCTTTGAAATTTTATGACCAAGAACGATGCCTTCTTTAACCATGAAATGGCATTTCTCCCAATTAAGTACTAGATTTGATTGTTCGCATCTAATAATCATTCGTTCAAGATTAACTAGACATGTTTCAAATGTATCACCGAAGACTGAAAAGTCATCCATGAAAACTTCCATGCATTCTTCTATCATGTCGTGAAAAATCGCCATCATGCACCTTTGAAAGGTTGCAGGGGCGTTGCAAAGTCCAAATGGCATGCGTTTGTAAGCAAAAGTACCATAAGGACATGTGAACGTGGTTTTCTCTTGGTCCTCGGGTGCTATTGGAATTTGAAAATATCCGGAAAAACCATCAAGAAAACAATAGTAACTATTTCCGGCTAATCTTTCCAACATTTGATCAATAAAAGGTAAGGGAAAGTGATCTTTTCTGGTGGCGTCATTTAATTTTCTATAATCAATACAAACACGCCATCCTGTTACAGTCCTAGTAGGAATAAGCTCATTTTTCTCATTTGTGACGACAGTCATGCCACCATTCTTAGGCACACATTGAACTGGGCTTACCCATGGACTATCAGAGATTGGATAAATTAAACCTGCATCTAGCAGTTTAATAATTTCTTTCTTAACAACATCTTGCATATTAGGATTTAGTCTTCGTTGGTGTTGCACATACGTTTTATGACCTTCTTCCATAAGATTTTATGTGTGCAATACGAAGTACTTATTCCTTTAATATCATGAATTTTCCATGCAATAGCTGGTTTATGAGCTTTTAACACAGAAATGAGTTGATATTTTTCATTTTCAATAAGAGAAGACGATATTATTAAAGGTAATTCAGATTCACCATGTAAATAAGCGTATTCCAAATGGTTTGGAAGTGGCTTTAACTCTAATGTCGGTGGTTCTTCTATCGATGATTTATATCGATATCTATCTTCTTCTTTTAGCATTTGAATTTCTTCTGTTGTTGGTTCATATCCATTAGCCATAAGTGTAGCTAACATTTCAGTTTCATCAATTGGTTAAGTTCCTTCTCCTAAAGAACATTCTCCTGTTCCTTGTAATTCTGGAAATTCTTCTAACAATTCTGCATGTGATTCTATAGTTTGAATATAATAATATGTATCATCTACAGATTGCAGTTGTTACATTGCTCTATCAACTGAAAAGGTAACACTCTCGTCCTCTATACTTAGGGTCAGTTTCTTACCAAACACGTCTATTATTGCTTTGGCCGTGTTTAAGAATGGTCTTCCTAATATGAGAGGTACTCGAGAATCTTCTTCCATGTCCAGAATAACAAAATCTACTGGAAATACTAAAGTACCAACTTTAACTAGCATGTTCTCCATTATCCCTCTAGGATATTTTACTGATCTATCGGCTAGTTGTATGTTTATTCATGTTGGTTTCAATTCTCCAAGGTCTAGTTTAATGTATAGTGAATACGGCATTAAATTTATACTAGCACCTAAGTCTGCCAATGCTTCTATTGAACTAAGACTACCCAGAAAACATGGAATTGTGAAACTTCCTGGATCAGATAATTTTTCTGGTATCTTATTTAACAGCACTGCAGAACAATTAGCATTCATAGTAACAGCCGAGAGTTCTTCCATTTTCTTTCTATTTGTGATTAGATCTTTAATGAATTTGAAAGGAAGATTTACATTTATCTGTTTAAACATATCCAAAAATTTGGATTGCTCGGCTTCAAGTCTCTCTTTTCTCATTTTACTCTGGTAAGGAAGTGGTGGTTGGTATGGTTTAACATAAGGTTTAACCTTAACTGTGTTATCTTCATTAACCTTTTCAACTACCGGTTCTGTTTCCTTATCTTGATCAGATTGTGGTTCTTGTGGAGTAGGAATAGCTTCATCAGAAATTACAGGTATTTCAGGTGGTTTAACTGTAATACCACTTCTTGTGGTAATGGCTTTAGCTGTTTCATTCCGGGGGTTAGCATTTGTATCACTATGTAGACTTCCCGATTTTCTTTCACCTATCAACCTTGATAGGTTGCTCATTTCTTGTTCCAGATTTTGAATAGAAGCTTGTTGATTTCTAAATGCTTGAGCATTTTGTTCATTGGTTTGTTTCTGAGATGTGAAAAATTGAGTTTGAGATTCAACTAGCTTCGACATCATGTCTTCTAAATTTGGATTTTTATCATCGGTTTGTGGTGGTTTGTGTTGAAAATTAGGTCTTTGCTGGTTGTAAGTATTATTGGATACTTGTTGATTACTAGGACCTTGTTGGTTGTTGTATGGAACATTTCAGTTATAATTCTGATTTTGATTGTAGTTTGGTCTTGGCGGTTGATAATTATTCTGATAATTATTTCCAGGCCTTTGGTTTATGTATGATACATTCTCTCTTTGTTCCATCGTTAGCTCAATACTGAGACAATCTTTTGTCAAATGTGGTCCTCCACACTGCTCACAACTAATTCATATTGAGTGGATATCTTTAGTCATCTTTTCCATTCGTCTCTCGACATCATCTATCTTTGCGGAAATGGAATCTAAGTCATGGCTAGAATCGGCTCTAGCTACTTTAGATGATCTAACTATATCTTTTTCTTGGTGCCACTCATGTGAGTGGGAAGCAGTGTTATCAATAATTTTATAAGCATCAGTTGCTGTTTTCTTCATAATGGAACCACCAGCTGCTATATCGATGTTTTTTCTTGTAGTGATGTCGCATCCTTGGTAGAATATTTGTACTATTTGACAAGTGTCTAAACCATGTTGCGGACATCCTCTCAACAATTTTCCAAATCTGGTCCAAGCCTCATATAAAGTTTCATTTGGCTTTTGTGTGAACGTAACAATTTCTCCTTAAAGTCTCACGGCTTTAGATGCCGGAAAGAATTGTTTAACAAAATTTTCAACTAAAACATCCCATGTATCAATCGCCCCTTCAGGTAACGATTCTAACCAATCTTTGGCTTCTCCCTTTAAAGTCCAGGGAAATAACATGAGATATATCTGTTCATCCTCAACTTCTCGAATTTTAAATAGTGTGCAGATCCTATTAAAGGTTCGAAGATGTTCATTTGGATCTTCCTTCAGCGCACCACAAAATTGGCATTGATTAGTCACCATATATAGAATTTGTCCCTTGATTTCATAATCTGGAGCATTAATGTCTGGTTGAGTAATTGCGTGACCTTGGCCAGTGCGTTTAGCTCTCATTCGGTCTTCCATACTTAGAGGTTCCAGATTCTCCATAATTGAATTTGTTGAATCTGAATCACTAGAGGATTCTGATTTAATGGTTAGTTCCTCAACAATCTCTGTTTGAATGATTGGTGGTTCCGGAGGAAAGATTAGTGGTTCGGGATCTCGGAATCATCCCTGAATATTCTCCGGATTCTCAATTGTGAGGTCGGTTCAAAAAATGGATTATCGGAAATTTGAATTGGAGTAATTGGTCGACTGGATGACGATTCTAAAGAAAAATCAACGGCGACAATATTTGCTAGATGTCTTGATCGAGTTACAGGTGGTGAACGTACAAAAGGTGGTGAACGTTTTGCTCGGTGCATTCACTGAATATCCTATTAGTTTTTAAAAAGAAAGAAAAATTATATAAGTTATCAAATTAATAGACTTTTCTGATTTTGCCCACGTTTCGAATAGCCAAAAGATGCAGCAGAGGGGCAGGATTCGTTTGGTCTCAATATAATTGAGTACTGTTTGGTTCTAATAACCCGGTCCACGTACAAATCCAACTATTACTACGAACCAGAAAATTTTGATGTCTATCAATTTAACCACTTTAAAATAATTTTTCGTTATGAAATTTAAAGAAATTTTTAGATAAGAAATAGAAAAAATCTAAGTCCTAAAAACTAGATCGGCGAGAAATAAGAAAGAAAAAGAACGCGTCAAAAAACGTCGAAAAATAAAAAGTGTCGAAAAATAAAAATAAGAAAGTAGCGCGTCGAAACTTAAAAAGTAACTAAAAACTAAGAATTAAAAGTTGCGTCTAAAAATATTAAAGCTTAAAAGAAATTCTATATCCCAAATGGCAATAACTTAAAAAGGTACTAAAACTTAAAAAGGCGTCACAAAATTCTAAAGCACCTAAATCTTAGTCTAAAGAAAAAGCACTTAAGGGATTTTACGGCAAAGCCTAAAAATCTAGAAGTAAAAATAACTATGGCAAAAACTATGACTTGAAACTAAAAATGAGCGAAAAAAAAATACAAATAATACTCTAAAACAAATAAAAAGAAACAAAATATAAAAATATACTTAAAGTTGTAAAAAGTAAAATATTATTTTTATATTATTTATTTTATAAAACTATTAATTTTTTAATTTAAATAAACTAATTAAACTTAATAAATAAAAACTAAAACTAAATAATATTAAAAACTAAACCCTAATTAGGGTTTTTAATTATTAATAATAATAATAATTAAACCCTAATTCGATGGATCAGATGTTTCAGACCTGTCTTTTCTAATCATGCGATCGCATGAAAACTCAGTTATACAGCCATGCGATCGCATGGGCCTCGGATCCAGTTCAGTTGTTGGGCTGCTACAGTGTAGTGGCCCGAATGTTTTTATTATTTTTTTTTCTGTTTTTCTGTTTTAAATATATAGAATATTTATATAAAACTTAGATTTTTAAAAAATAAAAATAAAGAAACTTTATAAAACTTATATATTTAACAAACTCTTAAAAATATTTATATTATTGTTTTTCTTTTTATATTTTCGATTTTTAAAATTTAAAACGTATATTTTTTTACAAAAGCGTATTTTTATAAAAGTAAACTAAAAATTAATAAAAATCTTTTTTTTATAGCGTTGCGCTTTCGGCGTTTAAGCAGAATTGTCCCCGGCAGCGGCGCCAAAAATACTTGATGTGTGCGAGGTGTACTAGGAAATAGTATTATTTTTATAACAAAATACTATTAAATATGATATAATTTTACACAAGATATTTATTTATTTATAGAATGGATATACCTAAACCTTGCTACAACACTTATAGGCAGTGTACCTAATCGTACAGTAGTGTAGTTTTTAGTAAGTCATGTTCGTTCCACAGGGATACACTTAAACAAGCTTAACGCTATAATTTTTAACTTATAAAAATACAAATATATATATGTAAGTAATATTTTTATTATAAAAATGGGGTTTTTACCGTTTAATGACCGGTTTGTCGATTTTTAAAACTTTAGTCGCAGTTAAAACCTAATGTAAAATATTAAATAAATAAAAGACTTAATTTAAAGCGTAAAATAAATAACGATAATGAAATTGCGATAAATAAAAGTGCGATAATTAAAAAGTACGATAATTAAAAGTGCAATTAAATAAAATAACAATAAATAAAAGTGCGATAATTAGAAGTGCAATTAAATATGAAAATAAAGGAATTATGCTTATTTAAACTTCCGTAATCATGATGTTTGACGTGTTGATTTTTAGTTTATTCCCATGGGTTAATTGTCCTTTGTCCTGGATTATTTAATATGTCCGTTTGGTTTTTGTCCATAACAGTCCATCGGTCATAAAATTAAAGTGCGAGTGTCCTCGTCAAATTATCCTTATTTCTGAAGTCAAATATTCCAACTAATTGGGGACTTAAACTGTAACAAGGTCTTAATACTTTATTTAATAATTACACCAGGATATCGACTGTGTTTAACCCAAGGTTTTAATACTTTGTTAACAATTACGCCAAGTGTCCTTGTACATAATTTCACCCCTATTTTAATAAATCTATTAACTATTAATCCATTCCCGTGTCCGGTTAAATGAACGATTATTCGTACTTATAAATATCCCGTCCATCGTGTCCGATCGAGAGTATATAGTTATTTCTAGGTACGTCCAATTGTAAATATTTATATTAAAATTAACAAACTATCATTTAGTTAACAAATATAAAGCCCATTAATAGCCCATAGTCTAATTTTCACAAGTGTCGTTCTTTTGTCCAAACCTCAATTATGGTACAAAGCCCAATTACCCAATTTTAATATTTTAGCCTAACATCATGATTACTTCGATATTAAATAAGCATAATAATAACTTAGCTACGAGACATTAATTTAAAAATAACATTAACCATAACTTACAGTGATTAAAAATAGCGTAGCGTTACACGGACAGAATTTCGACTTACACCCTTATAACATTCGCTAACATACCCTTATTATTAGAATTTAAAATTAAAATTAAAATTATAATATAAATATATTTACGTATAGATAGAGAGATGGATATATATTATATAAACTGTGCCAAAACACGCGAATTTATAGGACCAGGCCTGGATTTCAGGGCCATGCGATCGCATGGCTTTTGTGCCTCCAGGCCATGCGATCGCATGGGGGTAGGTAGCAGCTCACAATTCTTTGTTTTCTTGTTTGTCGACGTTTTATATATAATATAATATATATATTAATTTTAAGAATTAATTATATATTATATTATATTCATGTGCATAGTTGACTCATAATTTTTAGTCCGTTGCGTCGAGCGTTGAGAGTTGACTTTGGTCCCGGTTCCGGATTTTCGAACGTCCTTGCGTACAATTTAATATCTCGTACTTTGCGTTTTGCGTCTTGTACTCTTGTAATTTCGAGACGTTTCTCATCAATAATTGGAACCACTTTGATTGTATTTTGTACTTTTGAGCTTTTTGGTGGTTTGCGTCTTCAATTCGTCGAATCTGTCTTTTGTCTTCACCTTTTATTATTTAAACGAATATCACTTATAAATAGAACAATTGCAACTAAAAGCTTGTATTTCTTGAGGGATAATGCTATGAAATATATGTTCGTTTTTAGCATTATCAGTGTTCTAAACGCCGTCTTCGGTACATCCGCTTCTTTGACCCTCAATTGGTGATACCCGGATCTCAAATCAATTTTTGAATAACAACTAGATCCCTGTAGTTGATCAAATAAGTCATCAATCCTCGGTAGCAGATACCGATTCTTGATTGTCAACTTGTTCAATTCTCTGTAGTCGATACACAATCTCATCGACCCGTCCTTCTTTTTAACAAGCAAGACCGGAGTTCGAACTATGAGCTCCTCGGTCGTAAAGTTCACCTGGTTGCACCGAACACGGATGAAAGTATTACAACCCCGATGTTCTTCACCATGGGGAGTTTTTATTCAATGTGAGCACCTTGCTCCTCAGCTTGGCATTCATAGCCAACAACTCTTATAGCTCTAGGGGTAAGGTCTAAATGGTGCGCGTGCCACTGGGGCTGCTCCTGGCACTAGATCAACCTAAAATTCGTCTCACGGTGAGGTGGAAGACCAGGTACTCCTCTGGTAAGACCTTAAGGAAAAATTTATAGCGGTTAGGATATCTCCGGGTCCCTTAAATGTTGATTCAATTTTACTCACATGTGCTTGAATTGCGAGACATTCTTATCTCAGGTACTTCTGGACCTTCGAGTAATTAGTGTAACATGACGGTGTACTGATCTCCTCTCCGTACACCATTATTATCGGTGAAAGGAATTCGAGTAGCCTTCTGGTCGGGGCTGCCTCGATTGTATCGTTAGATAACTTGTTTGTTTCAACCACGAGGTTAAAACTTCCCAGCTTAAAAGTTCTATAGGGTACACGTTGTCTAATGAAGGTACATGATTATAGACATTGTGACCAAATTCTCTAGCATTAAAACTTCTATCGGTGCGGGTGTTGACAGTATATATAAACGTTATGATCGATGAGTAAGAACAAACTCGTGACGAATTTCATGAAGAACGATACTGCACAAGGTGTAATGGCAACTCAACTAAAATCAAATATCTAATCAAAGGAGTCGGTGCAGATTTCCAAACGTATGCGTCTCGCGGAAAACAGATGAAGTGTAGTTCACGTCAATGCATTCAAAGTCAGTTGGTGGTGTTCTTAGGTATAAAGAAATGATTGCTGCTTAAGGAAAGCACGTTAGAACAGATTGAGGAGGGATACGGTAACAAGTTGTACTTACTAGTAGCAATGAGTGGTGGTGTTAGCGATAAGCAGCGATAGGTTATGATGTGCAGTGATGATAGTAGTGACGAATAAGTTATTAGGTAGTATACTCGTATCATAAGTACACACATGTATATTAACGCACCCAATAATGCATAATAGTTATCAGTCGGTAGACTCGTGTTGGGAAACAAAAGCGTGAAACTGCGGGTGGCTGAATGATAGGTAAGTTGGAAGTCAAGTAGACAATACTACTACATATTGTGCAGGCTGTTACCAAGAATTCCTCCTCTAAGGACGTATCAAAAATGAGTTGTAAAACATGGAGGTGTTAGTAGTGACGAGTAGTACTTTGTAGTGGTAAGTGGTAATGAGTAGTATTTGGTAGTGGCAAGTAGCAAGGGGTAGCACTAAGTAGTAATGACAAGCAGTGAGAAGTAGTGATCAGTCGTGACTAGCAGTGAGAGGAGATGTTGAGTAGTAGTTAGCATCGATAAACAGTACCGAATAGTGGCATGAGATGACGAGTAGTACTTTGTAGTGGTAAGTGGTAATGAGTAGTATTTAGTAGTGGCAAGTAGCAAGGGGTAGCACTAAGTAGTAATGACAAGCAGTGAGAAGTAGTAAAATGTGGAGGTGTTAGTAGCGACGAGTAGTACTTTGTAGTGGTAAGTGGTAATGAGTAGTATTTAGTAGTGGCAAGTAGCAAGGGGTAGCACTAAGTAGTAATGACAAGCAGTGAAAAGTAGTGATCAGTCGTGACTAGCAGTGAGAGGCGATGTTGAGTAGTAGTTAGCATCGATAAACAGTACCGAGTAGTGGCATGAGATGACGAGTGTGTCCAAGTAGTGTCTTTGTAGTGACAAGTAGTGATCGGTGGTGACGGACGGTGTCGAACAGCTATGACTTGTGTCATTATTACAAGTTACTTACAAGTTATATTAGTAAATAATTTGCACAGTGTAAGTTTCTTCTCACATTTAAGATTACACGGTTTGTTCTCTTAAACGTTGTTTATCCAAGTAACTTACTTGACTAGGCCTAAATTCCTTATTTTACGATGTCGGAACTTCTATATGAGTTACCGTAATGTAATCCCAGTCATTACATTACGCTATCTCACATTTCCATTCTACATCACTCCATAAGTTCAAGATGGCGTAGTCAACTTAATTCAGTTAAATCTCGCGTCGCGTGTACGTATGTGATTCGTGATGCAGTATTTAGTCTAAGTCCATATCGTATGGGTATAAGGTGTATATGTATGTGATGTATTGTGTTGCCCTACATGTAGTATAGTGACACATACAGTGCAAGTATGGTGCATAAAAGTCATCCAAGACACACGGGTATAGACTAGACTTCACTAATGTGCCCTACAGTTAGACACACTAATGTATCCTAGTTCCCTATAACTAAAGCTCTGATACCATATGTAACACCCCGCCAAATTTCCATCTAACAGAATATTAACTCTGGTCCCAGTGCTTGGCTTGACTTCTATGTAACAGCAATATTCTATAGTGGAAGCGATTAATACCTGAGAATGAAACACGCAAAATGGATCAACAATAATGTTGAGTGAATCTACAGGTTTTAGGTAATCAATACAATATGTTTAAGAAATAAGATTTCGAAAACGTTTATTAGTGGAAGACCACCAAGTTTTAATGTTAAAAGTTTGTAGACAACTCCGTGTCCCGTTTCAAAAGTTTGTTGACACTACCATGTCAAGTTTCAAATATCTGTAGACAATACCATGTCAAGTTTTATCTCATTTGTTCGTAACCACAGTTTTACATAACATTGTATAGTATCTGAAAACAGTTATCAGAAAATAGTTTAAGTTCTTTGACCACGAGATTTTATAAGTACAACTCCAAGTTACGAAACGTTTGCATAATCTGTGAGCACCTGAATACTAGCAATGACCCGAGTATAGAACCTACTATACCCGCCTTTACCTCATAAAATGTTATACACTTGTTTGAGTGTATCTAATGTTCAAAGTAAATGCACCACATTTAATAATGTAGGGTGAGGTTGTCAACCTAACGGATCTGTCCATCTAAATTGTGCTTACACCGATGGTATTAAAAGTATTCAAGCTAGAGGCTTTGTGAACAAACTCAATATACATATATAGTACTCGTGTCAATACAAAAGCATTTGATAATGTAAGTATAACAGCGTGTATTCTCATCCCTGAAAACATGTAAAAAGCGGGACTGTAGACTCACCTTTGAATAAAGCTCGGGTTGAAAAGTGGACAAATACTTGTACAATTTATAGTCGAGTAAATGCAACCTAAGTATACGTATTTAGGTTGGTCAATAAATATGTATTAAACAAGTGTGGTTTCATAGTATAAGTTGTCTTATTGCTCGACCCGACGCGTTTCAAAGTAAAAGTCAACATATAGTCAACTAGTTCATGCAAGTCAAACAAAGTCAACCCAAGTCAAACCAAAAGTCAAACTTGGTCAAAGTAGTCAACTAAGGTCAACATCAGTAGGTACATGTCAAATGTTGGTCAACATGTCAAACCTAAGTCAAACAACTCATTTTGGTTCATAAATGGTAAATTTCACAATCATAGTTTATCGTTATGCATACCGTTTACGTACATGCAGCAGACTTCGTCAAATAACACATAGCACAAAATTCAAGTGATCATGGCAAACTCCAGATAATAATAGGACTCAAAATCGATTCCAAAAAGTCCGGCCAGGGTCTGTACATTCCAAAAAGTCAAACGAAGTACTTTTTGTGTACATTTCAAATATGTAAAGCTTTAAAACCAGAAGTTAACAAATTTTATCATACAAGGTTGTTTTCATGCAGGTGCTATATAATTCCACGTTTTCATTCATTTTAGCATATCTCAAGTTATACATAAGCAAACGACATGATATCCTAGTGTAAACTGAGTATTTTTGAATTACCTATCCAATGGTATTAAATTCATAAACCAATTCGGGTCTATCAAACCCAGATTTCTGATTACACAACAAAAACACAACGTTAATTTCAATTGGCCATAACTTGATCATCTGGAAACGAAATCAAGAGAATCCAAAGCCTAAAATCAATAGTTTTTCACAAGGATTCTAATTATCACATAATATCATGCAATTGAAAAATTAAAATTACTGTACATGCAATAAACAATTTCAATTTTCGCATCAAAAAATCAAAACGAGTAATTTATCGCATCTAGCATTCATCAAACATCAAGACTTGAGCAATATAAAAGGACCCGTTCATATACATTATAAACGATTCACAATAGTTGATTACATTGCGAGGTATTTGACCTCTATATGATACATTTTACAAACATTGCATTCGTTTTTAAAAGACAATCTTTCTTTACATCGAAAATTGACAGGCATGCATACCATTTCATAATATCCACTATCCAACTATAAATTGATTTAATAATAATCTTTGATGAACTCAATGACTCGAATGCAACGTTCTTCGAAATATGCTTTGAAGGACTCCAAGTAATATCTTTAAAATGAGCAAATGCACAGCGGAAGATTTCTTTAACACCTGAGAATAAACATGCTTTAAAATGTCAACCAAAAGGTTGGTGAGTTCATTAGTTTATCATAATCATTTATTTCCATCATTTTAATAGACCACAAGAATTTCATATCCAGTTCTCATAAATATACGTCCCATGCATAGAGACAAAAATAATCATTCATATGGTGAACACCTGGTAACCGACATTAACTAGATACATATAAGAATATCCCCTATCATTCCGGGATCCTCCTTCGGACATGATATAAATTTCGAAGTACTAAAGCATCCGGTACTTTGGATGGGGTTTGTTAGGCCCAATAGATCTATCTTTAGGATTCGCGTCAATTAGGGTGTCTGTTCCCTAATTCTTAGATTACCAGACTTTAATAAAAAGGGGCATATTCAATTTCGATAATTCAACCATAGAATGTAGTTTCAATTACTTGTGTCTATTTCATAAAACATTTATAAAAGCGCATGCATTCTCAGTCCCAAAAATATATATTGCAAAAATATTTAAAAAGGGAGTAATGAAACTCACCATACTGTATTTCGTAGTAAAAATACATATAACGTCTGATGTTATGCGAGGTGTATATAAAATAGTTATTAATTTTAGCAGAAAACACTATTAAATACGATACAATTTTACACAAGATATTTATTTATTTATAGAATGGATATACTTAAACCTTGCTACAACACTTATAGGCAGTGTACCTAATCGTACAGTAGTGTAGTTTTTAGTAAGTCCGGTTCGTTCCACAGGGAAATCTTTAAACAAAGCTCAACGCTATATTAGTTTACTTTTATAAAAATACAAACATATATATAAGTAATATTATTATTATAAAGGGGGGTTTTTACCGTTTAATGACCGGTTTGTCGATTTTAAGACTTTAGTCGCAGTTAAAACCTAATGTAAAATATAAAATAAATGCAAGACTTAAATTAAAGCGTAAAGTAAATAACGATAATGAAATTGCGAATAATAAAAGTGCGATAAAATAAAATTGCGATAATTAAAAAGTACGATAATTAAAAGTGCGATTAAATAACAATAAATAAAAGTGCGATAATTAGAAGTGCAATTAAATATAAAATAAAGGAAATTAAATATGAAATAAAAGAATTATGCTTATTTAAACTTCCGTAATCATGATGTTTGACGTGTTGATTTTAGTTTTATGCCCATGGGTTAATTGTCCTTTGTCCTGGATTATTTAATATGTCCGTCTGGTTTTTGTCCATAACAGTCCATCAGTCATAAATATAAAGTGCGAGTGTCCTCATCAAATTATTCTTATACCCGAAGTTAAATATTCCAACTAATTGGGGATTCGAATTGTAACAAGGTTTTAATACTTTGTTTAATGAATACACCAGGTTATCGACTGCGTGTAAACCAAGGTTTTACTACTTTGTTAACAATTACACCAATTACCCTTGAATGTAATTTCACCCCTGTTTTAATTATTCTAGTGGCTATTAATCCATTCCCGTGTCCGGTTAAATGAACGATTATTCGTACATATAAATACCCCGCCCATCGTGTCCGATCGAGTGTATATGGTAATTTATAGGGACGCCCAATTGTAAATCTTTATATTAACATTAACAAACTTTCATTTAGTTAAACAAATATAAAGCCCATTAATAGCCAATAGTCTAATTTCCACAAGTGTCGTTCTTTTGTCCAAACCCCAATTATGGTACAAAGCCCAATTACCCAATTTTAGTAATTAGCCCAACATCATGATTACTTCGTTTTAAATAAGCATAATTATAACTTAGCTACGAGACATTAATGTAAAAAGGTTGAACATAACTTACAATGATTAAAAATAGCGTAGCGTTACACGGACAGAATTTTGACTTACACCCTTACAATATTCGCTAACATACCCTTATTATTAGAATTATAATTAAAATTAAAATTAAAATATAAATTATATATATATATATATATATATCGTATGAATGAGGAGAAAAAAGATGATAATTTTGATCAGAATTCGGTTGGCTTTATAGCCAGAGTTGATTTTTGGGGCTCCGCGACTCGCGGCAAAATGCTCTTCAAACTCCGCGAGTCGTGGAGATAGAAATTACAGCTCAGTCCTTGGAGTTTTCTCTGCCGACAGTTTTTAATATATATATATAATATATATATAATTAATATAATTAATTATATATTATATTATATTTATATACATAGTTAACTTGTAATTTTTAGTCCGTTGCGTCGAGAGTTAAGAGTTGACTCTGGTCCCGGTTCCGGATTTTCGAACGTCCTTGCGTACAATTTTATATTTTGTACTTTGCGTTTTGAATCTTGTACTCTTGTAATTTCGAGACGTTTCTTATCAATAATTGGAACCTCTTTGATTGTCTTTTGTTCTTTTGAGCTTTTTGGTCGTTTGCGTCTTCAAATTGTCGAATCTGTCTTTTGTCTTCACCTTTTATTATTTAAACGAATATCACTTGTAAATAGAACAATTGCAACTAAAAGCTTGTCTTTCTTGAGGAATAATGCTATGAAATATATGTTCGTTTTTAGCATTATCAAATATTCCCACACTTGAGCGTTGCTTGTCCTCAAGCAATATTGTCTTGAAATATTAGAATCACTTCTTTATTCTTCACACTTTGTACATCAGTGATTTCTATACGGCGGTATACACAATGGTAGTAACGATATGGTTTACAGTCCCACATGACTATAAAAATTTAGATCCATTAAGGAAATTGGATCTTTATGAAAACATTTGATCTTTTGAAATCTAGTTTTTACCCTAGATAAGTTTTCCGGAATAACCCTTTACCGGTGTTTGCAAAATATTTTTGTGGGTTTGGTGGGTTTCAGATTTGAAAATTTTAGCTCAAAACTTGCGGTTTTGTGTCACCCACTTGCTAACCTTGTATTAGGAGAGCAACACGTCCAGTTTACTTGTTCCGTATATTACCTTTCGGTAAACTACCGTCCGGTTGTAAAGGAAAGCGTTGAACAAGCAACTGTTTAAGGCAATGTCCCGTGACATGCTTTTGATTATGGTCTGTAACGTGTCGGACGCAATTACTATCCTTGGTAGGAGCAATAGTAAAGCTCACCCTTATAATTTTTCGGTCTGGCACAAGGTCCTGTCTTTGACCACTATGCAACCACCGTTCTTACGGTTGACACCCGATTTAGTTCAGGTGACCTAATGAATTCCAGGTGAATTCCTAGGATTTTACGTTCAATGGTAATGAACGCATTGAAAATAGGGTTTTCAGAAAACAAATCGGTTTATAATTTTGATCAAAATATTTTCTCGTTCAAGCTCGAGTTTAGATATCATTGAATTCCATGAGTTTGTAATTCTCAATCTTTAAGGTCAATCTCTAGGATTGAGTAATACCAGTCTTAAAAGTTGATTTTTAATCTTTAAGGAGATTATCCTTTCTGGGGATCTGATTCATTAGTCTTATCCAGCTAATTTGCATGGTGCCCCCCCATTGTACGAGATAAATCCTTCTCATGGTTAGGATAAATCTGACCACTTGGCGACCCTGTTTAATGCTGAGGTCCGTGGATTTCCTGCTGATTTTAGTGATGACTTTTCTAGATTTTTTGTCAACCTACAGCTGGTCTGGACGACAACTTCATGACCTAAATCAAGAAGCGCGTTTCTTTTTCGGAAGACTTTACTTCCTTTTAATGATGGAATTGATTCATCATGTAGATCCATCTCTTCTTTTCTTTCATCGGGTAAAACAGTTTAGTTTAGTCCAAAGCAAAAGTATTTTCAGTTATTTGTTACAGATATATGTGACATATGTTTAAAATAACTTGGTAAATTTTCCCACACTTGGCTTTTTATTTTTCTTTTTATCGTCCTCTATTCCATTTTAAATGAATTTTAACATTTTAGTTTGTTTCTTAATTTATGTCCTTCCCGAGGTAACAATAATTTCGGTGTTAAAACCTAGTTTTATCGTTCATAAATATGTATAAACATGATTTTGAATTCATTTAATTGAAAATTTTTAAAAATTTTACTAGAATTGGGTAGTCAGTATATAAGACTAGGGCTGTTCTTTATTATCAGAGAGCACTAGATTCTAATACAACTACTGCTTTACTAGTATTTTTAATGGTAAAAATTTAAAATCCGAAAGAATTTAATCCCTTCCCACACTTAAGATCTTGCAATGCCCTCATTTGCAAGAAATCAGTAACAATTTAAATTATTGAGGGTGATTTGTGTGAAAATGATTAAATTTTACCAAAGTTTCCAAATATATTGGCGTTTGTTTGCTGAATGATAAATGGTGCACATCATTTGTTCATTCCGTCTTGTTGTTATTTCACATATATTTTGCATCTTGTCGTCAAAATTAGTTGCTTTTGCTGAACTTAATGCCAGTCTTTGAAAATGCGTTGTTTTACCCTGTTGTGTACATAAGATAAACTGCAAACATATATACATATTTTTGAAGTTTGGTATATTACCCCACATTCAAAAATTATTAAAATCTAAGAATAAAAGTTAGACAATTATAAAAATGATTACAATATTAACAAAAATATTAAATGTATCAATAATTACAAATTACAAAATAAAAAAAAATAATAAGTAAACTAAGGATGATATTGGTACCAATAGGGGTTCCAGGCATAACCATAAGTGCTATAGAATGCTTCGGCAGGGTCATACGTAGGATATGGTGGCTGCATCTCTATCGACCAAGGAGGGAAGACGGGTTTCGGTGTAGGAATATAGTTTCTACCTATATGTTGGCAATGAGCTATGATCTGGTTCTGATGAACTTGCCAATCTTCAAATGCTCTCTGTCTAGCATTTTCGTATTCCTGAGAAGCTATAAACCTATGCATTTCTTGCATCTCATTCCCCCCTCCTACATTACCTTGTTGCTGGTTTCTCTCCACCTGTGGATGTCTACCATGGTATCGTACTGCGGCGTTATTTCGCCTTTTCAAAACTTTCGAACCATGGTATACATTTAAACCTATAGTATCGCGGGGTTCCGGCTCTTCTACTAATAATCCCCCCCGACTTATATCCACACCGAGATATTCACCAATCAAAGTAATAAAAATACCACCTCCTATTATGCTATGTGGTCGCATCCCCCGAACCATAGCTGATAAATAATAACCCACACAATATGGTATACTTACAGCGCTTTGTGGGTCTCGAATACACATATGGTAAAACAAATCTTGTTCATTTACCTTTTCTTTGTTTTTACCCCTTTGTGTAATCGAATTAGCTAAAAACCTATGTATCACTCTTAATTCGGCTCTATCTATATCCAAATAAGAGTAATTTCACCCTTTGAAACGGTGATGGCTTGTCATTTGACTCCACACACCGTGTGTATCAAAATTCTCATCTATCTTTCTACCGTTTAGTATCAATCCTCTACAATCGGCAGACGCTAACTCCTCAGGCGTATATATACGTAAAGCCTGAGCCATGTCCAGTAAAGACATGTGTCGCATCGAACCGCCTAACAAAAATCTAATAAAAGAACGATCGGTTAAACTAGCTACCCGATCATTCAACTCTATACTACATAACAACTCTTCACACCATACTTTATATACAGGTCTGCGTATGGTGAATAAACATATCCAGTCATTAAAAGAAGAATTACCATACCTCTGTACAAGTAATTCTCTAATTGGCCCGGCCAATTCTACAGCTTCTAAGGGTCCCCATTCTATGACCCTCGGTACCTCAACAACCTTAGAGTGAAGAGTATGCAAACCCCGTTGATATTTTGGATAATCTATCCAAAGTCTGTCAAATCTCAGGTTCGGGTGCAACTCTTCCAAATGCATATCGGAAAAGGTCATGACTGGATGAGGTACATCCTGCTTGTAGTAGTTATCCACCTCCTGTTGTTCCAAATTCTCGGCAGGAGCATTGCGGGCTTGGGATGAAGATTCACCCCTTTCATTTTGCAAAACACATCAAACACAAATTTTGTGCATCCAAATATGCATTAGTGTCAGCAAAATCATCAATCAAAATAATTACAATGACATTATCAATTTATATCAAACTTAAGCTTATTTTCACATTTTTATCAAATCTACACTTTTTCAAATAAGCATATACGAAAATTTTCGCCAAGTTCATAAGCATTCAACTCAAATAACATGTCAAAATAATTATTACTAACAATCAAACAAGTCTCAAATGGCATTATCTTTCAAAAATCAAGTTCATGAATTTTAGACTTGAAAAAGTCCACTTTAATTCTCAAAATCATGTTTAGGCTCAAAGTTTGGATCATTTAACTACCTAGACATGTTACACTACTTAATTTAGCAACAATTCATGACAAAAATCGGCCATAACCTGTTTATATCAAAAAGCCCCAAATTTGCTCAAGAACACAAACCCTAGATTATTCAAAATTTGAAGTTTAAGGCTTCTAATCATGTTAAACAGCATCAATCTAGGTTATACAAGCATAATACATAAACAATTTAAGTCTAATTACACTAAAAAGCATCAAAATCAAATTGGGGAGAAATAGCTCAAGAACACCTAATTTCGAATTAATGGTGTTTAGGTGTAGAAATTTACCGTTTTTCTTGAGTAATTCTTAGATAGCATCCTTCTCAACATGATTTTAGCAAAAAATTTAGTGATTAACGGTTAAAAATTGGGATTTTTGGGGGTGTTTTTGGGTGTATTTTCGGGGTTTTTCGCGTGCAGAATTCGGGTGTTTATGTGTGGGGAGTGAAACTGATCGTGCAGCTCTTTTATTATTTTTTTTTTCTGATTTTTGGTCCCTCCGCGAGTCGCGGAGGTTTTGCACTTCAAACTCCGCGAGTCGCGGAGTTTGCTCTTTTTTTTTTTTTTTTATATATAATCTTTAACTTATAAAACAATTAAGTATTTAATTTTAAAATTTTGTTTCCCTTGTTATTTAGGACGAGGTCATTTCGGATCGATGTCCTAGTCCGTCCTTCGACAAAATTTTAAAATTTGTCTTTTTGTAGCGATTGTTTTAAAAGCTAAGATTTTTGGGTTTTTTAATGTTTTTGGCATACTTTAAATCAAAAAGATTAAAAATAATGATAATAAAAGTTCTCGTCCCTCCCTTGGGTAAAGCAATTTCGGTTCAAAGACCTAGTCTTCAACTTACGACGAATTTTAAAAATCATATTCTTAACTTAATGAGATAAAGTAAATTTTTGTTTTTAAATTCACACAACTTAAATATAAAATTCAAAATTAATATTAAAAATTCACACCAAACTTAAAATTTAAAATGCATAAAATTAAAATTTAATATTTTAAAAATTAAAAATTCACACCAACTTTAATTTAAAAATTTATAAACTCATATTAAACTTATATTAATTTTTCAAATATTTACAATTTTAAATGTATTGTTTTTACAAAGTTTACAATATTAATTTAAGATTTAAATATTAATTTTAAAAACATGGTAAAAATAAATTTAAAAATCTTTTTGTCTTTTTATCCCACTTTAATCAATCAAATATTATCAAAAATATGCGCCCCTCTTTTCGGTAAAGTAATTTCGGTTCCAAGACCTAATTTAACTCATGACGAATTTTTGAAATATTTTGGGTTGATTGATTAAAGATATTTATACATTAAGAATAAACGTTAAATTTCGCAGTGATGTAATAAATTTTTGAATGATATCAATAATTTCGGTCGCCAAACCTAATTTTATTTAATACCAATTTAATACTTTTTAGCGAACAAATTAGCGTTTATTATCAAAAGGTTAAAAATAAAAATAAAAATAAAAACTGTACAGACATACCTGTGAAATAGATTTCTTAGTTATATGATCTATTCCATTCATAAGATAGTCAGTTTAATTGATTTTCCATGGCTACATAGGCGTAACCTCGAGCATTCAGTGTCTTTTCTTCTAAACATATGAACGGTCCGTCTCTGCATAAAGTAACAAATTCGGTATTTGAATAGGTTTGATTATTTGAACATTTACCTCCATGTGACCATTTTCCGCATTTGTGACATCGTTCTAGGTGTCGTGCTCTTCTTTTTGCTGCGGATTTTGATTTTCCTTTACCAAATTGTAACTTATTATCTTCGCATCTGGATTCTTTTCTAACTCCATCCATTCTTTCTCTGATTACTGATACTAATTCGCTCGGTAGTATGTCATTATTACGTTTAGTGATCAAAGCGTGTAGCATTAGACCATGGTTTAGTTCACAGGCAGTCTTCATTTCGTAAAAACCTAAAAAAAATAAAAATTCAGAATGGGGGGAGAAGACTAGTTCTTTAGGGTCTGCTAGGGAAAGACCATTCGGGTTCCATTTTCGAGAACTACACGAAAACAGACAATCTAACTCTAACAGAAAAACATATTATCCTTTAAAGACTTGATTCTCCCCACACTTAGTTAGCTGTGGTGTTGAAATTGTGATTAACTTCGTTGTCGACTTCCATCGGACCATGTATGTAATGTTTAACTCTGTGACCATTAACTTTAAATTCAATCCCATTTGAATTTATCAATTCTATCGTTCCGTATGGGAAAACTCTTTTGACTATGAATGGTCCAGACCATCTTGATTTCAATTTTCCAGGAAATAGCTTGAATCGTGAATTGAAAAGAAGAACTCTGTCTCCTTCTTTAAATTCTTTTGAACTTCTGATTCTTTTATCATGCCATTTCTTCGTTCTTTCTTTATAGATTAACGAATTTTCGTATGCTTCATGTCTTAATTCTTCTAATTCGTTTAGTTGACTTAATCGTAGACGTCCGGCTTCATGTAAATCAAGATTACATGTCTTCAAAGCCCAAAATGCTTTGTGTTCAATTTCTACTGGAAGATGACATGCTTTTCCATAAACAAGTCTAAAAGGTGTGGTTCCAATTGGAGTTTTGTAGGCTGTTCTAAAAGCCCAGAGTGCATCCTCCAATTTAATGGACCATTCCTTCGGATTTGATCCTACGGTTTTCTCTAGAATACGTTTTAAAGCTCGGTTGGTATTTTCAACTTGTCCACTTGTTTGTGGATGATATGCGGTGGAGATTTTATGAGTTACTCCATATCTTTTAAGAACTTTCTCAAGTTGATTATTAAAGAAATGAGTACCCCGATCACTTATTAAAGCTTTCGGTGTTCCAAACCTTGCAAAAAGACGTTTTAAAAAGTTGACTACAACTCGTGCATCGTTAGTTGGGAGAGCTTGTGCTTCCGCCCATTTAGATACATAATCAATGGCTACGAGTATATATAGATTATTATGAGATTTTGGAAATGGACCCATAAAGTCAATACCCCAAATGTCAAATACTTCACATACTTGGATGACATTTTGTGGCATTTCATCACGTTGACTTATTTTTCTGGCCCTTTGACATGCATCACAGGATTTGCAAAGAAGGTGTGCGTCTTTGTAAATTGTAGGCCAATAGAATCCAGCTTCATAAACTTTTCTTGCTGTTAGTTGCGGCCCATAATGCCCTCCTGTTGGTCCTGTGTGACAATGGTTTAAAATTTTACTAGCTTCATCTCCAAATACACATCGGCGTATTATTCCATCGGGACAACTTTTAAACAGATGTGGATCTTCCCAGAAATAGTGTTTTATATCACTGAAGAATTTCTTTCGTCTTTGGTACGATAATCCTTTTTCAAGGAATCCACAAACTAAGTAGTTTGCATAGTCTGCAAACCATGGGATTTCTTTATAATCTATCTTCAATAGATATTCATCAGGAAAGTTGTCTTGTATGGCCGATTCATTCAGAATTTCTAATTCGGGATTTTCAAGACGAGAAAGATGATCAGCGGCGAGATTTTCTGCTCCTCTTTTATCTCGGATTTCAATATCAAACTCTTGTAAGAGTAAGATCCAACGGATTAATCTTGGTTTAGCATCTTGTTTTGAAAATAGGTATCTAAGAGCAGAATGGTCGGTATAGACCACCGTTTTTGCTAGAACGAGATATGATCGAAATTTGTCAAAAGCAAAGACAATATCAAGGAGTTCTTTTTCAGTAGTTGTATAGTTCGTTTGTGCTCCTTGTAATGTCTTACTAGCATAATATATAGGTTGAAATCGTTTTTCAATCCTTTGTCCTAAAACGGCTCCCATTGCAAAATCACTTGCATCGCACATTAGTTCAAATGGTAGATTCCAATTTGGTGTTATCATGATCGGCGCATTAGTGAGTTTTTCTTTAAGAATATTAAAAGATTTGATACACTCATCTGAAAAGATGAATGGAGCATCCTTTTCTAGGAGTTTATTCATAGGAGTGGCAATTTTAGAAAAATCTTTTATGAAACGTCGGTAAAAACCGGCATGCCCTAGAAAACTCCTAACTCCTCTAACATTGGTGGGATGTGGAAGTTTAGCAATTACATCTACTTTAGCTCTATCCACTTCAATTCCTTCTTTTGAAATTTTATGTCCAAGAACGATGCCTTCTTTAACCATGAAATGGCATTTCTCCCAATTAAGTACTAGATTTGATTTTTCGCATCTAATTAGCATTCGTTCCAAATTAACTAGACATGATTTAAATGTATCACCGAAGACTGAAAAGTCATCCATGAATACTTCCATGCATTCTTCTATCATGTCGTGAAAAATCGCCATCATACACCTTTGAAAGGTTGCAGGGGCGTTACAAAGTCCAAATGGCATGCGTTTGTAAGCAAAAGTACCATAAGGGCACGTGAATGTGGTTTTCTCTTGGTCTTCGGGTGCTATTGGAATTTGAAAATATCCGGAAAATCCATCTAGAAAACAATAGTAACTATTTCCGGCTAATCTTTCCAACATTTGATCTATGAAAGGTAAGGGAAAGTGATCTTTTCTGGTGGCGTCATTTAATTTTCTATAATCAATACATACACGCCATCCTGTTACAGTCCTAGTAGGAATAAGCTCATTTTTCTCATTTGTAATGACAGTCATGCCACCCTTCTTAGGTACGCATTGAACTGGGCTTACCCATGGACTATCAGAAATTGGATATATCAAACCTGCATCTAGCAGTTTAATAATCTCTTTCTTAACTACATCTTGCATATTAGGATTTAGTCTTCGTTGGCGTTGCACATACGTTTTATGACCTTCTTCCATAAGGATTTTATGTGTGCAATACGAAGGACTTATTCCTTTAATATCATGAATCTTCCATGCAATGGCTGGTTTATGAGCTTTCAACACATAAATGAGTTGTGATTTCTCATTTTCAGTAAGAGAAGACGATATTATTACAGGTAATTCAGATTCACCATGTAAATAAGCGTATTCCAAATGGTTTGGAAGTGGCTTTAACTCTAATTTCGGAGGTTCTTCTATCGATGATTTATATCGATATCTGTCTTCTTCTTTTAGCATTTGAATTTCTTCTGTTGTTGGTTCATATCCATTAGCTATAAGTGTAGCTAACATTTCAGCTTCATCAATTGGTTCATTACCTTCTCCTAAAGAACATTCTCCTGTTCCTTGTAATTCTGGAAATTCTTCTAATAATTCTGCATGTGCATCTATAGTTTGAATATAATAACATGTATCATCTGCAGATTGTGGTTGTTGCATTGCTCTATCAACTGAAAAGGTAACACTCTCATCCTCTATACTTAGGGTCAATTTCTTACCGAACACGTCTATCATTGCTTTAGCCGTGTTTAAGAATGGTCTTCCTAATATGAGAGGAACTTGAGAATCTTCTTCCATGTCCAAAACAACAAAATCTACTGGAAATACTAAAGTACCAACTTTAACTAGCATGTTTTCCATTATCCCTCTAGGATATTTTATTGATCTATCGGCTAGTTGTATGCTTATTCTGGTTGGTTTCAATTCTCCAAGGTCTAGTTTAGCGTATAGTGAATACGGCATTAGATTTATACTAGCACCTAATTCTGCCAATGCTTCTATTGAACTAAGACTACCCAGAAAACATGGAATTGTGAAACTTCCTGGATCAGATAGTTTTTCTGGTATCTTATTCAACAGCACTGCTGAACAATTAGCATTCATAGTAACAGCCGAGAGTTCTTCCATTTTCTTTCTATTTGAGATTAGATCTTTCAAGAATTTAGCATATCTAGGCATTCCTGAAATCACATCAATGAAAGGAAGATTTACATTTATCTATTTAAACATATCCAAGAATTTGGATTGCTCGGCTTCAAGTTTTTCTTTCCTCATTTTACTCGGGTAAGGAAGTGGTGGTTGGTATGGTTTAACATAAGGTTTATCCTTAACTTTGTTATCTTCATTAACCTTTTCAACTACCGGTTCTTTTTCCTTATCTTGATCAGGTTGTGGTTCTTGTGGAGTAGGAATAGTTTCATCAGAAGTTACAGGTATTTCCGTAGGTTTAAGTGTTGTACCACTTCTTGTGGTAATAGCTTTAGCTGTTTCATTCCTGGGGTTAGCGTTTGTATCACTAGGTAGACTTCCCGGTTTTCTTTCACCTATTAACCTTGCTAGGTTACTTACTTCTTGTTCCAGATTTTGAATAGAAGCTTGTTGATTTCTAAATGCTTGAGCATTTTGTTCATTAGTTTGTTTCTGAGATGTGAAAAACTGCGTTTGAGTTTCAACTAGCTTCGTCATCATATCTTCTAAATTTGGTTTTTTATCATCGGTTTGTTGTGGTGGTTTGTTTTGAAAATTCGGTCTTTGCTGATTGTAAGTATTATTGGATACTTGTTGATTGCTAGGACCTTGTTGGTTGTTGTATGGAATATTTCGGTTATAATTCTGGTTTTGATTGTAAATCGGTCTTGGCGGTTGATAATTATTCTGATAATTATTTCCAGGCCTTTGGTTTATGTATGAAATATTCTCTCTTTGTTCCATTGTTAATTCAATACTGAGACAATCTTTTGTCAAATGTGGTCCTCCACACTGCTCACAACTAATTCGTATTGAGTGAATATCCTTAGTCATCTTTTCCATTCGTCTCTCGAAAGCATCTATCTTTGCGGAAATGGAATCTAAGTCATGACTAGAATCGGCTCTAGCTGCTTTAGATGATCTAATGATGTCTTTTTCTTGGTGCCACTCATGTGAGTGGGAAGCAGTATTATCAATAATTTTGTAAGCATCAGTTTCGGTTTTCTTCATAATCGAACCACCAGCTGCTATATCTATGTCTTTCCTTGTAGTGATGTCGCATCCTCGGTAGAATATTTGTACTATTTGACAGGTGTCTAAACCATGTTGCGGACATCCTCTTAATAACTTTCCATATCTTGTCCACGCCTCATATAGAGTTTCATTTGGTTTCTGTGTGAACGTAACAATTTCTGCTTGAAGTCTTACGGCTTTAGATGCAGGAAAGAATTGTTTAAGAAATTTGTCAATTAAAACGTCCCATGTATCAATCGCCCCTTCAGGTAACGATTCCAACCAATCTTTTTCTTCTCCCTTTAAAGTCCAGGGAAATAACATGAGATATATTTGTTCATCCTCCACTTCTCGGATTTTAAATAGTGTGCAGATCCTATTAAAGGTACGTAGATGTTCATTTGGATCTTCCTTCGGCGCACCACTAAATTGGCATTGATTAGTCACCATGTGTAGAATTTGTCCTTTGATTTCATAATCTGGCGCATTAATGTCTGGATGAGTAATTGCGTGACCTTGGCCAGTGCGTTTAGCTCTCATTCGGTCTTCCATACTTAAAGGTTCCAGATTCTCCATAATTGAATTTGTTGAATCGGAATCACTAGATGATTCTGATTTAATAGTTCGTTCCTCAACAATCTCTGTTTGAATGATTGGTGGTTCCGGAGGAAAGTTTAATGGTTCAGGATCTATGAACCGTTCCTGAATATTTTCTGGATTCTCAATTGTGAGGTTGGGTTCAAAAAATGGATTATCGGAAATTTGAACTGAAGTACTTGGTCGACTGGATGACGATTCTAAAGAAAAATCAACGACGGTTATATTTGCTAAATGTCTTGATCTAGTTACAGGTGGTGAACGTACAAAAGGTGGTGAACGTCTTGCTCGGTGCATTCACTGAATATCCTATTAGTTTTTAAAAGGAAAGAAAAATTATAATAAGTTATCCAATCAATAGACTTTTCTGATTTTGCCCACGTTTCGAATAGCCAAAAGATGCAGCAGAGGGGCAGGATTCGTTTGGTCTCAATATAATTGAGGACTGTTTGGCTCCAATAACCCGGTCCACGTACAAATCCAACTATTACTACGAACCAGAAAATTTTGATGTCTATCAATTTAACCACTTAAAATAAATTTTCGTAATTTTAAGAAAATTTAGATAAGAAGTAGAAAAAATTCTAAGTCCTAAAAACTAGAATGGCGAGAAATAAGAGAGAAAAAGAGTTCGTCGCAAAAGGTCGAAAAAGAAAAAAATATGGTTGAAAAAATAAAAGGTGACGGAAAAATAAAAGAAACTTATAAAAACTTAAAAATACTTAACTAACCTAACCTTATTACTACAACTAACTTAAAATTATAATCGCAAATTGAAATTATTAATTGGAATGATAATTGATACATAGTAAAAGGTCTAAAAATATTAAAGCTTACAGGAAAAACTAAATCCCAAATAGAAATAACTTAAAAAGAAACTAAAACTTAAAAAGGCGTCGCAAAATTCTAAAGCACCTAAATCTTAGTCTAAAGAAAAAGCACTTAAGGAATTCTACGGCAAAGCCTAAAAATCTAGGAGTAAAAATAACTATAGCAAAAACTAAGTTTAAAATTAAATATGAGCTAAAAAATACAAATATTACGCTACAACGATTAAAAAGGGACAAAATATAAAAATATACAAAAAGTTGTAAAAAGTACAATTTTTATAAAAAATATTATTTTTATATATTATTATTTTATAAAACTATTAATTTTACAATTTAATAAAACTAATTTAACTAAAATATATAAATAAAAAGTAAAAGTAAAATTAAAACTAATAATAATAATAATAATTAGGTTTAAATAATAATAATAATTAATTAAAAACCGTAATTAAGGCAGAATTAGGGCTTCTGTGCGCGTGTCAGAAAGGCTCCGCGACTTGCGGTATTCAAGGCTTCAAACCCCGCGACTCGCGGGGTTCAGAATTTCAGCTGACAGGTTTGAATTTTTACGCGTTTTTTCTTTATTTATTATTTTTTTCTTTTCTGTTTTCTGTTTTTTACTTAAATAAAAGATATTAAAACTTATATTTTTATAAACTAAAATAAAAATAAAGAAACTTATAAAACTTAAATATTTAACAAAATCTTAAAAATACTTATATTTTTGTTTTTCTTTTTTTTTCTTTTTATATTTTTGAATATTTAAAACGTATTTTTACAAAACGAATTTTAATAAAAGTAAAATAAAAATCCCTTTTTTTTTTATATTAGCGTTGCGCTTCCGGCTTTTAAGATAAGTCCCCTGCAGCGGCGCCAAAAATACTTGATGTTATGCGAGGTGTATATAAAATAGTTATTAATTTTAGCAGAAAACACTATTAAATACGATACAATTTTACACAAGATATTTATTTATTTATAGAATGGATATACTTAAACCTTGCTACAACACTTATAGGCAGTGTACCTAATCGTACAGTAGTGTAGTTTTTAGTAAGTCCGGTTCGTTCCACAGGGAAATCTTTAAACAAAGCTCAACGCTATATTAGTTTACTTTTATAAAAATACAAACATATATATAAGTAAAATTATTATTATAAAGGGGGGTTTTTACCGTTTAATGACCGGTTTGTCGATTTTAAGACTTTAGTCGCAGTTAAAACCTAATGTAAAATATAAAATAAATACAAGACTTAAATTAAAGCGTAAAGTAAATAACGATAATGAAATTGCGAATAATAAAAGTGCGATAAAATAAAATTGCGATAATTAAAAAGTACGATAATTAAAAGTGCGATTAAATAACAATAAATAAAAGTGCGATAATTAGAAGTGCAATTAAATATAAAATAAAGGAAATTAAATATGAAATAAAAGAATTATGCTTATTTAAACTTCCGTAATCATGATGTTTGACGTGTTGATTTTAGTTTTATGCCCATGGGTTAATTGTCCTTTGTCCTGGATTATTTAATATGTCCGTCTGGTTTTTGTCCATAACAGTCCATCAGTCATAAATATAAAGTGCGAGTGTCCTCATCAAATTATTCTTATACCCGAAGTTAAATATTCCAACTAATTGGGGATTCGAATTGTAACAAGGTTTTAATACTTTGTTTAATGAATACACCAGGTTATCGACTGCGTGTAAACCAAGGTTTTACTACTTTGTTAACAATTACACCAATTACCCTTGAATGTAATTTCACCCCTGTTTTAATTATTCTAGTGGCTATTAATCCATTCCCGTGTCCGGTTAAATGAACGATTATTCGTACATATAAATACCCCGCCCATCGTGTCCGATCGAGTGTATATGGTAATTTATAGGGACGCCCAATTGTAAATCTTTATATTAACATTAACAAACTTTCATTTAGTTAAACAAATATAAAGCCCATTAATAGCCCATAGTCTAATTTCCACAAGTGTCGTTCTTTTGTCCAAACCCCAATTATGGTACAAAGCCCAATTACCCAATTTTAGTAATTAGCCCAACATCATGATTACTTCGTTTTAAATAAGCATAATTATAACTTAGCTACGAGACATTAATGTAAAAAGGTTGAACATAACTTACAATGATTAAAAATAGCGTAGCGTTACACGGACAGAATTTCGACTTACACCCTTACAATATTCGCTAACATACCCTTATTATTAGAATTATAATTAAAATTAAAATTAAAATATAAATTATATATATATATATATATATATATATATATATATATATATATATATATATATATATATATATATATATATATATATATATATATCGTATGAATGAGGAGAAAAAAGATGATAATTTTGATCAGAATTCGGTTGGCTTTATAGCCAGAGTTGATTTTTGGGGCTCCGCGACTCGCGGCAAAATGCTCTTCAAACTCCGCGAGTCGCGGAGATAGAAATTACAGCTCAGTCCTTGGAGTTTTCTCTGCCGACGGTTTTTAATATATATATATATAATATATATATAATTAATATAATTAATTATATATTATATTATATTTATATACATAGTTAACTTGTAATTTTTAGTCCGTTGCGTCGAGCGTTAAGAGTTGACTCTGGTCCCGGTTCCGGATTTTCGAACGTCCTTGCGTACAATTTTACATTTTGTACTTTGCGTTTTGAATCTTGTACTCTTGTAATTTCGAGACGTTTCTTATCAATAATTGGAACCTCTTTGATTGTCTTTTGTTCTTTTGAGCTTTTTGGTCGTTTGCGTCTTCAAATCGTCGAATCTGTCTTTTGTCTTCACCTTTTATTATTTAAACGAATATCACTTGTAAATAGAACAATTGCAACTAAAAGCTTGTCTTTCTTGAGGAATAATGCTATGAAATATATGTTCGTTTTTAGCATTATCAACGTCATTGAACAAGTGCAAGGTTGGCCTCGGATTCACGAACCTAAATTAATTATATATATTTATGTGTTGGTCAATATTTGTCTAACAAATTAGGTCAAGTCATAGTGTACCACAATCCTAATGCTCGAGACTAATATGCAAAAGTCAACAAAAGTAAAATTGACTCAAAATAATTTCCAAAAATCTAAACATGATTAATATATAGTTTAAATATCGTCATTTTACATTTTTAAATATTTTTAAAAGATTTATTAGAGTAAATAATATAATTTATTTATTAATAAATAAAATTTTATATTAAATTTATATAATAAAATAAACTTTTATATATATTAAGTAATAAAATTTTATAGGGTTCATTTAATATTATAAAGATAATATGATAGGTATTATTAAAGTAAGTTATTACACGTAGTAAAATATGTTTGTATCACATATTTATTTGATAAAATAATATCTATAATGATAGTAAGTAAAAGTTGTATTATTTTGTAATAATAATTATTATTATAAAAATATCAATATTTATAATTACTAAGATGACATTATGATAAAACGATAATTCTAATTATGATAACTTTAATATTTACGATAATTTTTAATATTATCTTTAAAATAATAATTCTATTTAAAATAATAATAATAATAATAATAATGATATTTTATAGTAACAATGACATTTCTATTAAAATGATAATTTTTGTTAAAATGATAGTTTTAATACTAACGATACTTTTAATAATAATAGTAATGATAAAAATAATAAGAACGATAATTTTATCTAAATCAATATCTTATAATATTTTAATTTCATCATGATACTCTTACCCATTATTTCCTAATCGTTTCGTTTAATAGCTTTTAATCGTCTTTTATATCGTGTTCATAATAATGATAATAATAGTAATCAAAATAATTAGGTGTTACAAATATTTGTTTTAATTACACTAATATTAATAATGATAGTTACTATAACATTATTAACGATAATACTAATAATTATCTTAATGATAATATAGTAATAATAATAATAACAATAACCATTTTTAAATAATGATATATATATATATATATATATATTAATAATGATAATAATAATAATAATAATAATAATTGGATAATAATAATAATAATAATTATAACTTTAACGATAATAACGATAGTAATAAAAAAAATAACAATTTTTAATGATAAATCCCTTTTATTGATAAAGATAATAATAATGATAATAATAAGATAAAACTAGAACGACGATAAAAATGACGATAATAATAATCATTTTTAATAAAAATATCGAAAATTCAATTGATTATAACTTCTAATCCGTTCATCGAAACCATTCGATATCTAAAGGAAAAGTTCTTAATTTTTCGCTAGCTTTCCAAGGACATGCATATCTTATACCTTATCTCAACCGCAAGTGTAACTAAATCAAGATTCAACCTAACCTGTCTAAGGGCAATATCAAAAGTACAAGCATGCATAATCCTAAATACTCGAGCACTAGTCAGGGATACACTATTAGTATGTAAAAGTTAAATTATGAGTACTCACGTATCAATATTGAGATTCAATATTGCAGGAAAGGTACGTAGACGCAACGGAAATGATAAACACTATATTGACCTCACGAGCATACCCATGAACCATACTCAATCACCTCCATAGCTATAACCCATAATTTCCTTAATCCTATCCCACTCGAAAAACAATTTCGAAATCACTCGGACAGCACTCCGTCGTAATATTTTATGTATACTAATAATATCTTGAAATAATATGGAGTAAATATATATATGTAAATCGATTGAGAGAGTTTAGAGAAAAACATTTTCAAGTTTCTATAAAATAATGAAACCTATTGAATTCTATTTATAATAGATTTTTGAATTATTAAAGTGAATTATTAAAGTATGAATTATTAAAGTATGAATTATTAAAGTAAATTATTAAAGTATGAATTATTAAAGTGAATTATTAAAGTATGAATTATTAAAGTGAATAATTAAAGTATGAATTATTAAAGTGAATTATTAAAGTTAAAGTAAAGTAAAAATAAAGTAAAGGTAAAGTTTAAGTATAGTAAAAGTATAAAACTATGTACGTATAATACGCGTATAAATATATATAACATTAATTTAAATCGTTATATATATATTTAATAAAATAAAATATAAATATCATTATCTTTATCATACTAGTTAAGTAATGAGTTGTCAAAAGTAGTTCTATATATTTATAAAAGTTATATACGTTTTAATAATACGGTTCTTTTTAAACTGAAAACGTTTTTGTACGTTTGAAACTAAATAGATCAATCGAGTCTTTGTGAGATTCAATCTTCCACTATCCTTTGTCTAGTTCTCAATGATTGATAATTTGTTCTTATTTATAAATCACTTTACCATTTTCCGAATATTGTTAAAATGGAAAGATTTCTCAAATCAACGTGGGCCTTTCAACAGAGACTTGTAATCATAATTCAATATATCTGATAATTCAATCATTTGATCTTATCTTCTAATTCCATTGATAAACATTTTGAAACAGATACAATCATATAAAGTATTTAATCTAATATTTTGTTTACGTTTCAAGTTATAATATATATACACATATACATATATAATCATATTCATTTAATGGTTCGTGAATCATTGGAACTTGGTTGAGGTTGAATGAATGTATGAACATAGTTTAAAATTCTTGAAATTTAACTTAACAAATATTGCTTATTGTGTCGGAAACATATAAAGATTAAAGTTTAAATTTGGTTGGAAATTTCCGGGTTGTCACAGTACCTACCCGTTAAAGAAATTTCATCCCGAAATTTGAGTGGAAAGGTCGTGAATGATAATAAGTATGTTTTCATGATGCATACGGGCTGAAAATTAGAGTTTTATCATCAGCGAATAATTTGGATAAACAATCCATTTATATGAAGAGTACAAATGAAGCTAACATAGAAGAGTGAAATGAGTAAGTGTAGATTCATCTTATCATTTGATGTAGATATGATTGATTCCCAGATTTCAAGGGATTTGAAGAAAAACTTCTTAATAAGATTTGACTCTCCGGTAATCAAGGGAATTAGGATCCGCTTTAAATGAGATCGTCCATTTTAATTGTTCTGTCAGAGATTTTCTTATAAATTCACCTCCTTCATTTCCTTAAAATTCACACCTTCTGTTGATGCATTTTATGCAAGTCCCTAGACATCTACCCACGTCCATTACAGGTACAACAGTTTACAGGCCACCATGATTGCTCGTTATTATCCTATCCGTGTTTGTATGTGGTTACAGGAACTGCAGGAACGAGATTTAGATGTTTGACTATGTTAGACTTAGTCAGACGTACGAGTGAAGCCTCACTAGTACGGCTGACAGGCTCATACGCCCGGTTGATGATGAGCTAAGTCACAATTACAACCTAAATGAGAAGACACGAGTGAGTGATCACCCGTACGGCTGATGAAGCCAACTCGTACGTGTGATGAATGAATCGTATGGGTGAGTCAACAGCAGGGGTATATAAAATCTTATGTTCTTCATTTTAGGTTAAGCCTCTCATTTGTTACACATACTCAGATCTAGTGAGCTCCTCCGATTCTCTCTCAGTCCAAATCACCCAGGTAGTGAATAATAGCTCTAGGTGTTGATCTAATCACACTTAATTTAGTTGTGGTTTGACTAAATTAATCAAAAAAAAACTTAATCTATTCACTAGAGGGTTTGATTCACTTATTCTGCCATTGTGTGAGTTAAATCTGTTGATTTCTAAGTTCCTAGTCATGTTTCATCACCTTCTATTCTTTCCCCCTCAACTCATATTTTAAAGTATTCATCAATATGCTCCATCCAGTTCTAATTCTCGATATACTTCTAACTTTCATATCGGTCATTCTTCTTTTTCATCTACCGCCGGAAGAATCTATTTACTTCTACTATACTCTTGGGTTTATAGTGTTTCTAGTTCTCCCGTGTCTTTATATTGCTATATGCATCGATATATATGGTTTATAATTTCTGGTTTATCGTTGGGCTTTATATGTTCCCTTATATTTCAAAGTCTCTACTTTTGTCTTCTATAATCATTATCATTCACAGTTAATGCTCTCTTTTATTTGCTGCAATTTATACCCCAATTTCTATTTCGGAGTTTTGTCCTTTCGTTTCTTCTTCTTGTGATTAAGCACCGCTTGTAATGATCCAGAATTCACAGATATGAATTTCGAAATGAACATTGTTAATGTTCTAGGAAGGAAATTGTGATGGCACGATCTTGACTTGTCAAATTACTAGAATACCTTGGAAAAGGCCGAATCATCAAGAAATATTTTCTTAATATTTTAAAGGTTAAATAGAATACAAGAGTCTTATAACATGGCACATGATGATGTTATGATCTGTGAATCATCACGTTCCATTTAGAAACTCAGTATGACTTACTGTAATATAATCACGTTGATCAAGTGTCATTATATTTTACTAATTCATGCTTCAGTTCCCAACACTACTTCAAAATATTCCTATTTTAAACTTGAATGTTTCAGAATTTAGAAACTAAAATAGTTTCTTTTATGATGTAATACAGATAGCGCGAAGAGGTAAATGATTTCAAATAAGAAAAATTAAGAAAATATCTTCAGAAATATGGAGGATATTTATAATGAAAGATATGATGATATTTTAGAATTTCTAATATCAGAAGATGATGAAGAATATTGTTCGCAGGGGTTTAGAGTCAGGAGCAAGGTATTCGTTAATGACTTCAGCAGGTACTGAATCATTTGGATCCTTTGAAGTCAGGTTCAGTCTTTGTAATTTGTCCACAGCCTCCTTCCTACTTTGCTCAATCCGTTTTTCAGTTCCAAAACTTCTCTTTTTCTGCGCTTTGCCAGCACACTTCATCATTATCATCCAGCTTTTACCGTTTAAAGTCGTTTATAGTTTTTGCTGCTTCATCAATATTTTTTCCATTTTCAGAGAACCAATTCGTAGTTCGGAGTGTTTTTCAGAAACTTCACATTCAAATTAAGTCCAGAAGATAGACGTTATATATACACATATAACTGTTGGCGTAGACATGCTGCGAGATTTCAAAATACTGATTGCTAATTCCCAATGATTCGTATGGCAATTCTCATTACAAGATGCGAATGAGTAAATGATGGGGTTTCAATAAATAATTATAATGACTTTTTGGAGAGGCTAAAGTCAAAGGGTAATGAAGTTGTTGGTACATCTGCTAATAATGTGGTGGAATGTAAAAGGTTCCCTGGTAACGATGGTGTATATCTCAAGGTTATAATAAGGTTAGTCTGACTGAAAAGTCGAAGTTGACTTGCTGGAGCTGTGACAAAACTGGCTACTTTGAATAGGAGTCGCAAAGTTATTTTTGCTAATAAATGCCAAAGAATCTGACGAAGATACGTTGTTTAAACTTTTACTTTGGTTTCAAGAGTTTTTCGGGTACATAACTGTGGGTAACATGTGGTTGGATCATCATCTCGATTGCTCATCATTCGAAGTGTCTTCAAAAATTTTCGAAGGGTTTGAACACAGATTGTAATCGTTAACATACATTTGATGTTCTAACACAGTTTTGAAGTCAAAATATAGCTTGTGAAAGATGTAAGGATCTAAGAGTGATGATTTTGGTCATATCTCGAGTTGAATTTTGAGATTTCAAAATCAGAATATGTAATTAAATTTTGAATGAGTATGGTTGTTTTGATTTCTATAAAAGAATGTATATTGTTGTGAAAGTAGGGAGTATAATGGATGATTTGCTGAATCAGATTAGAAGAATGTAACATATTATTTGTGAATTTATATATCTCTCGGGTATTACCTACCGTTAAAAAAAATTCACAATTAATATTTTGTACAAAAGAATTTTATTACAGTCTTTATGAAAATATATATATGTATATTTTCTTCAGATGTAACATAGATTTAATGAGTTAATGTTAAATTAAACTCATTTGATTTACGGTTGAAACTAGAATTGAATAATCCCTAAAGGCTTTAAAAAGTACATAACTTTTACGCATTATTTCTTTAATGACATTGAAATTATGAATCAATACTTCATTATTTGTTGATGTATGATGTTCAGTTCGTGGAATTCTTGTGAATTTCGCAAAGTACGAATGATGTTATCTGAAAAGTTTCGGGTACATCGATGATGAAAGTGTAAAATCAAATATATACTTGATTTATTATGAATTGGAATTTGTTGAATTGCGACAGAGATTGTAGTTAACGCTGGTTAAGTTGCTGCCGAAGGACGTACATTATTGCATATTTGTAATATGAATTAACCGAGTAGTTAAGATTCACACACAATAGCTTAGCACGGAAAGATTTATTTCAATATATATACATATATATATATATATATATATATATATATATATATATATATATATATATATATATATATATATATATATAATATACATATAATTTCTTCAGAGGGAATGAGTTAATTCTTCATAACTCGTTGATACAATATACACGTTATTGATTCGTAATGATGTCCACAGCGATTCTTGAACTGACAGAGTTTGTGATGTTATCGGTGTTGTTGATTTGGATGTTGACTGTACTGAAGATGCTGGTAACGCTGACGGTACTATTGATGCTGTTGGTAAAGCAAGTTTAGCTTGTTAATCACACACCATTTTTGTCAGGGTTTCTACTCTTCCTTTTATCATTTTGGTTCGCTTAACTGATTTATGGTTAGGGCTAGATTAGATAATCTCTAAGACTTTAGAGATTACATAATCGCCGCAGAATGTTTCTCCAATGAAGTTATGAATTAATACTTCGTCAGTTATTGTTGTTGGTACTCCTTGGTATCTATGGTGCGTATGATGTTGATGCTCGTGGGACAGATTATGAAGTTGAGGTTTACGACGCGGTTGTGGTTGGAGGTGGTAATGGTACTATTGGCGTTGATGATGGTGGTACTGGTTATGCTGCTGATGCTGCTGCTGGTGTTTGTAATCTCTGCACCATATTCTCCAAAGCCACTACCCGAGCGCGAAGTTCGTTGATTTCTTCTATTACACCGGGGGTGATTGTCGGTTCGGACGAGCGGATAAATAAAATCTAAAATGTGATGTAATATATAATCGTGACGAGATACTCTGGAAATGAGCGAGAATATGGTATTTCGGACAGGTTCGCCAGTAAGTGCTTTAGGTTCTTCGTCAAGAGGGCAATGTGGTGGATGGAAGGGATTACCTTCTTCTTGTCTCCAATGATTGAGGAGGCTACGAACCCATCCCCAATTCATTCAGAATAGGTGATGACTGATTGGTTGATCAATTCCGGTCACACTGCTTTCGGAGCTTGAATGGGATTTCATTTCGAAATCTGAGTGACTTGTACTGATGACGAATTCCATTTCGCACGATTGGATAAAGGATTTTTTTCCGATATGAAATGATTTTGGCTAACGGATGGTATTCTAATTACATATAATATATATATATATATATATATATATATATATATATATATATATATATATATATATATATATATATATATATATCAAAAGATTTCGTAGATTACGGAGGACTTTGCGGGATATGTCAGACAAAGTTTAAAGTAACAGATACGATAAGATATGATTTAGCAGATATGCTAAGATATGAATTTTTGTCTATACACTATTCATGCAATCAATGCAGCAAGACGTGTCTTAGACTAAAAATGATAAGCAGGTGATAATGCTAAAAACGAACATATATTTCATAGCATTATTCCTCAAGAAAGACAAGCTTTTAGTTGCAATTGTTCTATTTACAAGTGATATTCGTTTAAATAATAAAAGGTGAAGACAAAAGACAGATTCGACGAATTGAAGACGCAAACGACCAAAAAGTTCAAAAGTACAAAATACAATCAAAGAAGTTCCAATTATTGATAAGAAACGTCTCGAAATTACAAGAGTACAAGATTCAAAACGCAAAGTACAAAATATAAAATTGTACGCAAGGACGTTCAAAAATCCGGAACCGGGACCAGAGTCAACTCTCAACGCTAAAAGCAACGGACTAAAAATTACAAGTCAACTATGCACATGAATATAATATAATATATAAATAATTCTTAAAAATTATATATATATTATATTAATATTTAAAACCGTCGGCAGACTAAGATCCAATTTGGAGTGAGCTGTATTTTCAAACTCCGTGACTCGCGGAGTTTGAAGGCAAAAAATGCCGCGAGTCGTGGAGTATCCCTGAACTCAATTCCCTATTAAGCCAACTGAATTCTGATCATTTTTCACACTCATATATCCATCCTCTCTATATCTATACGTAAATATTTATATTTATATTTATATTTTAATTTTAATTTTAATTTTAATTTTAATCCTAATAATAAAGGTATGTTAGCAAATGTTGTAAGGGTGTAAGTCGAAATTCTGTCCGTGTAACGCTACGCTATTTTTAATCATTGTAAGTTATGTTCAACCTTTTTAATTTAATGTCTCGTAGCTAAGTTATTATTATGCTTATTTAATCCGAAGTAATCATGATGTTGGGCTAATTACTAAAATTGGGTAATTGGGCTTTGTACCATAATTGGGGTTTGGACAAAAGAATGACACTTGTGGAAATTAGACTATGGGCTATTTATGGGCTTTATATTTGTTTAACTAAATGATAGTTTGTTAATGTTAATATAAAGATTTACAATTGGGCGTCCCTATAAATTACCATATACACTCGATCGGACACGATGGGCGGGGTATTTATATGTACGAATAATCGTTCATTTAACCGGACACAGGAATGGATTAATAGCCACTAGAATAACTAAAACAGGGGTGAAATTATGTACAAGGACACTTGGTATAATTGATAACAAAATATTAAAACCTTGGGTTACACTCAGTCGACATCCTGGTGTAATTATTAAACAAAGTATTAAAATCTTGTTACAGTTTAAGTCCCCAATTAGTTGGAATATTTAACTTCGGGTATAAGGATAATTTGACGAGGACACTCGCACTTTATATTTATGACTGAATGGACTGTTATGGACAAAAACCAGACGGACATATTAAATAATCCAGGACAAAGGACAATTTACCCATGGGCATAAAACTAAAATCAACACGTCAACCATCATGATTACGGAAGTTTAAATAAGCATAATTCTTTTATTTCATATTTAATTTCCTTTATTTTATATTTAATTGCACTTCTAATTATCACATTTTTATTGTTATTGTATTTAATTGCACTTTTAATTATCGTACTTTTTAATTATCGCAAGTTTATTTTATCGCACTTTTATTATTCGCAATTTCATTATCGTTATTTACTTTACGCTTTAATTTAAGTCTTGTATTTATTTTTAATATTTTACATTTGGTTTTAACTGCGACTAAAGTTTTAAAATCGACAAACCGGTCATTAAACGGTAAAAACCCCCCTTTATAATAAAAATATTACTTATATATATATATTTGCATTTTTATAAAAGTAAACTAATATAGCGTTAAGCTTTGTTTAAAGATTTTCCCTGTGGAACGAACCAGACTTACTAAAAACTACACTACTATACGATTAGGTACACTGCCTATAAGTGTTGTAGCAAGGTTTAAGTATATCCATTCTTTAAATAAATAAATATCTTGTGTAAAATTGTATCGTATGTAACAGTATTTTCTGCTAAAATTTAATAGTATTTCGTACACCCCGCTGCACACATCAAGTATTTTTGGCGCCGCTGCCGGAGATGTCTTAAACGCCGGAAGCGCAACGCTAATATAAAAATAAAAAAAAAGATTTTTAGTTTACTTTTATTAAAATTCGTTTTTATAAAAATACGTTTTTAATTATTCAAAAATATAAAAAGAAAAACAAAAATATAAGTATTTTTAAGATTTTGTTAAATATTTAAGTTTTATAAAGTTTCTTTATTTTTATATAAGTTTTATTTAAGTATTTTGTTTTTATTTAAAACAAAAAAAACCGAAATTTTTTTTTAATATATATATAAATCTATTTTTAAGATATTTTAAAAAATGATAAAGTAGTTCTATTTTTATTTAAGTTTTTAAATATAAGTTTTTATTATACAAATATCTTGATATAAACAGAAAATATAAAAATAGAAAATATAAAATAATATAAAAACAAAACGTCGAATTTAAAACTGTACCAGAGTTGAATTTTGGAACCCCGCGACTCGCGGGGTTTGCTGCTTAGAATACCGCAAGTCGCGGAGCTACTCTGACACCGACAGAACCCTAATTCAGCATTAATTACGGGTAATTATTATTATTATTATTATTATTAACCCTAAATAATTATTATTATTATAATTAGTTTTATTTTAAAGTTACTTTTTATTTAATTTATATTTTAGTTAAATTAGTTTAATTAAATTGTAAAATTAATAGTTTTAATAAATAAATAATATAAAAATAATATTTTTATAAAATTTGTACTTTTTACAACTTTTTGTATATTTTTATATTTTGCCCCTTTTTAATTGTTTTAGCGTAATATTTGTATTTTTCGCTCATATTTAGTTTTAAACTTAGTTTTTGCCATAGTTATTTTTACTTCTAGATTTTTAGGCTTTGCCGTAAAATTCCTTAAGTGCTTTTTCTTTAGACTAAGATTTAGGTGCTTTAGAATTTTGCGACGCCTTTTTAAGTTTTAGTTTCTTTTTAAGCTATTTCCATTTGGGATTTAGTTTTTCCTGTAAGCTTTAATATTTTTAGACGACTTTTACCAATGTATCAATTATCATTCTAATTAGTAATCTCAATTTGCGATTATAATTTTAAGTTAGTTGTAGTAATAAGGTTAGGTTAGTCAAGTGTTTTTAAGTTTTATAAGTTTCTTTTATTTTTCCGTCACCTTTTATTTTTCAACCATTTTTCTTTTTCGACCTTTTTCGACGCGCTCTTTTTCTTTCTTATTTCTCGCTATTCTAGTTTTAGGACATAGATTTTTATTCTACTTCTTATCTAAATTTCTTAAAATTACGAAAATTTATTTTAAGTGGTTAAATTGATAGACATCAAAATTTTCTGATTCGTAGTAATAGTTGGATTTGTATGTGAACCGGGTTATTGGAGCCAAACAGTCCTCAATTATATTGAGACCAAACGAATCCTGCCCCTCTGCTGCATCTTTTGGCTATTCGAAACGTGGGCAAAATCAGAAAAGTCTATTGATTGGATAACTTATTATAATTTTTCTTTCCTTTTAAAAACTAATAGGATATTCAGTGAATGCACAGAGCAAGACGTTCACCACCTTTTGTACGTTCACCACCTGTAACTAGATCAAGACATTTAGCAAATATTACTGCCATTGATTTTTCTTTAGAATCGTCATCCAGTCGACCAAGTACTCCAGTTCAAATTTTCGATAATCCATTTTTTGAACCCGACCTCACAATTGAGAATCCGGAGAATATTCAGGAACGATTCGTAGATCCTGAACCATTAAATTTTCCTCCGGAACCACCAATCATTCAAACAGAGATTGTTGAGGAACGAACCATTAAATCAGAATCCTCTAGTGATTCCGATTCAACAAATTCAATTATGGAGAATCTGGAACCTTTAAGTATGGAAGACCGAATGAGAGCTAAACGCATTGGCCAAGGTCACGCAATTACTCATCCAGACATTAATGCGCCAGATTATGAAATCAAAGGACAAATTCTACACATGGTGACTAATCAATGCCAATTTAGTGGTGCGCCGAAGGAAGATCCAAATGAACATCTACATACCTTTAATAGGATCTGCACACTATTTAAAATCCGAGAAGTTGAGGATGAACAGATATATCTCATGTTATTTCCCTGGACTTTAAAGGGAGAAGCCAAAGATTGGTTGGAATCGTTACCTGAAGGGGCGATTGATACATGGGACGTTTTAGTTGAAAATTTTCTTAAACAATTCTTTCCGGCATCTAAAGCTGTAAGACTTCAAGCAGAAATTGTTACGTTTACACAGAAGCCAAATGAAACCCTATATGAGGCGTGGACTAGATTTGGAAAGTTGTTAAGAGGATGTCCGCAACATGGTTTAGACACCTGTCAAATAGTACAAATATTCTACCAAGGATGCGACATCACTACAAGGAAAGACATAGATATAGCAGCTGGTGGTTCTATTATGAAGAAAACCGAAACTGATGCTTACAAAATTATTGATAACACTGCTTCCCACTCACATGAGTGGCACCAAGAAAAAGATATCGTTAGATCATCTAAAGCAGCTAGAGCTGATTCTAGCCATGACTTAGATTCCATTTCCGCAAAGATAGATGCTGTCGAGAGACGAATGGAAAAGATGACTAAAGATATTCACTCAATACGAATTAGTTGTGAGCAGTGTGGAGGACCACATTTGACAAAAGATTGTCTCAGTATTGAATTAACAATAGAACAAAGAGAGAATATTTCATACATAAACCAAAGGCCTGGAAATAATTATCAGAATAATTATCAACTGCCAAGACCGATTTACAATCAAAACCAGAATTATAACCGAAATATTCCATACAACAACCAACAAGGTCCTAGCAATCAACAAGTATCCAATAATACTTACAATCAGCAAAGAACTAATTTTCAAAACAAACCACCACAACAAACCGATGATAAAAAGCCGAATTTAGAAGATATGATGACGAAGCTAGTTGATGTAGTGACCCGAACTTTTCCATGTTTATATAAATTAATTAAGATTGATATTTACATGATTAAATGTTTCCAACATGTTAAGCAATCAAACTTGTTAAGACTTGTTTAATTGAAATATGTTTCATATAGACAATTGACCACCCAAGTTGACCGGTGATTCACGAACGTTAAAACTTATAAAAACTATACGATGACATATATATGGTTATATATATAGTTAAAATGTTTTTATTATAAGTATGTATCTCATTAGGTATTTTAACAATGAGTTATATACATAAAAATGAGACTATTAATTTAAGAAACTCGAAAACGATATATATAACGATTATCGTTATAACAACGTCTTACTAGGTACATATTAATCATATTAAGATATTGATACACTTGGTTAATTATGTTAAATGATAAGTAAATATATTATTAAGTGTATTAACAATGAAATACATATGTAAAAATAAGGCTACTAACTTAATGATTTCGAAACGAGACATATATGTAACGATTATCGTTGTAACGACATTTAACTGTATATACATCATACTAAGATATATTATATATCATAATATCATTATAATATAATAATTTAACATCTCATTTGTTATAATAAACAATGGGTTAACAACATTCAACAAGATCGTTAACCTAAAGGTTTCAAAACAACATTTACATGTAACGACTAACGATGACTTAACGACTCAGTTAAAATGTATATACATGTAGTGTTTTAATATATATTCATACAATTTTGAAAGACTTCAAGACACTTATCAAAATACTTCTACTTAACAAAAATGCTTACAATTACATCCTCGTTCAGTTTCATCAACAATTCTACTCGTATGCACCCGTATTCGTACTCGTACAATACACAGCTTTTAGATGTATGTACTATTGGTATATACACTCCAATGATCAGCTCTTAGCAGCCCATGTGAGTCACCTAACACATGTGGGAACCATCATTTGGCAACTAGCATGAAATATCTCATAAAATTACAAAAATATGAGTAATCATTCATGACTTATTTACATGAAAACAAAATTACATATCCTTTATATCTAATCCATACACCAACGACCAAAAACACCTACAAACACTTTCATTCTTCAATTTTCTTCATCTAATTAATCTCTCTCAAGTTCTATCTTCAAGTTCTAAGTGTTCTTCATATATTCTACAAGTTCTAGTTACATAAAATCAAGAATACTTTCAAGTTTGCTAGCTCACTTCCAATCTTGTAAGGTGATCATCCAACCTCAAGAAATCTTTGTTTCTTACAGTAGGTTATCATTCTAATACAAGGTAATAATCATATTCAAACTTTGGTTCAATTTCTATAACTATAACAATCTTATTTCAAGTGATGATCTTACTTGAACTTGTTTTCGTGTCATGATTCTGCTTCAAGAACTTCGAGCCATCCAAGGATCCGTTGAAGCTAGATCCATTTTTCTCTTTTCCATTAGGTTTATCCAAGGAACTTAAGGTAGTAATGATGTTCATAACATCATTCGATTCATACATATAAAGCTATCTTATTCGAAGGTTTAAACTTGTAATCACTAGAACATAGTTTAGTTAATTCTAAACTTGTTCGCAAACAAAAGTTAATCCTTCTAACTTGACTTTTAAAATCAACTAAACACATGTTCTATATCTATATGATATGCTAACTTAATGATTTAAAACCTGGAAACACGAAAAACACCGTAAAACCGGATTTACGCCGTCGTAGTAACACCGCGGGCTGTTTTGGGTTAGTTAATTAAAAACTATGATAAACTTTGATTTAAAAGTTGTTATTCTGAGAAAATGATTTTTATTATGAACATGAAACTATATCCAAAAATTATGGTTAAACTCAAAGTGGAAGTATGTTTTCTAAAATGGTCATCTAGACGTCGTTCTTTCGACTGAAATGACTACCTTTACAAAAACGACTTGTAACTTATTTTTCCGACTATAAACCTATACTTTTCTGTTTATATTCATAAAATAGAGTTCAATATGAAACCATAGCAATTTGATTCACTCAAAACGGATTTAAAATGAAGAAGTTATGGGTAAAACAAGATTGGATAATTTTTCTCATTTTAGCTACGTGAAAATTGGTAACAAATCTATTCCAACCATAACTTAATCAACATGTATTGTATATTATGTAATCTTGAGATACCATAGACACGTATACAATGTTTTGACCTATCATGTCGACACATCTATATATATTTCGGAACAACCATAGACACTCTATATGTGAATGTTGGAGCTAGCTATACAGGGTTGAGGTTGATTCCAAAATATATATAGTTTGAGTTGTGATCAATACTGAGATACGTATACACTGGGTCGTGGATTGATTCAAGATAATATTTATCGATTTATTTCTGTACATCTAACTGTGGACAACTAGTTGTAGGTTACTAACGAGGACAGCTGACTTAATAAACTTAAAACATCAAAATATATTAAAAGTGTTGTAAATATATTTTGAACATACTTTGATATATATGTATATATTGTTATAGGTTCGTGAATCAACCAGTGGCCAAGTCTTACTTCCCGACGAAGTAAAAATCTGTGAAAGTGAGTTATAGTCCCACTTTTAAAATCTAATATTTTTGGGATGAGAATACATGCAGGTTTTATAAATGATTTACAAAATAGACACAAGTACGTGAAACTGCATTCTATGGTTGAATTATCGAAATCGAATATGCCCCTTTTTATTAAGTCTGGTAATCTAAGAATTAGGGAACAGACACCCTAATTGACGCGAATCCTAAAGATAGATCTATTGGGCTTAACAAACCCCATCCAAAGTACCGGATGCTTTAGTACTTCGAAATTTATATCATATCCGAACGGTGTCCCGGAATGATGGGGATATTCTTATATATGCATCTTGTTAATGTCGATTACCAGGTGTTCACCATATGAATGACTTTTATCTCTATGTATGGGATGTGTATTGAAATATGAAATCTTGTGGTCTATTATTATGATTTGATATATATAGGTTAAACCTATAACTCACCAACATTTTTGTTGACGTTTTAAGCATGTTTATTCTCAGGTGATTATTAAGAGCTTTCGCTGTCGCATACTTAAATAAGGACGAGATTTGGAGTCCATGCTTGTATGATATTGTGTAAAAACTGCATTCAAGAAACTTATTTTGTTGTAACATATTTGTATTGTAAACCATTATGTAATGGTCGTGTGTAAACAGGATATTTTAGATTATCATTATTTGATCATCTACGTAAAGCTTTTTAAAACCTTTATCTATGAAATAAAGGTTATGGTTTGTTTTAAAAATGAATGCAGTCTTTGAAAAACGTCTCATATAGAGGTCAAAACCTCGCAACGAAATCAATTAATATGGAACGTTTTTAATCAATAAGAACGGGACATTTCAGTTGGTATCCGAGCGTTGGTCTTAGAGAACCAGAATTTTGCATTAGTGTGTCTTATCGAGTTTGTTAGGATGCATTAGTAAGTCTGGACTTAGACCATGTTTACTTGAAAAATGATTGCTTAACAAATTTTGTTGGAAACTATATATTTTTAACATGTGAATATTATGTGATATATTAATCTCTTAACGCGTTTGATATTATGTGATAGATGTCTACCTCTAGAACTAGTCCCATTGACTCATCTAATAATAATGAAGAGTCAAATGTAAATTGGAATGATTCGTGGACTGATTCACAAGTTCCCGAAGAGGAACCGGAAGAAGAGTCGGAACCGGAAGAAGAATCGGAACCGGAAGAAGAATCGGAACCGGGTGAAGAAGTAGAACCGGTGGGGGAAATAATAAAACGGTTAAGTAAAAGAAAATCCTCAACCAACCGACCAAGGTTAATTATGGTCAATGGTGTTTCCGCCAAGGAAGCAAAATATTGGGAGGATTACCAATTCTCCGATGAATCGGATTCCGACGAGAATTCCAATGATGTTATAGAAATTACCCCAACTGAATTTAAAAAGGCAAAAGAAAATAATAAGGGAAAGGGCATAAAAATAGAGAAATCTAATTCCAACCCCGATGAACTTTATATGTATCGTCAACCCCCGAAGTTCTTAAGTTGTAACAATGACCCGGGAACCTCTAAACCACCAGGTTTTTCTAAACCAATGTGGACAACGACGGCTCGTATTAGGGGAACATCATATATCCCTAGAAACTTGGCAAAACGAACCAAAACCGAAGAAGAAGAAACGAGCGAGTCGGAATAAGATAGTTGTATTCGTGTGGTGTAATATATGTAATATAGTGTTCTTATGCTTTATGATATATGTAAAAATTGCTTGTATTAATAAGTATTTTTTTATGAATCTAACTCTTGTCTATTTTACAGTTTAAAAACACAAAATGGATAGACAACCCAATATTTTAAGAGACCTACCCGGAGACATGATTGATGAAATCTTGTCTAGAGTCGGCTAGAATTCCTCGGCACAACTATTTAAGGCGAGATCAGTTTGTAAGACATTCGAAGAACGTTCCAAGAATGTCTTGGTTTATAAGAGACTTTCATTTGAAAGATGGGGGATATCACATTGGGAAACCCATAAGTTACGATGTGTTTACTTTGACGCATATATTGCGGGGAACCCAAATGCTATTTTACGCAACGGGTTAAGAAATTATTTTGACTCAATATATCCGAATATTGGACTTCGTGATTTAGAAAAAGCGGCTAACATGCAACATAAAGAAGCATGTTATGCTTACGGATTAGTAATGTTCGCTTCTCACCAAAGTGAGAACAAGAACATCGGGCTACAACTATTAAACAAAACGTTTCCACAAGTGACGGAGTCGGTAATTGGGGTAAGAAATGAGGGTTTTAGATTGTTACGGGATTGTTGGACATTACGTAACCCTCGTCCCTTTGACGACGTTACAACACGCTGTCTTATCAACGGCCATAACTGTTATGTTCCACAAGACCAAGGATGGGAAGTAGTCCTAGTAAAACCAGAATGCATGACTTGTTTCTAGACGTATGAATTACGTGTCTTTATTGCCTTTGCTGAACGACTTGTGTACTAGCTAGAATTATCTTCACAACTATCTTGTATCAAAGTTATTGTGTGCTATATTTCATGCTTTATGTAAAATAAGCGGTATTGTAAGTTTGTAAAATATTGTATAAAAGTTTGAACGCGAAATATTATTAAAATCAGTTTTTCATATAGAATTGTAGTAGTTGAATTGTATATTAGCTACTAAGTATGAACTTAACGGGTAGGTACTACCCGAATTTAAACTTATAAAACGCTAATATGAAGAAAAAGCTTTTATAAATGAGTTCATATTATGCTACGAAATACTATTAACTACTCTTAATATTCTATATGATTAACTTGTTCCATTTAACTATTTTGAAGGAAATGGCACCGACTACTCGACACACCGTGAATATGAATGAAGAGGAATTCCGTACTTTTCTAGCTTCAAACATAGCCGCAGTACAGGCTGCGCTACATACCAACAATAACCTTGGATCTAGCAGTACAGGAAATCGTGTAGGATGCACCTACAAAGAATTCACTGCCTGCAAACCTTTGGAATTTGATGGAACCGAAGGACCGATCGGATTGAAACGGTGGACCGAGAAGGTTGAATCGGTGTTTGCCATAAGTAAGTGTACTGAAGAGGACAAAGTGAAGTACGCTACGCATACCTTCACAGGTTCTGCGTTAACATGGTGGAATACCTATCTAGAGCAAGTAGGACAAGACGATGCGTACGCACTACCGTGGTCAGCATTCAAGCACTTGATGAACGAGAAGTACCGTCCCAGAACCGAGGTCAATAAGCTCAAGACAGAACTTAGAGGGTTACGAACCCAAGGATTTGATATTACCACGTACGAAAGACGATTCACAGAATTGTGCCTATTGTGTCCGGGAGCATTCGAAGATGAGGAAGAGAAGATCGACGCGTTTGTGAAAGGATTACCGGAAAGAATCCAAGAAGATATAAGTTCACACGAGCCCGCCTCCATGCAACAGGCATGTAGAATGGCTCACAAACTAGTGAACCAGATTGAAGAAAGAATTAAAGAACAGACTGCTGAAGAGGCCAATGTGAAGCAAGTCAAAAGAAAGTGGGAGGAAAACGGTGATAAGAATCACCAATACAACAACAACAGTAATTACAACAATAATCGCAACAATTATCCCAACAATCGCAACATCAATCGCAACTACAACAAACGGCCCAACAACAACAACAACAACAACAACAACAACAACAGCTACAACAATCATCCCAACAACAATAATAACTGCAACAACAACAACAATCAGAAGCAGCTATGCCAAAGGTGTGAAAAGTATCACTCGGGGTTCTGCACCAAATTTTGCAACAAGTGTAAAAGAAATGGTCATAGCGCGGCGAAGTGTGATGTCTACGGACCAGGGGTTAACAGAACGAAAGGAACAAATGGTGTCGGAACGAGTAATGGCGGAGCAAGTAGTGTCGGAGCAAGTTATGCCAATGTAGTTTGTTATAAATGTGGAAAACCGGGCCACATTATTAGAAATTGCCCGAACCAGGAGAACACGAATTGTAACAACCCAGAAATTTCCGACCAAATTTAAACCTTATTCTCTATATGTTTCCGACACGATAAGCAAAATCTGTAATTTTGAGTCTAGAAAGTTTGAAATCTATATTTGGATAATTCGTTACCCTTTTGACCAAGCCCGACGATTCACGAATAAATATTTGTAAATAGATACATATATGTATATATAATAATTTGAGAAATAAATTGAAATAATATTACTATATATTATATAGATATGAAAATTTATATATTTAAAAGTGTTATGATATTTTTAGTGCTAATATTTTTGTTATCATTACCATCATTGGTAATTGATGGGGTTCATTAAAATGATAATTATAAAAGATGATAAAAGAAAATACTGAATAAGATGATTAAGAAATTATAAGATAAGCGTATTGTTTTGATAAAATAAAACTTGTTATATAGATTGGTGGTTGCTCGTATTAGTATATGTCTGTTATTAAGCATAGATGACCAATGTCTAAATGTAAATTATTTATTGCTATTTCTTACCGTGTGGGTTACAGAACATCTATGCTTATATAAATTGTGAATTCATAAATTTTGGATGTCTTTAAAATAAAACCGTACGATACCTTTAGCATATAAATTTCTTTTCCCACTCAAAATAAACATGATTAAAATTTTGTAGGACCTTTATATACATATATATATATATATATATATATATATATATATATATATATATATATATATATATATATATATATATATATATATATATATATATATATATATATATATATATATACATATACATATATACATATATATATATGTTATTTAAGAGTGTCGGCATATAATGTTAAGTGTATGGTGGCCACCTGTATTGGTGAATGTTGAAAGTTAGTACACTGAATATATCGAATATATGCTAAAGATATCAAGCACTCAATATTGCCCCACAATATAATACTTCCAACTTATAATATCTATCTCCCCTAAAAATCAAAACACATATCTGATTCAATTAAACTCTTTCTCATTTAACACAAAATACAATCGATCTATTATCTCTAACCTCTATCCTATCTACTGTACATCAATCTTTAACTTCTTCATCGTCACATACAACCTTCATCTTTCTAGAACTACAAAGTTATGAACTACAAATCAGATTTTCTATTAAATTACAACAATAAACGTTACAGAAACTTTTATTTTATTTCTTCGCAAACTCAAAACCTTGATGCTTACAATGGATGTTGTTCATCATGATATGAGCTCGGATTAATGTTTCTTGTCATAGGTATGAACCTCGTTACCATGTGTATGTTTCTATTTCAAACCACAACAAAACCACTTAATCGAGCACTACTCTTGCATACCAAAATCAAATACCACAGAACCATCACGATGAACAACCTCCAACGCCACCACCTTCAACCTCACGAAAACCATCATCATCGTCCCTCTATATCTCTTCTCTCTCCCTTTTCCTGTTACAATCATACGAAACCACTACCTTCCAATCACCACTATTGCATCCCCTCCACCATAAAACCATCGTGATCCATCACGTTTCTCTACTTCTCTCGAGTTCTCTTCTTCTTCGAAAACCACCACTAAAACCACTAAATTAATATTACCTGCTACAGCGATCTGTCACCATCTGTTTCCGTTTCTGTTTCAGCTCACGACCGTCCCGAATTAATTCAAAAAATTGCTCCTGCTACACTCTTTAATTGTTACTGCTATCGCTGTTTTGTTCCTGTTTTAAATCCGCCATCAAGAACCACCCTAAAACCTGCAACACTTTGGCTGTCCTTACCCTATTTCTTCTGATATTCGATAACCACAATTAACCACCAAACATTATTACTTCTGTTTCTGTTTTGGATGAACAAATACCGCCACCACCAACTGTTATTATTGTTGTTGTTACTTTAATGACAATGATAATAATTGAAAAGATTAAAGTGAGAAAGACGATGGGTGTGGTCATATATGGCTGCTGCGAATTTTTTTTTTTCTGTTATAATCGAACAACCCTACCAGATCAACCTTTATTCGATTGGGCCAGTAACAATCTGTATGGGGTATGGGCCGTATGTGGTCTACATGGGTTTACAAAAATGGGATTCAAGTTGTGGGCCGAAATATTATACACGGGTTATAAGGAATTCGAGGTGTATTATCTCAGAAAAATGAAAATGGTTGGATGGTTTAGGAGTGTTAAATGTGAATGAGAGGTCTAGGGTTCGAGTCCCCAGCAGTGGCAGTTTTTTTTTTTAAAGCCTGTCCCCTTTTGAAGGTAGTTCTCAAATCTAAAATTATTATTATTATTATTATTATTATTATTAATTAATGTTACTATTATTATAATTATTATTGCTGTTATTGTTATCATTAGAAATTAAAAGTGATTATAAATACTTAAACCAATATTAATAATATAATTGTTGTTATTACTACTAACATTATCGTTATTATGAAATTTATTATTGAAAATTAATATTAATATAATTATTAATAGAATTATAATTAATAGTATCATTTTTATTAATATTAGTGTTATTAACATTACAAGAATTATCTTTTTATTTAAAAAATTATTATCATATTTATTATGACAAATGAATATTTTACATATAAGAAATAAGAATATATTTATGTTACATAAAAATCTGTATTTAGCATATTAAAATTTATATAAATATTTATATATATTGAAGTAAGTATTCATAATACTAATCAGATAAATATATAATATATATATAATCTAAAGATATAATATATGTAATTGTTCAATTACGATTATATATCCTAATATATATACAAATGATATAGGTTCGTGAATCCGAGGCCAACCCTACAATTGTTCGATAATGTTATATGTATTTTTACTACAAAATACATTAGGTGAGTATATAGTCCCTTTTAAACTTTAAATATTTTGGACTGAGAATACATGCGCTGTTTTTATAAATGATTTACGTTATGGACACAAGTGATTAAAAATGATATTCTGCGGATTGATGTGCTAAGTAATTTAGTTATATGTTATAATAGCATGTAAGCGCGAATCCTAAAGATAGATCTATCGGGTTTAACACCCCCATCCAGTAGGCTGCACTAGACATAAGAACTAGTGGGCGGATGTTTAGTACTTCGAGGATTATTTATACACTTGCGAGTGTACATATCCATCTTTGCGAAGATGACTTATTATATTATTGTTAAGGTTGGTTACTGAGGCCTCAACATAAGCAGAATGATTTTATACACTTGCGAGTGTATTATATTTTTATATATGAAATCTTGTGGTCCATAGTTATAACGCTGCTAGCATCAAACCTATATCTCACCAACTTTATGTTGACGTTTTAAAGCATGTTTATTCTCAGGTATGAATTAAGTCTTCCGCTGTGCATTTGCTCATGTTAAGGACATTACTTGGAGTAGATCATCGCAATGGGACCAAATGTTGAAGACTTTGTCCAGGTGGATAAGGACGGGTCTTTACAGGTGGTATCAGAGCGGTGGTCTTAGCGAACCAGGCCTTGCATTAGTGTGTCTGACTAGTAGTTGTTAGGATACATTAGTGAGTCTGGACTTTGACCGTGCCTACATGACAAAAAGTTTTGCTTATCATTTCTAGTCGGAAACCATCTGTTTATCATCCTTAGGGAATTGCCTGCTTATCATTCATAATTCTAGACACGTCTTACTGCAGTTACTGCATCGATAGTGTATAGACAAAAATTCATATCTTAGCGTATCTGATAATTCCTATCTTAGCGCATCTGTAGATTTGCCTGCCATATGCCGTAAATTCCTCCGTAGCCTACAAAATCTTTAGTACTATATACATAGATATTCTATGAAGTTAGAATATCATCCTATATTCGAAAATCATTTCACGACGAAGATCCTTTCCACCCACCGAATTGCTCTTTTGGCGATGAATCTGAAGCGCTTACCGGCGAACCTATTCGAGAAACCATTTTCTCTTCCCTTTTCCGAGTACCTCGTCACGATTACATATTTCATCCCCTCGCTCCAACCGCCAATCATCCAGATGTACTAGCAAAAGTTAACGAACTTCGCGCTCGCGTGACGACTTTGGAGAACATGATGCGAAGGTTGCAAACACCAGCAGCAGCACCAGCAGCATAATTCGTATCACCATCATCAACGCCGACCATACCCTTATCACCCTCAACCACAAACGCGTTGTAAACCGCAACATCACAATCTGTACCCCGGATATCAACATCACACACCTCAATATTATCATCTGTACTTTGAGTATGATCTTCGTTCTACCTATCGTTCTACATCGATTATCTTCGCTTTACGTATCGTTCTACCTCATTTATCTTCGTTCGACATGGCAATTATGTAATCTCTAATGTTTTAGAGATCATGTAATTAAGTACTAACGATAAATCAAATGAGCTTGAAATCTTATTGACTCATTAAATCCATGATTTCATTTGAAGAAAATATATATGCAAGTATATTTTCATAAAGATTGTAATTAAAAATTCTTTCGTACAAACTGTTAATGATGAAAATATTTTAACGGGTGGGTAGTACCCGAGGAATATTTAGAATTCACATTAATAAGTTACACTGTACATTCTTCAAATCTGATTCAACGGTTCTTTGCTATCCTGCTTACAATCACTAATATACGTATCCGTTCACCCCAGAATAATCATTTCCATTCAAATTTCATATTCGGATTTTGATCTATCAGAATCCAACAAGTGGCATAAAGAAGAAAACATTGGACAAAATAAAATTGTTAGAAACACACGAATTAATTAATTGAAAACCTATTAAGGATTACACGCTAACTGTTCCGGCTAACTGTTCCCAGCTAACTGATTAACATTTAATATATCGCAATTTACATTCTCGCAATTTACATTCTCACAATTTACATTCTCGCAATTTACATTCTCGCAATTTTATTTATCGTCATTTAATTTCTGTTATTTATTTTACGCACTTTATTTATCGTCATTCTGTTATTTACGCATTCTAAATATCGGGACACGTATACAATGTTTTGACATATCATATCGACCCATCTATATATATAGTTTGAGTTGTGATCGAGTCTGAGACATGTACACGGGTCACGATATGTATTAACTAATTCGAATATTATATATCTAATTTATATATGAATTTATTGGACCATTGGACAATTGGACTGCTAACTTTGGACAATTAAAATGAATTAAAATATTGACTATAACATATGAAACTAAACAATTCTTCAAGTTTGCCACTTGATTTCATCTTAAACCTCATTTGTATCTTGACGATTCCAATTTACGTTCAAACCTATCATGATTCTTAAAAACACCTCGATCGAAAAGTTGAACCAGCCGCACCTCGTCTACGGAAGAAAGATTTATGCATACAGTTATGCACCTGAAAAACTTTCGAAACCGGAGTTATAGTTAAAACGTATCCGCGTCAAATTCCTTAGCATTTATTAGCAAAAACAACCTCATAATTCCTTTTCAAAGTAGTCAATTTTGTCACAGCTCCACTTCGACTCCTCAGAAAGACTACTCTTATTATAACCTCGATATATATACCTTGCTCTTTCGCTGTCGTTACCAGAGAACCTTTTATATTTCGCGACATCATCAGCAGATGTACCATCAGCTCATCATCCCTTGGTGGAATCCGCAATTAGTATTTTGAAAATCTCGCAGAACTTCTCCCGTTATACCCGCAACGTTCATCCCTAAGAATTTCATACTCCGAATGTGAAGTTTCTGAAAAACACCCTGAACTATGAAGTAGTTCTTGAAATGCTGATAAAGCAGCAAAAACTGTAAACGAATTTAGTAGTCAAAAGTTGACGATAAAGTATAATGTGTTGGTAAAGCTCAGAAAAAGAGGAGGTTGGGAACTGGAAAACGGATTGAGCAAAGTATGAAGGAAGGTGTGGATAAATCACAAGAACGGAATCTGCTTTCAAAGAATCCAAATGATTCAGTGTCTGCTGAAATCATTAGTAAGAACCCTACTCCTTATTCTAAATATTCCCAGATGTTATTCTTCATCATCCTATCTTAGATATTATAAGATATCTTCATATCTTCCGTTAAACATATCCTACATATTTCTGGAGATATTTTCCCAACTATACTTATCCGAGATCATGTATCTCTCCGTAATATCTGCGTTACAACATAAAAGAAACTGTGTTAGTTTCTAAATTCTGAAACCTTCGAGTTTGAAATAGGAATGTTCCGAAGCAGTGTTGGGAATTGATGCATGAATTAGTATAATATAATGAAACTTGATCAACTTCACTATATTACAGTAAGTCATGTTGAGTTTCTAATGGAATGTGATGATTTACAGTACCATCATCATATGCCACGTTACACGGCTCTTACATTTTATTCAATTCCTAAAAATATCAAGAAAATATTTCTTGATGATTCGGTCCTTTCCAGAATAACCGGGTAATTCGGCAAATCAAAATCGAGCCATTACCATTTCTTTCTTAGAGCATTAGCTATGTTCATTCCAAATTTCATACCTACGAATTCCGGACCATTGTTCGCTTGACTCGAGGACGGGAAGATATAAAACCCAACAATAACCCCGAAATTTCAAACCGTGTATATCGATGCAGATAGCAATATAGAGACACGGGAGAACTAGAAACACTATAGATACAAGAATACAGTAGAAGTAAATAGATTCTGGTGGTAGATGAAAAAGAAGAATGACAGATGTGAAAATTAAGAGTATATCAACGACCAGAATGGGATGGAGCATATTGATGAATGTCTCAAAGTAGGAACCGAGGAGAAAGAGTAGAAGATGTGAAATATGGAAGATATAGGAAAGAAGGGAGTGAATTTATAGTGAAATATCCGACAGAGGAATCAGAACAGATATTTGCATTAATCAAAGAAGATCTTGATTTCCTAACTCGCCAAAAACACCAAATCTTATTACGAAGATTTTCCTTAAAATTCCGCGAATTTTGGAAATCAATCATAACTACGTCATCGGTTAAAATGATTTCATATTTACTCATTCACTCTTTTGTAATAGCTTCACTCGTACGCTTCACATGATCGAATCGTTTTATCCATATCCTCCAATAATGATAAAACTCTATTATTACCTCATATTCGTCATAAAAACATTCCTATTGTTATTTATGACAACCTCTACCAAATTTCGGGGACGAAATTTCTTTAACGGGTGGGTACTGTAACGACCCAGAAATTTCCGACCAAATTTAAACCTTATTCTCTATATGTTTCCGACACGATAAGCAAAATCTGTAATTTTGAGTCTAGAAAGTTTGAAATCTATATTTGGATAATTCGTTACCCTTTTGACCAAGCCCGACGATTCACGAATAAATATTTGTAAATAGATACATATATGTATATATAATAATTTGAGAAATAAATTGAAATAATATTACTATATATTATATAGATATGAAAATTTATATATTTAAAAGTGTTATGATATTTTTAGTGCTAATATTTTTGTTATCATTACCATCATTGGTATTTGATGGGTTTCATTAAAATGATAATTATAAAAGATGATAAAAGAAAATACTGAATAAGATGATTAAGAAATTATAAGATAAGCGTATTGTTTTGATAAAATAAAACTTGTTATATAGATTGGTGGTTGCTCGTATTAGTATATGTCTGTTATTAAGCATAGATGACCAATGTCTAAATGTAAATTATTTATTGCTATTTCTTACCGTGTGGGTTACAGAACATCTATGCTTATATAAATTGTGAATTCATAAATTTTGGATGTCTTTAAAATAAAACCGTACGATACCTTTAGCATATAAATTTCTTTTCCCACTCAAAATAAACATGATTAAAATTTTGTAGGACCTTTATATACATATATATATATATATATATATATATATATATATATATATATATATATATATATATATATATATATATATATATATATATATATATATATATATATATATATATATATATACATATATATATGTTATTTAAGAGTGTCGGCATATAATGTTAAGTGTATGGTGGCCACCTGTATTGGTGAATGTTGAAAGTTAGTACACTGAATATATCGAATATATGCTAAAGATATCAAGCACTCAATATTGCCCCACAATATAATACTTCCAACTTATAATATCTATCTCCCCTAAAAATCAAAACACATATCTGATTCAATTAAACTCTTTCTCATTTAACACAAAATACAATCGATCTATTATCTCTAACCTCTATCCTATCTACTGTACATCAATCTTTAACTTCTTCATCGTCACATACAACCTTCATCTTTCTAGAACTACAAAGTTATGAACTACAAATCAGATTTTCTATTAAATTGCAACAATAAACGTTACAGAAACTTTTATTTTATTTCTTCGCAAACTCAAAACCTTGATGCTTACAATGGATGTTGTTCATCATGATATGAGCTCGGATTAATGTTTCTTGTCATAGGTATGAACCTCGTTACCATGTGTATGTTTCTATTTCAAACCACAACAAAACCACTTAATCGAGCACTACTCTTGCATACCAAAATCAAATACCACAGAACCATCACGATGAACAACCTCCAACGCCACCACCTTCAACCTCACGAAAACCATCATCATCGTCCCTCTATATCTCTTCTCTCTCCCTTTTCCTGTTACAATCATACGAAACCACTACCTTCCAATCACCACTATTGCATCCCCTCCACCATAAAACCATCGTGATCCATCACGTTTCTCTACTTCTCTCGAGTTCTCTTCTTCTTCGAAAACCACCACTAAAACCACTAAATTAATATTACCTGCTACAGCGATCTGTCACCATCTGTTTCCGTTTCTGTTTCAGCTCACGACCGTCCCGAATTAATTCAGAAAATTGCTCCTGCTACACTCTTTAATTGTTACTGCTATCGCTGTTTTGTTCCTGTTTTAAATCCGCCATCAAGAACCACCCTAAAACCTGCAACACTTTGGCTGTCCTTACCCTATTTCTTCTGATATTTGATAACCACAATTAACCACCAAACATTATTACTTCTGTTTCTGTTTTGGATGAACAAATACCGCCACCACCAACTGTTATTATTGTTGTTGTTACTTTAATGACAATGATAATAATTGAAAAGATTAAAGTGAGAAAGACGATGGGTGTGGTCATATATGGCTGCTGCGAATTTTTTTTTTTCTGTTATAATCGAACAACCCTACCAGATCAACCTTTATTCGATTGGGCCAGTAACAATCTGTATGGGGTATGGGCCGTATGTAGTCTACATGGGTTTACAAAAATGGGATTCAAGTTGTGGGCCGAAATATTATACACGGGTTATAAGGAATTCGAGGTGTATTATCTCAGAAAAATGAAAATGGTTGGACGGTTTAGGAGTGTTGAATGTGAATGAGAGGTCTAGGGTTCGAGTCCCCAGCAGTGGCAGTTTTTTTTTTTTTTTTTTAAAGCCTGTCCCCTTTTGAAGGTAGTTCTCAAATCTAAAATTATTATTATTATTATTATTATTAATTAATGTTACTATTATTATAATTATTATTGCTGTTATTGTTATCATTAGAAATTAAAAGTGATTATAAATACTTAAACCAATATTAATAATATAATTGTTGTTATTACTACTAACATTATCGTTATTATGAAATTTATTATTGAAAATTAATATTAATATAATTATTAATAGAATTATAATTAATAGTATCATTTTTATTAATATTAGTGTTATTAACATTACAAGAATTATCTTTTTATTTAAAAAATTATTATCATATTTATTATGACAAATGAATATTTTACATATAAGAAATAAGAATATATTTATGTTACATAAAAATCTGTATTTAGCATATTAAAATTTATATATATATTTATATATATTGAACTAAGTATTCATAATACTAATCAGATAAATATATAATATATATATATATAATCTAAAGATATAATATATGTAATTGTTCAATTACGATTATATATCCTAATATATATACAAATGATATAGGTTCGCGAATCCGAGGCCAACCCTACAATTGTTCGATAATGTTATATGTATTTTTACTACAAAATACATTAGGTGAGTATATAGTCCCTTTTAAACTTTAAATATTTTGGGCTGAGAATACATGCGCTGTTTTTATAAATGATTTACGTTATGGACACAAGTGATTAAAAATGATATTCTGCGGATTGATGTGCTAAGTAATTTAGTTATATGTTATAATAGCATGTAAGCGCGAATCCTAAAGATTGATCTATCGGGTTTAACACCCCCATCCAGTAGGCTGCACTAGACATAAGAACTAGTGGGCGGATGTTTAGTACTTCGAGGATTATTTATACACTTGCGAGTGTACATATCCATCTTTGCGAAGATGACTTATTATATTATTGTTAAGGTTGGTTACTGAGGCCTCAACATAAGCAGAATGATTTTATACACTTGCGAGTGTATTATATTTTTATATATGAAATCTTGTGGTCCATAGTTATAACGCTGCTAGCATCAAACCTATATCTCACCAACTTTATGTTGACGTTTTAAAGCATGTTTATTCTCAGGTATGAATTAAGTCTTCCGCTGTGCATTTGCTCATGTTAAGGACATTACTTGGAGTCGATCATCGCAATGGGACCAAATGTTGAAGACTTTGTCCAGGTGGATAAGGATGGGTCTTTACACGAATGGACAAGGCCGCGGAAGAGTTTTCAATATTAATGCGGCAGAGGCACAGGAAGACCCGGAGCTTGTTACGGGTACGTTTCTTATTGACAATAAATCTGCTTACGTTTTATTTGATTCGGGTGCGGATAGAAGCTATATGAGTAGAGATTTTTGTGCTAAATTAAGTTGTCCATTGACGCCTTTGGATAGTAAATTTTTACTCGAATTAGCAAATGGTAAATTAATTTCAGCAGATAATATATGTCGGAATCGAGAAATTAAACTGGTTAGCGAAACATTTAAGATTGATTTGATACCAGTAGAGTTAGGGAGTTTTGATGTGATAATCGGTATGGACTGGTTGAAAGAAGTGAAAGCAGAGATCGTTTGTTACAAAAATGCAATTCGCATTATACGAGAAAAAGGAAAACCCTTAATGGTGTACGGAGAAAAGGGCAAAAACTAATAAGAAAAGGTTGCTATGCTGTTCTAGCACACGTCGAGAAAGTACAAACTGAAGAAAAGAGCATCAATGATGTTCCCATTGCAAAAGAATTTCCCGATGTATTTCCGAAAGAATTACCGGGATTACCCCCACATTGATCCGTTGAATTTCAAATAGATCTTGTATCAGGAGCTGCACCAATAGCTCGTGCTCCTTACAGACTCGCACCCAGCGAGATGAAAGAACTACAAAGCCAATTACAAGAACTTTTAGAGTGTGGTTTCATTCGACCAAGCACATCACCGTGGGGAGCTCCTGTTTTGTTTGTCAAGAAGAAAGATGGTACATTCAGGTTGTGTATCGACTACCGAGAGTTGAACAAACTTACCATCAAGAACCGCTACCTACTACCGAGAATCGATGACTTATTTGATCAACTACAAGGCTCGTCTGTTTATTCAAAGATTGACTTACGTTCCGGGTATCATCAAATGCGGGTGAAAGAAGATGATATTCCAAAGACTGCTTTCAGAACACGTTACGGTCATTACGAGTTTATGGTCATGCCGTTTGGTTTAACTAATGCACCAGCTGTGTTCATGGACCTTATGAACCGAGTGTGTGGACCATTCCTTGACAGGTTTGTCATTGTTTTCATTGATGACATACTTATTTACTCAAAGAATGACCAAGAACACGGTGAACATTTGAGAAAGGTGTTAGAAGTATTGAGGAAGGAAGAATTGTACGCTAAGTTTTCAAAGTGTGCATTTTGGTTGGAAGAAGTTCAATTCCTCGGTCACATAGTGAACAAAGAAGGTATTAAGGTGGATCCGGCAAAGATAGAAACTGTTGAAAAGTGGGAAACCCCGAAAACTCCGAAACACATACGCCAGTTTTTAGGACTAGCTGGTTACTACAGAAGGTTCATCCAAGACTTTTCCAGAATAGCAAAACCCTTGACTGCATTAACGCATAAAGGGAAAAAATTTGAATGGAAGGATGAACAAGAGAAAGCGTTTCAGTTATTGAAGAAAAAGCTAACTACGGCACCTATATTGTCATTGCCTGAAGGGAATGATGATTTTGTGATTTATTGTGACGCATCAAAGCAAGGTCTCGGTTGTGTATTAATGCAACGAACGAAGGTGATTGCTTATGCATCTAGACAATTGAAGATTCACGAGCAAAATTATACGACGCATGATTTGGAATTAGGCGCGGTTGTTTTTGCATTAAAGACTTGGAGGCACTACTTATATGGGGTCAAAAGTATTATATATACTGACCACAAAAGTCTTCAACACATATTTAATCAGAAACAACTGAATATGAGGCAGCGTAGGTGGATTGAATTGTTGAATGATTACGACTTTGAGATTCGTTACCACCCGGGGAAGGCAAATGTGGTAGCCGATGCCTTGAGCAGGAAGGACAGAGAACCCATTCGAGTAAAATCTATGAATATAATGATTCATAATAACCTTACTACTCAAATAAAGGAGGCGCAACAAGGAGTTTTAAAAGAGGGAAATTTAAAGGATGAAATACCCAAAGGATCGGAGAAGCATCTTAATATTCGGGAAGACGGAACCCGGTATAGGGCTGAAAGGATTTGGGTACCAAAATTTGGAGATATGAGAGAAATGGTACTTAGAGAAGCTCATAAAACCAGATACTCAATACATCCTGGAACGGGGAAGATGTACAAGGATCTCAAGAAACATTTTTGGTGGCCGGGTATGAAAGCCGATGTTGCTAAATACGTAGGAGAATGTTTGACGTGTTCTAAGGTCAAAGCTGAGCATCAGAAACCATCACGTCTACTTCAACAACCCGAAATCCCGGAATGGAAATGGGAAAACATTACAATGGATTTCATCACTAAATTGCCAAGGACTGCAAGTGGTTTTGATACTATTTGGGTAATAGTTGATCGTCTCACCAAATCAGCACACTTCCTACCAATAAGAGAAGATGACAAGATGGAGAAGTTAGCACGACTGTATTTGAAGGAAGTCGTCTCCAGATATGGAATACCAATCTCTATTATCTCTGATAGGGATGGCAAATTTATTTCAAGATTCTGGCAGACATTACAGCAAGCATTAGGAACTCGTCTAGACATGAGTACTGCCTATCATCCACAAACTGATGGGCAGAGCGAAAGGACGATACAAATGCTTGAAGACATGCTACGAGCATGTGTTATTGATTTCGGAAACAGTTGGGATCGACATCTACCGTTAGCAGAATTTTCCTACAACAACAGCTACCATTCAAGCATTGAGATGGCGCCGTTTGAAGCACTTTATGGTAGAAAGTGCAGGTCTCCGATTTGTTGGAGTGAAGTGGGGGATAGACAGATTACGGGTCCGGAGATTATACAAGAAACTACCGAAAAGATCATCCAAATTCAACAACGGTTGAAAACCGCCCAAAGTCGACAAAAGAGCTACGCTGACATTAAAAGAAAAGATATAGAATTTGAAATTGGAGAGATGGTCATGCTTAAAGTTGCACCTTGGAAAGGCGTTGTTCGATTTGGTAAACGAGGGAAATTAAATCCAAGGTATATTGGACCATTCAAGATTATTGATCGTGTCGGACCAGTAGCTTACCGACTTGAGTTACCTCAACAACTCGCGGCTGTACATAACACTTTCCACGTCTCGAATTTGAAGAAATGTTTTGCTAAAGAAGATCTCACTATTCCGTTAGATGAAATTCAAATCAACGAAAAACTTCAATTCATCGAAGAACCCGTCGAAATAATGGATCGTGAGGTTAAAAGACTTAAGCAAAACAAGATACCAATTGTTAAGGTTCGATGGAATGCTCGTAGAGGACCCGAGTTCACCTGGGAGCATGAAGATCAGATGAAGAAGAAATACCCGCATCTATTTCCAGAAGATTCGTCAACACCTTCAACAGCTTAAAATTTCGGGACGAAATTTATTTAACGGGTAGGTACTGTAGTGACCCGAACTTTTCCATGTTTATATAAATTAATTAAGATTGATATTTACATGATTAAATGTTTCCAACATGTTAAGCAATCAAACTTGTTAAGACTTGATTAATTGAAATATGTTTCATATAGACAATTGACCACCCAAGTTGACCGGTGATTCACGAACGTTAAAACTTATAAAAACTATACGATGACATATATATGGTTATATATATAGTTAAAATGTTTTTATTATAAGTATGTATCTCATTAGGTATTTTAACAATGAGTTATATACATAAAAATGAGACTATTAATTTAAGAAACTCGAAAACGATATATATAACGATTATCGTTATAACAACGTCTTACTAGGTACATATGAATCATATTAAGATATTGATACACTTGGTTAATTATGTAAAATGATAAGTAAATATATTATTAAGTGTATTAACAATGAAATACATATGTAAAAATAAGGCTACTAACTTAATGATTTCGAAACGAGACATATATGTAACGATTATCGTTGTAACGACATTTAACTGTATATACATCATACTAAGATATATTATATATCATAATATCATGATAATATAATAATTTAACATCTCATTTGTTATAATAAACAATGGGTTAACAACATTCAACAAGATCGTTAACCTAAAGGTTTCAAAACAACATTTACATGTAACGACTAACGATGACTTAACGACTCAGTTAAAATGTATATACATGTAGTGTTTTAATATGTATTCATACACTTTTGAAAGACTTCAAGACACTTATCAAAATACTTCTACTTAACAAAAATGCTTACAATTACATCCTCGTTCAGTTTCATCAACAATTCTACTCGTATGCACCCGTATTCGTACTCGTACAATACACAGCTTTTAGATGTATGTACTATTGGTATATACACTCCAATGATCAGCTCTTAGCAGCCCATGTGAGTCACCTAACACATGTGGGAACCATCATTTGGCAACTAGCATGAAATATCTCATAAAATTACAAAAATATGAGTAATCATTCATGACTTATTTACATGAAAACAAAATTACATATCCTTTATATCTAATCCATACACCAACGACCAAAAACACCTACAAACACTTTCATTCTTCAATTTTCTTCATCTAATTGATCTCTCTCAAGTTCTATCTTCAAGTTCTAAGTGTTCTTCATAAATTTCAAAAGTTCTAGTTTCATAAAGTCAAGAATACTTTCAAGTTTGCTAGCTCACTTCCAATCTTGTAAGGTGATCATCCAACCTCAAGAAATCTTTGTTTCTTATAGTAGGTTATCATTCTAATACAAGGTAATAATCATATTCAAACTTTGGTTCAATTTCTATAACTATAACAATCTTATTTCAAGTGATGATCTTACTTGAACTTGTTTTCGTGTCATGATTCTGCTTCAAGAACTTCGAGCCATCCAAGGATCCGTTGAAGCTAGATCCATTTTTCTATTTTCCAGTAGGTTTATCCAAGGAACTTAAGGTAGTAATGATGTTCATAACATCATTCGATTCATACATATAAAGCTATCTTATTCGAAGGTTTAAACTTGTAATCACTAGAACATAGTTTAGTTAATTCTAAACTTGTTCGCAAACAAAAGTTAATCCTTCTAACTTGACTTTTAAAATCAACTAAACACATGTTCTATATCTATATGATATGCTAACTTAATGATTTAAAACCTGGAAACACGAAAAACACCGTAAAACCGGATTTACGCCGTCGTAGTAACACCGCGGGCTGTTTTGGGTTAGTTAATTAAAAACTATGATAAACTTTGATTTAAAAGTTGTTATTCTGAGAAAATGATTTTTATTATGAACATGAAACTATATCCAAAAATTATGGTTAAACTCAAAGTGGAAGTATGTTTTCTAAAATGGTCATCTAGACGTCGTTCTTTCGACTGAAATGACTACCTTTACAAAAACGACTTGTAACTTATTTTTCCGACTATAAACCTATACTTTTCTGTTTAGATTCATAAAATAGAGTTCAATATGAAACCATAGCAATTTGATTCACTCAAAACGGATTTAAAATGAAGAAGTTATGGGTAAAACAAGATTGGATAATTTTTCTCATTTTAGCTACGTGAAAATTGGTAACAAATCTATTCCAACCATAACTTAATCAACTTGTATTGTATATTATGTAATCTTGAGATACCATAGACACGTATACAATGTTTCGACCTATCATGTCGACACATCTATATATATTTCGGAACAACCATAGACACTCTATATGTGAATGTTGGAGTTAGCTATACAGGGTTGAGGTTGATTCCAAAATATATATAGTTTGAGTTGTGATCAATACTGAGATACGTATACACTGGGTCGTGGATTGATTCAAGATAATATTTATCGATTTATTTCTGTACATCTAACTGTGGACAACTAGTTGTAGGTTACTAACGAGGACAGCTGACTTAATAAACTTAAAACATCAAAATATATTAAAAGTGTTGTAAATATATTTTGAACATACTTTGATATATATGTATATATTGTTATAGGTTCGTGAATCAACCAGTGGCCAAGTCTTACTTCCCGACGAAGTAAAAATCTGTGAAAGTGAGTTATAGTCCCACTTTTAAAATCTAATATTTTTGGGATGAGAATACATGCAGGTTTTATAAATGATTTACAAAATAGACACAAGTACGTGAAACTGCATTCTATGGTTGAATTATCGAAATCGAATATGCCCCTTTTTATTAAGTCTGGTAATCTAAGAATTAGGGAACAGACACCCTAATTGACGCGAATCCTAAAGATAGATCTATTGGGCTTAACAAACCCCATCCAAAGTACCGGATGCTTTAGTACTTCGAAATTTATATCATATCCGAAGGGTGTCCCAGAATGATGGGGATATTCTTATATATGCATCTTGTTAATGTCGGTTACCAGGTGTTCACCATATGAATGACTTTTATCTCTATGTATGGGATGTGTATTGAAATATGAAATCTTGTGGTCTATTATTATGATTTGATATATATAGGTTAAACCTATAACTCACCAACATTTTTGTTGACGTTTTAAGCATGTTTATTCTCAGGTGATTATTAAGAGCTTCCGCTGTCGCATACTTAAATAAGGACGAGATTTGGAGTCCATGATTGTATGATAATGTGTAAAAACTGCATTCAAGAAACTTATTTTGTTGTAACATATTTGTATTGTAAACCATTATGTAATGGTCGTGTGTAAACAGGATATTTTAGATTATCATTATTTGATAATCTACGTAAAGCTTTTTAAAACCTTTATCTATGAAATAAAGGTTATGGTTTGTTTTAAAAATGAATGCAGTCTTTGAAAAACTTCTCATATAGAGGTCAAAACCTCGCAACGAAATCAATTAATATGGAACGTTTTTAATCAATAAGAACGGGACATTTCAGTTGAAACTCAAACGCCATTTTTCACATCTCAGAAACAAACTAATGAACAAAATGCTCAAACATTTAGAAATCAACAAGCTTCTATTCAAAATCTGGAACAAGAAGTAAGTAACCTAGCAAGGTTAATAGGTGAAAGAAAACCGGGAAGTCTACCTAGTGATACAAATGCTAACCCCAGGAATGAAACAGCTAAAGTCATTACCACAAGAAGTGGTACAACGCTTAAACCACCTGAAATACCTGTAACTTCTGATGAAGCTATTCCTACTCCACAAGAACCACAACCTGATCAAGATAAGGAAAAAGAACCGGTAGTTGAAAAGATTAATGAAGATAACACAGTTAAGGATAAACTTTATGTTAAACCATACCAACCACCACTTCCTTACCCGAGTAAAATGAAGAAAGAGAAACTTGAAGCCGAGCAATCTAAATTCTTGGATATGTTTAAACAGATAAATGTAAATCTTCCTTTCATTGATGTGATTTCAGGAATGTCTGGATATGCTAAATTCTTGAAAGATCTAATCTCAAATAGAAAGAAAATGGAAGAAATCTCGGCTGTTACCATGAACGCTAATTGTTCAGCAGTGCTGTTGAATAAGATACCAGAAAAACTATCTGATCCAGGAAGTTTCACAATTCCATGTTTTCTGGGAAGTCTTAATTCAATAGAAGCATTGGCAGACTTAGGTGCTAGTATAAATCTAATGCCGTATTCACTATACGCTAAACTAGACCTTGGAGAATTGAAACCAACCAGAATAAGCATACAACTAGCCGATAGATCAATAAAATATCCTACAGGGATAATGGAGAACATGCTAGTTAAAGTTGGTACTTTAGTATTTCCAGTAGATTTTGTTGTTTTGGACATGGAAGAAGATTCTCAAGTTCCTCTCATATTAGGAAGACCATTCTTAAACACGGCTAAAGCAATGATAGACGTGTTCGGTAAGAAATTGACCCTAAGTATAGAGAATGAGAGTGTTACCTTTTCAGTTGATAGAGCAATGCAACAACCACAATCTGCAGATGATACATGTTATTATATTCAAACTATAGATGCACATGCAGAATTGTTAGAAGAATTTCCAGAATTACAAGGAATAGGAGAATGTTCTTTAGGAGAAGGTAATGAACCAATTGATAAAGCTGAAATGTTAGCTACACTTATAGCTAATGGATATGAACCAACAACAGAAGAAATTCAAATGCTAAAAGAAGAAGACAGATATCGATATAAATCATCGATAGAAGAACCACCGAAATTAGAGTTAAAGCCACTTCCAAACCATTTGGAATACGCTTATTTACATGGTGAATCTGAATTACCTGTAATAATATCGTCTTCTCTTACTGAAAATGAGAAATCACAACTCATTTCTGTGTTGAAAGCTCATAAACCAACCATTGCATGGAAGATTCATGATATTAAAGGAATAAGTCCTTCGTATTGCACACATAAAATCCTTATGGAAGAAGGTCATAAAACGTATGTGCAACGCCAACGAAGACTAAATCCTAATATGCAAGATGTAGTTAAGAAAGAGATTATTAAACTGCTAGATGCAGGTTTAATATATCCAATCTCTGATAGTCCATGGGTAAGCCCAGTTCAATGCGTGCCTAAGAAGGGTGGCATGACTGTCATTACAAATGAAAAAAATGAGCTTATTCCTACTAGGACTGTAACAGGATGGCGTGTGTGTATTGATTATAGAAAATTAAATGACGCCACCAGAAAAGATCACTTTCCCTTACCTTTCATAGATCAAATGTTGGAAAGATTAGCCGGAAATAGTTACTATTGTTTTCTAGATGGATTTTCCGGATATTTTCAAATTCCAATAGCACCCGAGGACCAAGGGAAAACCACATTCACATGCCCTTATGGTACTTTTGCTTACAAACGCATGCCATTTGGACTTTGCAACGCCCCTGCAACCTTTCAAAGGTGTATGATGGCGATTTTTCATGACATGATAGAAGAATGCATGGAAGTTTTCATGGATGACTTTTCAGTCTTCGGTGATACATTTGAAACATGTCTAGCTAATCTGGAACGAATGCTCATTAGATGCGAACAATCAAATCTAGTTCTTAATTGGGAGAAATGCCATTTTATGGTTAAAGAAGGCATCGTTCTTGGTCATAAAATTTCAAAAGAAGGAATTGAAGTGGATAGAGCTAAAGTAGATGTAATTGCTAAACTTCCACATCCCACCAATGTTAGAGGAGTTAGGAGTTTTCTAGGGCATGCCGGTTTTTACCGACGTTTCATAAAAGATTTTTCTAAAATTGCCACTCCTATGAATAAACTCCTAAAAAAGGATGCTCCATTCATCTTTTCAGATGAGTGCATCAAATCTTTTAATATTCTTAAAGAGAAACTCACTAATGCACCGATCATGATAACACCAAATTGGAATCTACCATTTGAACTAATGTGCGATGCAAGTGATTTTGCAATGGGAGCCATTTTAGGACAAAGGATTGAAAAACGATTTCAACCTATATATTATGCTAGTAAGACATTACAAGGAACACAAACGAACTATACAACTACTGAAAAAGAACTCCTTGCTATTGTCTTTGCTTTTGACAAATTTCGATCATATCTCGTTCTAGCAAAAACGGTGGTCTATACCGACCATTCTGCTCTTAGATACCTATTTTCAAAACAAGATGCTAAACCAAGATTAATCCGTTGGATCTTACTCTTACAAGAGTTTGATATTGAAATCCGAGATAAAAGAGGAGCAGAAAATCTCGCCGCTGATCATCTTTCTCGTCTTGAAAATCCTGAGTTAGAAGTTCTAAATGAATCGGCCATACAAGACAACTTTCCTGATGAATATCTATTGAAGATAGATCATAAAGAAATTCCATGGTTTGCAGACTATGCAAACTACTTAGTTTGTGGATTCCTTGAAAAAGGATTATCGTACCAAAAACGAAAGAAATTCTTCAGTGATATAAAACACTATTTTTGGAAGATCCACATTTGTTTAAAGGTTGTCCCGATGGAATAATACGCCGATGTGTATTTGGAGATGAAGCTAGTAAAATATTAAACCATTGTCACACAAGACCAACAGGAGGGCATTATGGGCCTCAACTAACAGCAAGAAAAGTTTATGATGCTGGATTCTATTGGCCTACAATTTACAAAGACGCACACCTTCTTTGCAAATCCCGTGACTTGTCAAAGGGCCAGAAAAATAAGTCAACGTGATGAAATGCCACAAAATGTCATCTAAGTATGTGAAGTATTTGACATTTGGGGTATTGACTTTATGGGTCCATTTCCAAAATCTCATAATAATCTCTATATTCTCGTAGCCATTGATTATGTATCTAAATGGGCGGAAGCACAAGCTCTCCCAACTAACGATGCACGAGTTGTAGTCAACTTTTTAAAACGTCTTTTTGCAAGGTTTGGAACACCGAAAGCTTTAATAAGTGATCGTGGTACTCATTTTTGTAATAATCAACTTGAGAAAGTTCTTAAAAGATATGGAGTAACTCATAAAATCTCCACCGCATATCATCCACAAACAAGTGGACAAGTTGAAAATACCAACCGAGCTTTAAAATGTATTCTAGAGAAAACCGTAGGATCAAATCCGAAGGAATGGTCCATTAAATTGGAGGATGCACTCTGGGCTTTTAGAACAGCCTACAAAACTCCAATTGGAATCACACCTTTTAGACTTGTTTATGGAAAAGCATGTCATCTTCCAGTAGAAATTGAACACAAAGCATTTTGGGCTTTGAAGACATGTAATCTTGATTTACATGAAGCCGGACGTCTACGATTAAGTCAACTAAACGAATTAGAAGAATTAAGACATGAAGCATACGAAAATTCGTTAATCTATAAAGAAAGAATGAAGAAATGGCATGATAAAAGAATCAGAAGTTCAAAAGAATTTAAAGAAGGAGACAGATTTCTTCTTTTCAATTCACGATTCAAGCTATTTCCTGGAAAATTGAAATCAAGATGGTCTGGACCATTCATAGTTAAAAGAGTTTTTCCATACGGAATAGTAGAATTGATAAATTCAAATGGGATTGAATTTAAAGTTAATGGTCACAGAGTTAAACACTACATAGATAGTCCGATGGAAGTCGACAACGAAGTTAATCACAATTTCGACACCACAGCTAACTAAGTGTGGGGAGAATCAAGTCTTTAAAGGATAATATGTATTTCTGTTAGAGTTAGATTGTCTGTTTTCGTGTAGTTCTCGAAAATGGAACCCGAATGGTCTTTCCCTAGCAGACCCTAAAGAACTAGTCTTCTCCCCCCATTCTGAATTTTTATTTTTTTTAGGTTTTTACAAAATGAAGACTGCCTGTGAACTAAACCATGGTCTAATGCTACACGCTTTGATCACTAAACGTAATAATGACACACTACCGAGTGAAATAGTATCAGTAATCAGAGAAAGATTGGACGTAGTTAGAAAAGAATCCAGATGCGAAGATAATAAGTTACAATTTGGTAAAGGAAAATCAAAATCCGCAGCGAAAAGAAGAGCACGACACCTAGAAAGATGTCACAAATGCGGAAAATGGTCACATGGAGGTAAATGTTCAAATAATCAAACCTATTCAAACACCGAATTTGTTACTTTATGCAGAGACGGACCGTTCATATGTTTAGAAGAAAAGACACTGAATGCTCGAGGTTACGCCTATGTAGCCATGGAAAACTAATTAAACCGACTATCTTATGAATGGGATAGATCATATAACTAAGAAATCTATTTCACAGGTATGTTTGTACAGTTTTTATTTTTTTTATTTTTATTTTTAACCTTTTGATAATAAACGCTAATTGTTCGCTATAAAGTATTAAATTGGTATTGAATAAAATTAGGTTTGGCGACCGAAATTATTGATATCATTTAAAAATTTATTACATCACTGCGAAATTTAATGTTTATTCTTAAGGTATAAATATCTTTAATCAATCAACCCAAAATATTTCAAAAATTCGTCATGAGTTAAATTAGGTCTTGGAACTGAAATTACTTTACCGAAAAGAGGGGCGCATATTTTTGATAATATTTGATTGATTAAAGTGGGATAAAAAGCCAAAAAGATTTTTAATTTTATTTTTACCATGTTTTTAAAATTAATATTTAAATCTTAAATTAATATTGTAAACTTTGTAAAAACAATATTTTTAAAATTGTAAATATTTGAAAAATTAATATAAGTTTGGTGTGAATTTATAATATGAATTTTTAAATTAAGTTTGGTGTGAATTTTTAATTTTTAAAATATGAATTTTTAATTTTATGCATTTCAAATTTTAAGTTTGGTGTGAATTTTTAATATTAATTTTGAATTTTATATTTAAATTGTGTAAATTTAAAAACAAAAATTTACTTTATCTCATTAAGTTAAAAATATGATTTTTAAAATTCGTCGTAAGTTGAAGACTAGGTCGTTGAACCGAAATTGCTTTACCTGAGGGAGGGACGAGAACTTTTATTATCATTATTTTTAATCTTATTGAATTAAAGTATGCCAAAAACATTAAAAAACCCAAAAATCTTAGCTTTTAAAACAATCGCTACAAAAAGACAAATTTTAAAATTTTGTCGAGGGACGGACTAGGACATCGATCCGAAACGACCTCGTCCTAAATAACAAGGGAAACAAAATTTTAAAATTAATTACTTAATTGTTTTAATTAGTATAAGATATAAAAAAAAATACAAACTCCGCAAGTCGCGGAGTTTGAAAGAGAAATCCACCGCGACTAGCGGAGGATGAAAAATCCAGAAAAAAATATATACTGATCGAACTGATCAGTTGCACACCACACACGAAAAATACTGTGAAATACTGCCGAAAAAACCCGCAAAAACACCCCCAAAATCATAATTTTTAACCGTTACTCATCAAATCTTTTACTAAAATCATGTTGAGAAGGATGCTATCAAGGAATTACTCAAGAAAAATGGTAAATTTCTACACCTAAACACCATTTAATCCGAAAATTAGTGTTCTTGAGCAATTTTTTTTTCCCAATTTGATTTTGATGCTTTTTAGTGTAATTATGCTTAAATTGCTTATGTATTATGCTTGTATAACCTAGATTGATGCTATTTAACATGATTAGAAGCCTTAAACTTCAAATTTTGAGTAATCTAGGGTTTGTGTTCTTGAGCAATTTGGAGCTTTTTGATATAAACAGGTTATGACCGATTTTTGTCATGAATTGTTGCTAAATTAAGTAATGTAACATGTTTAGGTAGTTAAATGATCCAAACTTTGAGCCTAAACATGATTTTGAGAATTAAAGTGGACTTTTTCAAGTCTAAAATTCATGAACTTGATTTTTGAAAGATAATGCCATTTGAAACTTGTTTAATTGCTAGTAATGATTATTTTGACATGTTATTTGAGTAAAATACTTATGAACTTGGCGAACATTTTCGTATATGCTTATTTGAAAAAGTGTAGATTTGATAAAAATATGAAAATGAGCTTAAGTTTGATATAAATTGATCATGTCATTGTAATTATTTTGATTGATGATTTTGCTGACACTAATGCATATTTGGATGCACAAAAATTGTGTTTGATGTGTTTTGCAGACTGAAAGGGGTGAATCTTCATCCCAAGCTCGCAATGCTCCTGCTGAGAATGCGGAACAACAGGAGGTGGATAACTACTACAAACAAGATATACCTCATCCAGTCATGACATTTTCTGATATGCACTTGGAAGATTTGCATCCGAACCTGAGATTTGACAGACTTTGGATAGATTATCCAAAATACCAAAGGGGTTTGCATACTCTTCATTCTAAAGTTGTTGAGGTACCTAGGGTCATAGAATGGGGACCATTAGAAGCTGTAGAATTGGCCGGGCCAATTAGGGAATTACTTGCACAGAGGTATGGTAATTCTACTTTTAACGACTGTGTACGTTTATTCACCATGCGTAGACCTGTATATAAAGTATGGTGTGAAGAATTGTTGTGTAGTATAGAATTAAATGATCGGGTAGCTAGTTTAACCGATCGATCTTTTATTAGATTTTTGTTAGGAGGTTCGATGCGCCACATGTCTTTACTAGACATGGCTCAGGCTTTACGTATATATACGCCTGAGGAGTTAGCATCTGCCGATTGTAGAGGGTTGATACTAAATGATAGAAAGATAGATGAAAATTTTGATACACATGGTGTATGGAGTCAAATGACAAGCCATCACCGATTCAAAGGGGGAAATTACTCTTATTTGGATATAGATAGAGCTGAATTAAGAGATTCATAGGTTTTTAGCTAATTCGATTACACAAAGAGGTAAGAACAAGGAAAAGATAAATGAACAGGATTTGTTTTACCATATGTGTATTCGAGACCCACAAAGCGCTGTAAGTATACCTTATTGTGTGGGTTATTATTTATCAGCTATGGTTAGGGGGATGAGACCGCATAGCATAATAGGAGGTGGTATTTTTATTACTTTGATTGCTGAATATCTCGGTGTGGATATAAGTCGGGGGGGATTATTAGTCGAAGAACCAGAACCCCGCGATACAATAGGTTTAAATGTATACCATGGTGCGAAAGTTTTGAAGAGGCGAAATAACGCCGCAGTACAATACCATGGTAGACATCCACAGGTTGAGAGAAACCAACAGCAAGGTAATGTAGGAGGGGGAAATGAAATGCAAGAAATGCAAAGGTTTATAGCTTCACAGGAGTACGAAAATGCTAGACAGAGAGCATTTGAAGATTGGCAAGTTCATCAAAACCAAATCATAGCTCATTGCCAACATATAGGTAGAAACTATATTCCTACTCCAAAACCCATATTCCCTCCCTGGTCTATAGAGATGCAACCACCATATCCTACGTATAACCCAGCCGAAGCATTCTATAGCACCTATGGTTATGCATGGAACCCCTATTGGTATCAGTATCATCCCTAGTCTACTTAGTTTTATTTATTTTGTAATTTGTAATGTTGATACGTTTAATACTTATGTTAATATTGTAATAGTTTTTATAATTTTCTAACTTTTATTCTTAGATTTTAATAATTTTTGAATGTGGGGTAATATACCAAACTTCAAAAATATGTATATATGTTTATAGTTTATCTTATGTACACAACAGGGTAAAACAACGCATTTTCAAAGACTGGCATTAAGTTCAGCAAAAGCAACTAATTTTGATGACAAGATGCAAAATATATGTGAAATAACAACAAGACGGAATGAACAAATGATGTGCACCATTTATCATTCAGCAAACAAACACCAATATATTTGGAAACTTTGGTAAAAATTTAATCATTTTCACACAAATCACCCTCAATAATTTAAATTGTTACTGATTTCTTGCAAATGAGGGCATTGCAAGATCTTAAGTGTGGGAAGGGGTTAAATTCTTTCGGATTTTAAAATTTTTATCTTAAACACTGGGTTACCATTAAAAATACTAGTAAAGCAGTAGTTGTATTAGAATCTAGTGCTCTCTGATAATCTCCTTAAAGAACAGCCCTAGTCTTATATACTGACTACCCAATTCTAGTAAAAATTTTCAAAATTTTCAATTAAATGAACTCAAAATCATGTTTATACATATTTATGAACGATAAAACTAGGTTTTAACACCGAAATTATTGTAACCTCGGAAAGGACATAAATTGAGAAACAAACCAAAATGTTAAAATTCATTTAAAATGGAATAGAGGACAATAAAAAGGAAAATAAAAGCCAAGTGTGAGAAAATTCTCTAAGTTATTCAAAACATATATCACATATTTTTGTACAAATAACTGAAAATATTTTTGCTTTGGACTAAACTAAAAAGTTTTACCTGATTTACTGTAAGAAAGATGGATCTACACGATGAATCAATTCCATCATTAAAAGGAAGTAAAGTCTTCCGAAAAAGACACGCGCTTCTTGATTTAAGTCAAGAAGTTGTCGTCCAGACCAGCTGTAGGTTGACGAAAAATCTAGAAAAGTCATCACTAAAATCAGCAGGAAATCCACGGACCTCAGCATTAAACAGGGTCACCAAGTGGTCAGATTTATCCTAACCATGAGAAGGATTTATCTCGTACAATGGGGGGCACCATGCAAATTAGCTTGATAAGACTAATGAATCAGATCCCCAGAAAGGATAATCTCCTTAAAAGATCAAAAAATCAGCTTTTAAGCCTGATATTACTCAATCCTTGAGATTGACCTTAAAGATTGAGAATTACAAACTCATGGAATTCAATGATATCTAAACTCGAGCTTGAACGAGAAAATATTTTGATCAAAATTACAAACCGATTTGTTTTCTGAAAACCCTATTTTCAATGCGTTCATTACCATTGAACGTAAAATCCTAGGAATTCACCTGGAATTCATTAGGTCACCTGAACTAAATCGGGTGTCAACCGTAAGAACGGTGGTTGCATAGTGGTCAAAGACAGGACCTTGTGCCAGACCGAAAAATCATAAGGGTGAGCTTTACTATTGCTCCTACCAAGGATAGTAATTGCGTCCGACACGTTATAGACCATAATTAAAAGCATGTCAGGGGACATTGCCTTAACAGTTGCTTGTTCAACGCTTTCCTTTACAATCGGACGGTAGTTTACCGAAAGGTAATATACGGGACAAGTAAACTGGACGTGTTGCTTTCCAAATACAAGGTTAGCAAGTGGGTGACACAAAACCGCAAGTTTTGAGCTAAAATTTTCAAATCTGAAACCCACCAAACCCACAAAAATATTTTGCAAACACCGGTAAAGGGTTATTCCGGAAAACTTATCTAGGGTAAAAACTAGATTTAATTTTCAAAAGATCAAATGTTTTCATAAAGATCCAATTTCCTTAATGGATCTAAATTTTTATAGTCATGTGGGACTGTAAACCATATCGTTACTACCATTGTTTATACCGCCGTATAGAAATCACTGATGTACAAAGTGTGAAGAATAAAGAAGTGATTCTAGTATTTCAAGACGATATTGCTTGAGGACAAGCAACGCTTAAGTGTGGGAATATTTGATAATGCTAAAACGAACATATATTTCATAGCATTATTCCTCAAGAAAGACAAGCTTTTAGTTGCAATTGTTCTATTTACAAGTGATATTCGTTTAAATAATAAAAGGTGAAGACAAAAGACAGATTCGACGAATTAAAGACGCAAATGACCAAAAAGCTCAAAAGTACAAAATACAATCAAAGAAGTTCCAATTATTGATAAGAAACGTCTCGAAATTACAAGAGTACAAGATTCAAAATGCAAAGTACAAAATATAAAATTGTACGCAAGGACGTTCGAAAATCCGGAACCGGGACCAGAGTCAACTCTCGACGCTCGACGCAACGGACTAAAAATTACAAGTCAACTATGCACATGAATATAATATAATATATAAATAATTCTTAAAAATTATATATATATATTATATTAATATTTAAAGCCGTCGGCAGACTAAGATCCAATTTGGAGTGAGCTGTATTTTCAAACTCCTTGACTCGCGGAGTTTGAAGGCAAAAAATGCCGCGAGTCGCGGAGTATCCCTGAACTCAATTCCCTATAAAGTCAACCGAATTCTGATCATTTTTCACACTCATATATCCATCCTCTCTATATCTATACGTAAATATTTATATTTATATTTTAATTTTAATTTTAATTTTAATTTTAATCCTAATAATAAAGGTATGTTAGCAAATGTTGTAAGGGTGTAAGTCGAAATTCTGTCCGTGTAACGCTACGCTATTTTTAATCATTGTAAGTTATGTTCAACCTTTTTAATTTAATGTCTCGTAGCTAAGTTATTATTATTCTTATTTAATCCGAAGTAATCATGATGTTGGGCTAATTACTAAAATTGGGTAATTGGGCTTTGTACCATAATTGGGGTTTGGACAAAAGAATGACACTTGTGGAAATTAGACTATGGGCTATTAATGGGCTTTATATTTGTTTAACTAAATGATAGTTTGTTAATGTTAATATAAAGATTTACAATTGGGCGTCCCTATAAATTACCATATACACTCGATCGGACACGATGGGCGGGGTATTTATATGTACGAATAATCATTCATTTAACCGGACACGGGAATGGATTAATAGCCACTAGAATAATTAAAACAGGGGTGAAATTATGTACAAGGACACTTGGTATAATTGATAACAAAATATTAAAACCTTGGGTTACACTCAGTCGACATCCTGGTGTAATTATTAAACAAAGTATTAAAATCTTGTTACAGTTTAAGTCCCCAATTAGTTGGAATATTTAACTTCGGGTATAAGGATAATTTGACGAGGACACTCGCACTTTATATTTATGACTGAATGGACTGTTATGGACAAAAACCAGACGGACATATTAAATAATCCAGGATAAAGGACAATTTACCCATGGGCATAAAACTAAAATCAACACGTCAACCATCATGATTACGGAAGTTTAAATAAGCATAATTCTTTTATTTCATATTTAATTTCCTTTATTTTATATTTAATTGCACTTCTAATTATCGCATTTTTATTGTTATTGTATTTAATTGCACTTTTAATTATCGTACTTTTTAATTATCGCAAGTTTATTTTATCGCACTTTTATTATTCGCAATTTCATTATCGTTATTTACTTTACGCTTTAATTTAAGTCTTGTATTTATTTTTAATATTTTACATTTGGTTTTAACTGCGACTAAAGTTTTAAAATCGACAAACCGGTCATTAAACGGTAAAAACCCCCCCTTTATAATAAAAATATTACTTATATATATATTTGCATTTTTATAAAAGTAAACTAATATAGCGTTAAGCTTTGTTTAAAGATTTTCCCTGTGGAACGAACCGGACTTACTAAAAACTACACTACTGTACGCTTAGGTACACTGCCTATAAGTGTTGTAGCAAGGTTTAAGTATATCCATTCTATAAATAAATAAATATCTTGTGTAAAATTGTATCGTATGTAATAGTATTTTCTACTAAAATTTAATAGTATTTCGTACACCCCGCTGCACACATCACCAGGTAATTTCCTAAGGATGATAAGTAGTTAATTTTCGACACAAAATGATAAGCAAAACTTTTGACATGCAGACACGGTCGAAGTCCAGACTCACTAATGCATCCTATCGACTTATCAGTTAGACACACTAATGCAGACCTGGTTCGCTAAGACCACCGCTCTGATACCAACTAAAAGGACCCGTTCATATACATTATAAACGATTCACAATAGTTGATTACATTGCGAGGTATTTGACCTCTATATGATACATTTTACAAACATTGCATTCGTTTTTAAAAGACAATCTTTCTTTACATCGAAAATTGACAGGCATGCATACCATTTCATAATATCCACTATCCAACTATAAATTGATTTAATAATAATCTTTGATGAACTCAATGACTCGAATGCAACGTTCTTCGAAATATGCTTTGAAGGACTCCAAGTAATATCTTTAAAATGAGCAAATGCACAGTGGAAGATTTCTTTAACACCTGAGAATAAACATGCTTTAAAGTGTCAACCAAAAGGTTGGTGAGTTCATTAGTTTATCATAATCATTTATTTCCATCATTTTAATAGACCACAAGAATTTCATATCCAGTTCTCATAAATATACGTCCCATGCATAGAGACAAAAATAATCATTCATATGGTGAACACCTGGTAACCGACATTAACTAGATACATATAAGAATATCCCCTATCATTCCGGGATCCTCCTTCGGACATGATATAAATTTCGAAGTACTAAAGCATCCGGTACTTTGGATGGGGTTTGTTAGGCCCAATAGATCTATCTTTAGGATTCGCGTCAATTAGGGTGTCTGTTCCCTAATTCTTAGATTACCAGACTTTAATAAAAAGGGGCATATTCAATTTCGATAATTCAACCATAGAATGTAGTTTCAATTACTTGTGTCTATTTCGTAAAACATTTATAAAAGCGCATGCATTCTCAGTCCCAAAAATATATATTGCAAAAGCAGTGAAAAAGAGAGTAATGAAACTCACCATACTGTATTTCGTAGTAAAAATACATATAACGTCATTGAACAAGTGCAAGGTTGGCCTCGGATTCACGAACCTAAATTAATTATATATATTTATGTGTTGGTCAATATTTGTCTAACAAATTAGGTCAAGTCATAGTGTACCACAATCCTAATGCTCGAGACTAATATGCAAAAGTCAACAAAAGTAAATTTGACTCAAAATAATTTCCAAAAATCTAAACATGAGTAATATATAGTTTAAATATCGTCGTTTTACATTTTTAAATATTTTTAAAAGATTTATTAGAGTAAATAATATAATTTATTTATTAATAAATAAAATTTTATATTAAATTTATATAATAAAATATACTTTTATATATATTAAGTAATAAAATTTTATAGGGTTCATTTAATATTATAAAGATAATATGATAGGTATTATTAAAGTAAGTTATTATACGTAGTAAAATATGTTTGTATCACATATTTATTTGATAAAATAATATCTATAATGATAGTAAGTAAAAGTTGTATTATTTTGTAATAATAATTATTATTATAAAATATCAATATTTATAATTACTAAGATGACATTATGATAAAATGATAATTCTAATTATGATAACTTTAATATTTACGATAATTTTTAATATTATCTTTAAAATAATAATTCTATTTAAAATAATAATAATAATAATGATATTTTATAGTAACAATGACATTTCTATTAAAATGATAATTTTTGTTAAAATGATAGTTTTAATACTAACGATACTTTTAATAATAATAGTAATGATAAAAATAATAAGAACGATAATTTTATCTAAATCAATATCTTATAATATTTTAATTTCATCATGATACTCTTACCCATTATTTCTTAATCGTTTCGTTTAATAGCTTTTAATCGTATTTTATATCGTGTTCATAATAATGATAATAATAGTAATCAAAATAATTAGGTGTTACAAATATTTGTTTTAATTACACTAATATTAATAATGATAGTTACTATAACATTATTAACGATAATACTAATAATTATCTTAATGATAATATAGTAATAATAATAATAACAATAACCATTTTTAAATAATGATATATATATTAATAATGATAATAATAATAATAATAATAATAATAATAATAATTGGATAATAATAATAATACTAATTATAACTTTAACGATAATAACGATAGTAATAAAAAAATAACAATTTTTAATGATAAATCCCTTTTATTGATAAAGATAATAATAATGATAATAATAAGATAAAACTAGAACGACGATAAAAACGACGATAATAATAATCATTTTTAATAAAAATATCGAAAATTCAATTGATTATAACTTCTAATCCGTTCATCGAAACCATTCGATATCTAAAGGAAAAGTTCTTAATTTTTCGCTAGCTTTCCAAGGACATGCATATCTTATACCTTATCTCAACCGCAAGTGTAACTAAATCAAGATTCAACCTAACCTGTCTAAGGGCAATATCAAAAGTACAAGCATGCATAATCCTAAATACTCGAGCACTAGTCAGGGATACACTATTAGTATGTAAAAGTTAAATTATGAGTACTAACGTATCAATATTGAGATTCAATATTGCAGGAAAGGTACGTAGACGCAACGAAAATGATAAACACTATATTGACCTCACGAGCATACCCATGAACCATACTCAATCACCTCCATAGCTATAACCCATAATTTCCTTAATCCTATCCCACTCGAAAAACAATTTCGAAATCACTCGGACAGCACCCCGTCGTAATATTTTATGTATACTAATAATATCTTGAAATAATACGGAGTAAATATATATATGTAAATCAATTGAGAGAGTTTAGAGAAAAATATTTTCAAGTTTCTATAAAATAATGAAACCTATTGAATTCTATTTATAATAGATTTTTGAATTATTAAAGTGAATTATTAAAGTATGAATTATTAAAGTGAATTATTAAAGTATGAATTATTAAAGTGAATAATTAAAGTATGAATTATTAAAGTGAATTATTAAAGTTAAAGTAAAGTAAAAATAAAGTAAAGGTAAAGTTTAAGTATAGTAAAAGTATAAAACTATGTACGTATAATACGCGTATAAATATATATAATATTAATTTAAATCGTTATATATATTTAATAAAATAAAATATAAATATCATTATCTTTATCATACTAGTTAAGTAATGAGTTGTCAAAAGTGGTTCTATATATTTATAAAAGTTATATACGTTTTAATAATACGGTTCTTTTAAACAGAAAACATTTTTGTACGTTTGAAACTAAATAGATCAATCGAGCCTTTATGAGATTCAATCTTCCACTATCCTTTGTCTAGTTCTCAATGATTGACAATTTGTTCTTATTTATAAATCACTTTACCATTTTCCGAATATTGTTAAAATGGAAAGATTTCTCAAATCAACGTGGGCCTTTCAACAGAGACTTGTAATCATAATTCAATATATCTGATAATTCAATCATTTGATCTTATCTTCTAATTCCATTGATAAACATTTTGAAACAGATACAATCATATAAAGTATTTAATCTAATATTTTGTTTACATTTCAAGTTATAATATATATACACATATACATATATAATCATATTCGTTTAATGGTTCTTGAATCATTGGAACTTGGTCGAGGTTGAATGAATGTATGAACATAGTTTAAAATTCTTGAAATTTAACTTAACAAATATTGCTTATTGTGTCGGAAACATATAAAGATTAAAGTTTAAATTTGGTTGGAAATTTCCGGGTTGTCACACAATAGACAACCTAAATCATGAAACCTTTACAAAAATCTGATTTTAAAGATTAGGGTTTATGCAAATATACCTTTGATCGCGAAACGAATTATATCAATGAGTAGAGGATGAAGGGAATTGCAAGTTTGATGTTGAACATTTAAGCTAAAAAGCAAAAATTGATGGTGGATTAGTGGTGATGGATGTCGATGTGAGAGAGGAGAAGGGAGGGAAGAAGCTGCGTGATTTTTTATTAGGTTTAGGGATGTGCAGTGTTTTGTTACTAGTTACTTACTATTAAAACCCTAGATTTCCACAAGTTACACTTAAGTCCACAAGTTAATAAAAATTAGGGGAGGGGGCATAGGGTTCGGCCGAATATGGCCCACCATGGTGTCCCGGGTTTGTGTTTTGCAATTCCTTGTATTCGTGGCTCGTTTCAAGTGCCGTTTAGACGTACCGAAGGCCCGGAACGCTAAATCAATCGTTAAAACGCAACCAAACGTTTAATTTATTAAAAACCCAATAAATTATTTTTTTAAAAGTTAATAATTATTAAAATAATTATTAAAATAAACCCGAGCGTTTCGTTGCTCAAAAAGCAGTTATCAAAATCGTATTGTTTTTATCGTATTTCTGTATCTGAAATATTTATTCGAATTAATATTAACCCGTCTTAATTATTGTAACCCTCCAAGGATCAAGTATGTATTTATTACACATAAACACATAAACATCAAGTAATCGCCGTTAAATAAACTAACAGAAGGTTAACGAAAGTGACAGAAAAAGCAGGGTTGTTACAGCGGTCGACACAATTATTGTGCCGGATTGGTCACTCTTCTCCATGAGAGTGGGCAATTGTTGATAACGGTTCGTTAAGTGGAAGGTCGGGTGATCTCGACTGAGAATCACGACTAAGTAAGCGGAGTGACATATGCCTAGGCTTAGAGGCGTATGTAGGACTTTGGTGGAGTTCTCTTTGTGAACGATTAAGGTAGTTGATTGTGATTTGTGGTATAAAGGTGCGATGTCGTTGCGTGTACGACATCTCTAGTGATTGTGTATGACGGCTCTGAGAGCCTATAGTGAGTTTGCGGTGATTCGGTGTTTATGATCAATGATGAGAATGATCATGTGTGTTGCGGAATGGAAATTTCGCAGGATGTTACCATCTTTGCGGTAAGAATGTGGAGCTAAATCCTAAGTGGGGGGTGTTTTTACTGCCGCCCGAGGAAACTCCGGTGGTGTTATGTGTAGTGACCCGAACTTTTCCATGTTTATATATATAATAAATGAAATTGTTATTTACATGATTAAGTGTTTCCAACATGTTAAGTAATCAAACTTGTTAAGACTTGATTAATTAAAATAGGTTTCATATAGACAATTGACCACCCAAGTTGACCGGTGATTCACGAACGTTAAAACTTGTAAAAACTATATGATGACATATATATGGATATATATATAGTTAACATGATATTATGATAAGTAAACATATCATTAAGTATATTAACAATGAACTACATATGTAAAAGCAAGACTACTAACTTAATGATTTTGAAACGAGACATATATGTAACGATTATCGTTGTAACGACATTTAATGTATATATATCATATTAAGAGATATTCATACATCATATTATCAGGATAATATAATAATTTAAAATCTCATTTGATATTATAAACATTGGGTTAACAACATTTAACAAGATCGTTAATCTAAAGGTTTCAAAACAACACTAAAATGTAACGACTAACGATGACTTAACGACTCAGTTAAAATGTATATACATGTAGTGTTTTAATATGTATTCATACACTTTTGAAAGACTTCAATACACTTATCAAAATACTTCTACTTAACAAAAATGCTTACAATTACATCCTCGTTCAATTTCATCAACAATTCTACTCGTATGCACCCATATTTGCACTCGTACAATACACAGCTTTTAGATGTATGTACTATTGGTATATACACTCCAATGATCATCTCTTAGCAGCCCATGTGAGTCACCTAATACATGTGGAAACCATCATTTGGAAACTAGCATGAAATATCTCATAAAATTACAAAAATATGAGTAATCATTCATGACTTATTTACATGAAAACAAAATTACATATCCTTTATATCTAATCCATACACCAACGAACAAAAACACCTAAAAACACTTTCACTCTTAAATTTTATTCATCTAATTGATCTCTCTCAAGTTCTATCTTCAAGTTCTAAGTGTTCTTCATAAATTCTACAAGTTCTAGTTTCATAAAATGAAGAATACTTCCAAGTTTGCTAGCTTACTTCCAATCTTGTAGAGTGATCATCCAACCTCAAGAAATCTTTCTTATTTACAGTAAGATATCTTTCTAATATAAGGTAATACTCATATTCAAACTTTGATTCAATTTCTATAACTATAACAATCTTATTTTGAGTGGAAATCTTACTTGAACTTGTTTTCGTGTCATGATTCTACTTCAAGAACTTTCAAGCCATCCAAGATCCTTTGAAGCTAGATCCATTTGTATCTTTTCCAGTAGGTTTATCCACAAAACTTTAGGTAGTAATGATGTTCATAACATCATTCGATTCATACATATAAAGCTATCTTATTCGAAGGTTTAAACTTGAAATCACTAGAACATAGTTTAGTTAATTCTAAAGTTGTTCGTAAACAAAAGTTAATCCTTCTAACTTGACTTTTAAAATCAAATAAACACATGTTCTATATCTATATTATATGCTAACTTAATGATTTAAAACCTGGAAACACGAAAAACACCGTAAAACTGGACATACGCCGTTGTAGTAACACCGCGGGCTGTTTTGGGTTTGATAATTAAAAACTATGATAAACTTTGATTTAAAAGTTGTTCTTCTGGGAAAATGATTTTTCTTATGAACATGAAACTATATCCAAAAATCATGGTTAAACTCAAAGTGGAAGTATGTTTTTCAAAATGGTCATCAAGACGTCGTTCTTTCGACTGAAATGACTACCTCTTACAAAAATGACTTGTAACTTATATTTTCAACTATAAACCTATACTTTTTTTGTTTAGATTCATAATATAGAGTTCAATATGAAACCATAGAAATTTGATTCACTCAAAACGGATTTAAAATGAAGAAGTTATGGGTAAAACAAGATTGGATATTTTTTTTTATTTTTGTAGCTACGGGAAATATTAACAATTCTATACAAATCATATCCTAGCTAACTTATATTGTATTATACATGTATTCTAATATATTATGTAATCTTGGGATACCATAGACACGTATGCAAATGTTTTGACATATCATATCGACCCATGTATATATATTATTTGGAACAACCATAGACACTCTATATGCAGTAATGATAGAGTTAGCTATACAGGGTTGAGGTTGATTCCAAAAATATATATAATTTGAGTTGTGATCTAGCCTGAGACTTGTATACACTGGTTCGTGGATTGATTCAAGATAATATATATCGATTTATTTCTGTACATCTAACTGTGGACAACTAGTTGTAGGTTACTAACGAGGACAGCTGACTTAATAAACTTAAAACATCAAAATGTATTAAAAGTGTTGTAAATATATTTTGAACATACTTTGATATATATGTACATATTTGTTATAGGTTCGTGAATCAACCAGTGGCCAAGTCTTACTTCCCGACGAAGTAAAAATCTGTGAAAGTGAGTTATAGTCCCACTTTTAAAATCTAATATTTTTGGGATGATAATACATGCAGGTTTTATAAATGATTTACAAAATAGACACAAGTACGTGAAACTACATTCTATGGTTGAATTATCGAAATCGAATATGCCCCTTTTTATTAAGTCTGGTAATCTAAGAATTAGGGAACAGACACCCTAATTGACGTGAATCCTAAAGATAGATCTATTTGGCCTAACAAACCCTATCCAAAGTACCGGATGCTTTAGTACTTCAAAATTTATATCATATCCGAAGGGTGTCCCAGAATGATGGGGATATTCTTACATATGCATCGTGTTAATGTTGGTTACCAGGTGTTCACCATATGAATGATTTTTATCTCTATGTATGGGATTTGTATTGAAATATGAAATCTTGTGGTCTATTGTTACGATTTGATATATATATATATATATATATATATATATATATATATATATATATATATATATAGGTTAAACCTATAACTCACCAACATTTTTGTTGACGTTTAAAGCATGTTTATTCTCAGGTGAATATTAAGAGCTTCCGCTGTTGCATACTAAAATAAGGACAAGATTTGAAGTCCATGTTTGTATGATATTGTGTAAAAACTGCATTCAAGAAACATATGTCGATGTAATATATTTCTATTGTAAACCATTATGTAATGGTCGTGTGTAATCAGTTTATTTTAGATTATCATTATTTGATAATCTACGTAATGTTTTTTTAAAACCTTTATTGATAAAATAAAGGTTATGGCTGTTTTAAAAATGAATGCAGTCTTTGATAAACGTCTCAAATAGAGGTCAAAACCTCGCAACGAAATCAATTAATATGGAACGTTTATAATCAATATGAACGGGACATTTCAGTTGGTATCCGAGCGTTGGTCTTAGAGAACCAGAATTTTGCATTAGTGTGTCTTATCGAGTTTGTTAAGATGCATTAGTGAGTCTGGACTTCGACTGTGTTTACTTGAAAAATGATTGCTTAACAAATTTTGTTGGAAACTATATATTTTTAACATGTGAATATTATGTGATATATTAATCTATTAACGTGTTTGATATTATGTGATAGATGTCTACCTCTAGAACAAGTCCCATTGACTCACCTAATAATAATGAAGAGTCAAATGTAAATTGGAATGATTTGTGGACTGATTCACAAGTTCCCGAAGAGGAACCGGAAGAAGAATCGGAACCGGAAGAAGAAATAGAACCAGTGGGGGAAATAATAAAATGGTTAAGTAGAAGAAAATCCTCAACCAACCGACCAAAGTTAATTATGGTCAATGGTGTTTCCGCCAAGGAAGCAAAGTATTGGGAGGATTACCAATTCTCCGATGAATCGGATCCCGACAAGGATTCTGATGATGTTATAGAAATTACCCCAACACAATTTAATAAGGCAAAAAAGAACAATAAGGGAAAGGGCATAAAAATAGAGAAATTTGATTCCAAACCCGATGAACTTTATATGTATCGTCAACACCAGTATTTCTTAAGTTGTGACAAAAACCCGGGAACCTCTAAACCACCAGGTTTTTCTAAACCAATGTGGAAAACGACGGATCGTATTACGGGAACATCATATATCCCTAGAAACTTGGCAAAACGAACTAAAACCGAAGAAGAAGAAACGAGCGAGTCGGAATAAGATAGTTGTATTCATGTGGTGTAATATATGTAATATAGTGTGCTTATGCTTTATGATATATGTAAAAATTGCTTGTATTAATAAGTATTTTTTTTATGAATCTAACTCTTGTCTATTTTACAGTATAAAAACACAAAATGGATAGACAACCCAATATTTTAAAAGACCTACCCGGAGACATGATTGATGAAATCTTGTCTAGAGTCGGTCAGAATTCCTCGGCACAACTATTTAAGGCGAGATCAGTTTGTAAGACATTCGAAGAACGTTCCAAGAATGCCTTGGTTTATAAAAGGCTTTCGTTCGAAAGATGGGAGATATCACATTGGGAAATCCATAAGTTACGATGTGTTTACTTTGACGCATATATTGCGGGGAACCCAAATGCTATTTTACGCAATGGGTTAAGAAATTATTTTGACTCAATATATCCGAATATAGGACTTCGTGATTTAGAAAAAGCGGCTAACATGCAACATAAAGAAGCATGTTATGCTTACGGGTTAGTAATGTTCGCTTCTCACCAAAGTGAGAACAAGAACATCGGGCTACAACTATTAAACAAAATGTTCCCACAAGTGACGGAGTCGGTAATTGGGGTAAGAAATGAGGTTTTTAGGTTATTACAAGACTGTTGGTCATTTCGAAACCCCCGTCCTTTTGACGACATTACAACATGCTGCCTAGCTAATGGTTATAACGGTTATTTTCCACAAGACCAAGGATGGGAAGTCGTCTTAGTAAAACCAGAATGCATGACTTGTTTCTGGACTTATGAATTACGTGTCTTTATTTTTCCTTTGCTGAACAACTTGCGTATTAACTAGATTTATCTTCAAAACTGTCCTGTATCATAGTGTACTATATTTCATGTTATATGAAATATAGCGAAGTTGTAAGTTTGAAGAATATTTGTATGTGATATATTATAATAATCAGTTTTTCATATGGAATTGTAGTAGTTGAATTGTATATTAGCTACTAAGTATGAACTTAACGGGTAGGTAGTACCCGAATTTAAACTTATAAAACTCTAATATGAAGAAAAAGCTTTTATAAATGAGTTCATATTATGCTACGAGATACTATTGACTACTCTTAATATTCTGTATGATTAAATTGTTTCATTTGACTATTTTGAAGGAAATGGCACCGACTAGTGCCTTTCTTGCTTCAAACATAGCCGCAGTTGAAATGTCCCGTTCTTATTGATTAAAAATGTTCCATATTAATTGATTTCGTTGCGAGGTTTTGACCTCTATATGAGACATTTTTCAAAGACTGCATTCATTTTTAAAACAAACCATAACCTTTATTTCATAAATAAAGGTTTAAAAAGCTTTACGTAGATTATCAAATAATGATAATCTAAAATATCATGTTTTCACACGACCATTACATAATGGTTTACAATACAAATATGTTACATCGAAATCAGTTTCTTGAATGCAGTTTTTACACAATATCATACAAACATGGACTCCAAATCTTGTCCTTATTTTAGTATGCAACAGCGGAAGCTCTTAGTATTCACCTGAGAATAAACATGCTTTAAACGTCAACAAAAATGTTGGTGAGTTATAGGTTTAACCTATATATATCAAATCGTAACAATAGACCACAAGATTTCATATTTCAATACACATCCCATACATAGAGATAAAAATCATTCATATGGTGAACACCTGGTAACCGACAATAACAAGATGCATATATAAGAATATCCCCATCATTCCGGGACACCCTTCGGATATGATATAAATTTCGAAGTACTAAAGCATCCGGTACTTTGGATGGGGTTTGTTAGGCCCAATAGATCTATCTTTAGGATTCGCGTCAATTAGGGTGTCTGTTCCCTAATTCTTAGATTACCAGACTTAATAAAAAGGGGCATATTCGATTTCGATAATTCAACCATAGAATGTAGTTTCACGTACTTGTGTCTATTTTGTAAATCATTTATAAAACCTGCATGTATTCTCATCCCAAAAATATTAGATTTTAAAAGTGGGACTATAACTCACTTTCACAGATTTTTACTTCGTCGGGAAGTAAGACTTGGCCACTGGTTGATTCACGAACCTATAACAATATATACATATATATCAAAGTATGTTCAAAATATATTTACAACACTTTTAATATATTTTGATGTTTTAAGTTTATTAAGTCAGCTGTCCTCGTTAGTAACGTACAACTAGTTGTCCACAGTTAGATGTACAGAAATAAATCGATAAATATTATCTTGAATCAATCCACGACCCAGTGTATACGTATCTCAGTATTGATCACAACTCAAACTATATATATTTTGGAATCAACCTCAACCCTGTATAGCTAACTCCAACATTCACATATAGAGTGTCTATAGTTGTTCCGAAATATATATAGATGTGTCGACATGATAGGTCGAAACATTGTATACGTGTCTATGGTATCTCAAGATTACATAATATACAATACAAGTTGATTAAGTTATGGTTGGAATAGATTTGTTACCAATTTTCACGTAGCTAAAATGAGAAAAATTATCCAATCTTGTTTTACCCATAACTTCTTCATTTTAAATCCGTTTTGAGTGAATCAAATTGCTATGGTTTCATATTGAACTCTATTTTATGAATCTAAACAGAAAAAATATAGGTTTATAGTCGGAAAAATAAGTTACAAGTCGTTTTTGTAAAGGTAGCCATTTCAGTCGAAAGAACGACGTCTAGATGACCATTTTAGAAAACATACTTCCACTTTGAGTTTAACCATAATTTTTGGATATAGTTTCATGTTCATAATAAAAATCATTTTCCCAGAATAACAACTTTTAAATCAAAGTTTATCATAGTTTTTAATTAACTAACCCAAAACAGCCCGCGGTGTTACTACGACGGTGTAAATCCGGTTTTACGGTGTTTTTCGTGTTTCCAGGTTTTAAATCATTAAGTTAGCATATCATATAGATATAGAACATGTGTTTAGTTGATTTTAAAAGTCAAGTTAGAAGGATTAACTTTTATTTGCGAACAAGTTTAGAATTAACTAAACTATGTTCTAGTGATTACAAGTTTAAACCTTCGAATAAGATAGCTTTATATGTATAAATCGAATGATGTTATGAACATCATTACTACCTCAAGTTCCTTGGATAAACTTACTGGAAATGATAAAAATAGATCTAGCTTCAAAGGATCCTTGGATGGCTTGAAAGTTCTTGAAGTAGAATCATGACACGAAACAATTTCAAGTAAGATTTTCACTCGAAATAAGATTGTTATAGTTATAGAAATTGAATTAAAGTTTGAATATGATTATTACCTTGTATTAGAAATATAACCTACTGTAAGTAACAAAGGTTTCTTGATCTTGGATGATTACTTGGAATGGATTTAGAAAACTTGGAAGTAAACTTGCAATCTTGGAAGTATTCTTGATTTTATGAAACTAGAACTTTTGGAATTTATGAAAAACACTTAGAACTTGAAGATAGAACTTGATAAAGATCAATTAGATGAAGAAAATTGAAGAATGAAAGTGTTTGTAGGTGTTTTTGGTCGTTGGTGTATGGATTAGATATAAAGGATATGTAATTTTGTTTTCATGTAAATAAGTCATGAATGATTACTCATATTTTTGTAATTTTATGAGATATTTCATGCTAGTTGCCAAATGATGGTTCCCACATGTGTTAGGTGACTCACATAGGCTGCTAAGATCTGATCATTGGAGTGTATATACCATTAGTACATACATCTAAAAGCTGTGTATTGTACGAGTACGAATGCGGGTGCATACGAGTAGAATTGTTGATGAAACTGAACGAGGATGTAATTGTAAGCATTTTTTGTTAAGTAGAAGTATTTTGATAAGTGTCTTGAAGTCTTTAAAAAGTGTATTAATACATATTAAAACACTACATGTATATACATTTTAACTGAGTCGTTAAGTCATCGTTAGTCGTTACATGTAAATGTTGTTTTGAAACCTTTAGGTTAACGATCTTGTTGAATGTTGTTAACCCATTGTTTATTATAACAAATGAGATGTTAAATTGTTATATTATCATTGATATTATGATATATAATATATCTTAGTATCATATATATACAGTTAAATGTCGTTACAACGATAATCGTTACATATATGTCTCGTTTCGAAATCATTAAGTTAGTAGTCTTATTTTTACATATGTAATTCATTGTTAATACACTTAATAATATATTTACTTATCATTTAACATAATTAACCAAGTGTATCAATATCTTAATATGATTCATATGTACCTAGTAAGACGTTGTTATAACGATAATCGTTATATATATCGTTTTCGAGTTTCTTAAATTAATAGTCTCATTTTTATGTATATAACTCATTGTTAAAATACTTAATGAGATACATACTTATAATAAAATCATGTTAACTATATATATAACCATATATATGTCATCGTATAGTTTTTACAAGTTTTAATGTTCGTGAATCACCGGTCAACTTGGGTAGTCAATTGTCTATATGAAACCTATTTCAATTAATCAAGTCTTAACTAGTTTGATTGCTTAACATGTTGGAAACACTTAATCATGTAAATAACAATTTCATTTAATATATATATAAACATGGAAAAGTTCGGGTCACTACAGTACCTACCCGTTAAATAAATTTCCACCTGAAATTTTAAGCAGTTGGAGGTGTTGACGTATCTTCTGGAAATAAATGTGGGTATTTCTTCTTCATCTGATCTTCACGCTCCCAGGTGAACTCGGGTCCTCTACGAGCATTCCATCGAACCTTAACAATCGGTATCTTGTTTTGTTTAAGTCTCTTAACCTCACGATCCATTATTTCGACGGGTTCTTCAATGAATTGAAGTTTTTCATTGATTTGGATTTCGTCCAACGGAATAGTGAGATCTTCTTTAGCAAAACATTTCTTCAAATATGAGACGTGGAAAGTGTTATGTACAGCCGCGAGTTGTTGAGGTAGCTCCAGTTGGTAAGCTACTGGTCCGACACGATCAATAATCTTGAATGGTCCAATATACCTTGGATTTAATTTCCCTCGTTTACCAAATCGAACAACGCCTTTCCAAGGTGCAACTTTAAGCATGATCATCTCTCCAATTTCAAATTCTATATCTTTTCTTTTAATGTCAGCGTAGCTCTTTTGTCGACTTTGGGTGGTTTTCAACCGTTGTTGAATTTGGATGATCTTCTCGGTAGTTTCTTGTATTATCTCCGGACCCGTAATCTGTCTATCCCCCACTTCACTCCAACAAATCGGAGACCTGCACTTTCTACCATAAAGTGCTTCAAATGGCGCCATCTCAATGCTTGAATGGTAGCTGTTGTTGTAGGAAAATTCTGCTAACGGTAGATGTTGATCCCAACTGTTTTCGAAATCAATAACACATGCTCGTAGCATGTCTTCAAGTGTTTGTATCGTCCTTTCGCTCTGCCCATCAGTTTGTGGATGATAGGCAGTACTCATGTCTAGACGAGTTCCTAATGCTTGCTGTAATGTCTGCCAGAATCTTGAAATAAATCTGCCATCCCTATCAGAGATAATAGAGATTGGTATTCCATGTCTGGAGACGACTTCCTTCAAATACAGTCGTGCTAACTTCTCCATCTTGTCATCTTTTCTTATTGGCAGAAAGTGTGCTGATTTGGTGAGACGATCAACTATTACCCAAATAGTATCAAAACCACTTGCAGTCCTTGGCAATTTAGTGACGAAATCCATGGTAATGTTTTCCCATTTCCATTCCGGGATTTCGGGTTGTTGAAGTAGACCTGATGGTTTCTGATGCTCAGCTTTGACCTTAGAACACGTCAAACATTCTCCTACGTATTTAGCAACATCGGCTTTCATACCCGGCCACCAAAAATGTTTCTTGAGATCCTTGTACATCTTCCCCGTTCCAGGATGTATTGAGTATCTGATTTTATGAGCTTCTTTAAGTACAATTTCTCTCATATCTCCAAATTTTGGTACCCAAATCCTTTCAGCCCTATACCAGGTTCCGTCTTCCTGAATATTAAGATGCTTCTCCGATCCTTTGGGTATTTCATCCTTTAAATTTCCCTCTTTTAAAACTCCTTGTTGCGCCTCCTTTATTTGAGTAGTAAGTTTATTGTGAATCATTATATTCATAGATTTTACTCGAATGGGTTCTCTGTCCTTCCTGCTCAAGGCGTCGGCTACCACATTTGCCTTCCCCGGGTGGTAACGAATCTCAAAGTCGTAATCATTCAACAATTCAATCCACCTACGCTGCCTCATATTCAGTTGTTTCTGATTAAATATGTGCTGAAGACTTTTGTGGTCGGTATATATAATACTTTTGACCCCATATAAGTAGTGCCTCCAAGTCTTTAATGCAAAAACAACCGCGCCTAATTCTAAATCATGCATCGTATAATTTTGTTCGTGAATCTTCAATTGTCTAGACGCATAAGCAATCACCTTCATTCGTGGCATTAATACACAACCGAGACCTTGCTTTGATGCGTCACAATAAATCACAAAATCATCATTCCCTTCAGGCAATGACAATATAGGTGCCGTAGTTAGCTTTTTCTTCAATAACTGAAACGCTTTCTCTTGTTCATCCTTCCATTCAAATTTCTTCCCTTTATGCGTTAATGCAGTCAAGGGTTTTGCTATTCTGGAAAAGTCTTGGATGAATCTTCCTTAGTAACCAGCTAGTCCTAAAAACTGGCGTATGTGTTTCGGAGTTTTCGGGGTTTCCCACTTTTCAACAGTTTCTATCTTTACCGGATCCACCTTAATACCTTCTTTGTTCACTATGTGACCGAGGAATTGAACTTCTTCCAACCAAAATGCACACTTTAAAAATTTAGCATACAATTCTTCCTTCCTCAATACTTCTAACACCTTTCTCAAATGTTCACCGTGTTCTTGGTCATTCTTTGAGTAAATAAGTATGTCATCAACGAAAACAATGACAAACTTGTCAAGGTACGGTCCACACACTCGGTTCATAAGGTCCATGAACACAGCTGGTGCATTAGTCAATCCAAATGGCATAACCATAAACTCGTAATGACCATAACGCGTCCTAAAAGCAGTCTTTGGAATATCATCTTCTTTTACCCGCATTTGATGATACCCGGAACGTAAGTCAATCTTTGAATAAACATACGAGCCTTGTAGTTGATCAAATAAGTCGTCAATTCTCGGTAGTGTAGTGACCCGAACTTTTCCATGTTTATATATATTAATTAAGAGTGATATTTACATGATTAAATGTTTCCAACATGTTAAGCAATCAAACTTGTTAAGACTTGATTAATTGAAATAGGTTTCATATAGACAATTGACCACCCAAGTTGACCGGTGATTCACGAACGTTAAAACTTGTAAAAACTATATGATGACATATATATGGTTATATATATAGTTAACATTATATTATGATAATTAAACATATCATTAAGTATATTAACAATGAATTACATATGTAAAAACAAGACTACTAACTTAATGATTTTGAAACGAGACATATATGTAACGATTATCGTTGTAACGACATTTAATGTATATATATCATATTAAAAGATATTCTTACATCATAATATCATGATAATATAATAATTTAAAATCTCTTTTGATATTATAAACATTGGGTTAACAACATTTAACAAGATCGTTAACCTAAAGGTTTCAAAACAACATTTACATGTAACGACTAACGATGACTTAACGACTCAGTTAAAATGTATATACATGTAGTGTTTTAATATGTATTTATACACTTTTGAAAGACTTCAATACACTTATCAAAATATTTCTACTTAACAAAAATGCTTACAATTACATCCTCGTTCAGTTTCATCAACAATTCTACTCGTATGCATCCGTATTCGTACTCGTACAATACACAGCTTTTAGATGTATGTACTATTGGTATATACACTCCAATGATCAGCTCTTAGCAGCCCATGTGAGTCACCTAACACATGTGGGAACCATCATTTGGCAACTGGCATGAAATATCTCATAAAATTACAAAAATATGAGTAATCATTCATGACTTATTTACATGAAAACAAAATTACATATCCTTTATATCTAATCCATACACCAACGACCAAAAACACCTACAAACACTTTCATTCTTCAATTTTATTCATCTAATTGATCTCTCTCAAGTTCTATCTTCAAGTTCTAAGTGTTCTTCATAAATTCCAAAAGTTCTAGTTTCATAAAATCAAGAATACTTTCAAGTTTGCTAGCTCACTTCCAATCTTGTAAGGTGATCATCCAACCTCAAGAAATCTTTGTTTCTTACAGTAGGTTATCATTCTAATACAAGGTAATAATCATATTCAAACTTTGGTTAAATTTCTATAACTATAACAATCTTATTTCAAGTGATGATCTTACTTGAACTTGTTTTCGTGTCATGATTCTGCTTCAAGAACTTCGAGCCATCCAAGGATCCATTGAAGCTAGATCCATTTTTCTCTTTTCCAGTAGGTTTATCCAAGGAAATTAAGGTAGTAATGATGTTCATAACATCATTCGATTCATACATATAAAGCTATCTTATTCGAAGGTTTAAACTTGTAATCACTAGAACATAGTTTAGTTAATTCTAAACTTGTTCGCAAACAAAAGTTAATCCTTATAACTTGAATTTTAAAATTAACTAAACACATATTCTATATCTATATGATATGCTAACTTAATGATTTAAAACCTGGAAACACGAAAAACACCGTAAAACCAGATTTACGCCGTCGTAGTAACACCGCGGGCTGTTTTGGGTTAGTTAATTAAAAACTATGATAAACTTTGATTTAAAAGTTGTTATTCTGAGAAAATGATTTTTATTATGAAAAAGAAACCATATCAAAAAACTATGGTTAAACTCAAAGTGGAAGTATGTTTTCTAAAATGGTCATCTAGACGTCGTTCTTTCGACTGAAATGACTACCTTTACAAAAACGACTTGTAACTTATTTTTCAGACAATAAACCTATAATTTTTCTGTTTAGATTCATAAAATAGAGTTCAATATGAAACCATAGCAATTTGATTCACTCAAAACGGATTTAAAATGAAAAGGTTATGGTTAAAACAAGATTGGATAATTTTTCTCATTTTAGCTACGTGAAAATTGGTAACAAATCTATTCCAACGATAACTTAATCAACTTGTATTATATATTATGTAATCTTGAGATACCATAGACACGTATACAATGTTTCGACCTATCATGTCGACACATCTATATATATTTCGGAACAACCATAGACACTCTATATGTGAATGTTGGAGTTAGCTATACAGGGTTGAGGTTGATTCCAAAATATATATAGTTTGAGTTGTGATCAATACTTAGATACGTATACACTGGGTCGTGGATTGATTCAAGATAATATTTATCGATTTATTTCTGTACATCTAACTGTGGACAACTAGTTGTAGGTTACTAACGAGGACAGCTGACTTAATAAACTTAAAACATCAAAATATATTAAAAGTGTTGTAAATATATTTTGAACATACTTTGATATATATGTATATATTGTTATAGGTTCGTGAATCAACCAGTGGCCAAGTCTTACTTCCCGACGAAGTAAAAATCTGTGAAAGTGAGTTATAGTCCCACTTTTAAAATCTAATATTTTTGGGATGAGAATACATGCAGGTTTTATAAATGATTTACAAAATAGACACAAGTACGTGAAACTACATTCTATGGTTGAATTATCGAAATTGAATATGCCCCTTTTTATTAAGTCTGGTAATCTAAGAATTAGGGAACAGACACCCTAATTGACGCGAATCCTAAAGATAGATCTATTGGGCCTAACAAACCCCATCCAAAGTACCGGATGCTTTAGTACTTCAAAATTTATATCATATCCGAAGGGTGTCCCGGAATGATGGGGATATTCTTATATATGCATCTTGTTATTGTCGGTTACCAGGTGTTCACCATATGAATGATTTTTATCTCTATGTATGGGATGTGTATTGAAATATGAAATCTTGTGGTCTATTGTTACGATTTGATATATATAGGTTAAACCTATAACTCACCAACATTTTTGTTGACGTTTAAAGCATGTTTATTCTCAGGTGAATACTAAGAGCTTCCGCTGTTGCATACTAAAATAAGGACAAGATTTGGAGTCCATGTTTGTATGATATTGTGTAAAAACTGCATTCAAGAAACTGATTTCGATGTAACATATTTGTATTGTAAACCATTATGTAATGGTCGTGTGTAAACAGGATATTTTAGATTATCATTATTTGATAATCTACGTAAAGCTTTTTAAACCTTTATTTATGAAATAAAGGTTATGGTTTGTTTTAAAAATGAATGCAGTCTTTGAAAAACGTCTCATATAGAGGTCAAAACCTCGCAACGAAATCAATTAATATGGAACGTTTTTAATCAATAAGAACGGGACATTTCAGGTAGTGGGTAGCGGTTCTTGATGGTAAGTTTGTTCAACTCTCGGTAGTTGATACACAACCTGAATGTACCATCTTTCTTCTTGACAAACAAAACAGGAGCTCCCCACGGTGATGTGCTTGGTCGAATGAAACCACATTCTAAAAGTTCTTGTAATTGACTTTGCAGTTCCTTCATCTCGCTGGGTGCGAGTCTGTAAGGAGCACGAGCTATTAGTGCAGCTCCTGGTACAAGAACTATTTCAAATTCAACAGATCGATGTGGAGGTAGTCCCGGTAATTCTTTCGGAAATACATCGGGAAATTCTTTTGCGACGGGAACATCATTGATGCTCTTTTCTTCAGTTTGTACTTTCTTGACATGTGCTAGAACAGCATAGCAACCTTTTCTTATTAGTTTTTGTGCCTTCAAATTACTAATAAGATGTAGCTTCATGTTGCCCTTTTCTCCGTACACCATTAAGGGTTCTCCTTCTTCTCGTACAATGCGAATTGCATTTTTATAACATACGATCTCTGCTTTCACCTTCTTCAGCCAGTCCATGCCAACTATTACATCAAAACTCCCTAACTCTACTGGTATCAAATCAATCTTAAATATTTCGCTACCCAGTTTAATTTCTCGATTCCGGCTTATATTATCTGCTGAAATAAATTTACCGTTTGCTAATTCGAGTAAAAAATTACTATCCAACGGCGTCAATGGACAACTTAATTTAGCACAAAAATCTCTACTCATATAGCTTCTATCCGCACCCGAATCAAATAAAACGTAAGCAGATTTATTGTCAATAAGAAACGTACCCGTAACAAGCTCCGGGTCTTCCTGTGCCTCTGCCGCATTAATATTGAAAAATCTTCCGCGGCCTTGTCCATTCGTGTTCTCCTGGTTCGGGCAATTTCTAATAATGTGGCCCAGTTTTTCACATTTATAACAAACTACATTGGCATAACTTGCTCCGACACTACTTGCTCCGCCATTACTCGTTCCGACACCATTTGTTCCTTTCGTTCTATTAACCCCTGGTCCGTAGACCTCACACTTCACCGCGCTATGACCATTTCTTTTACACTTGTTGCAAAATTTGGTGCAGAACCCCGAGTGATACTTTTCACACCTTTGGCATAGCTGCTTCTGATTGTTGTTGTTGTTGCGGTTATTATTGTTGTTGGGATGATTGTTGTAGTTGTTGTTGTTGTTGTTGTTGTTGTTGTTGTTGTTATTGTTGTTGTTGTTGTTGTTGTTGTTGTTGTTGTTGTTGTTGGGCCGTTTGTTGTAGTTGCGATTGATGTTGCGATTATTGGGATAGTTGTTGCGATTATTGTTGTAATTGCTGTTGTTGTTGTATTGGTGATTCTTATCACCGCTTTCCTCCCACTTTCTTTTGACTTGCTTCACATTGGCCTCTTCAGCAGTCTATTCTTTAATTCTTTCTTCAATCTGGTTCACTAGTTTGTGAGCCATTCTACATGCCTGTTGTATGGAGGCAGGCTCGTGTGAACTTATATCTTCTTGGATTCTTTCCGGTAATCCTTTCACAAACGCGTCGATCTTCTCTTCCTCATCTTCGAACGCTCCCGGACACAATAGGCACAATTCTGTGAATCGTCTTTCGTACGTGGTAATAAAAAATCCTTGGGTTCGTAACCCTCTAAGTTCTGTCTTGAGCTTATTGACCTCGGTTCTGGGACGGTACTTCTCGTTCATCAAGTGCTTGAATGCTGACCACGGTAGTGCATATGCATCATCTTGTCCCACTTGCTCTAGATAGGTATTCCACCATGTTAACGCAGAACCTGTGAAGGTATGCGTAGCGTACTTCACTTTGTCCTCTTCAGTACACTTACTTATGGTAAACACCGATTCGACCTTCTCGGTCCACCGTTTCAATCCGATCGGTCCTTCGGTTCCATCAAATTCCAAAGGTTTGCAAGCAGTGAATTCTTTGTAGGTGCATCCTACACGATTTCCTGTACTGCTAGATCCAAGGTTATTGTTGGTATATAGCGCAGCCTGTACTGCGGCTATGTTTGAAGCTAGAAAAGTACGGAATTCCTCTTCATTCATATTCACGGTGTGTCGAGTAGTCGGTGCCATTTCCTTCAAAATAGTCAAATGGAACAAGTTAATCATACAGAATATTAAGAGTTGTTAATAGTATTTCGTAGCGTAATATGAACTCATTTATAAAAGCTTTTTCTTCATATTAGCGTTTTATAAGTTTAAATTCGGGTAGTACCTACCCGTTAAGTTCATACTTAGTAGCTAATATACAATTCAACTACTACAATTCTATATGAAAAACTGATTATAATAATATTTCGCGTTCAAACTTTTATACAATATTTTACAAACTTACAATACCGCTTATTTTACATAAAGCATGAAATATAGCACATAAAACTTTGATACAAAGTAGTTGCGAAGATAATTCTAGTTAATAAATAAGGCGTTCAGCAAAGGCAACAAAGACACGTAATTCATACGTCCAGAAACAAGTCATGCATTCTGGTTTTACTAATACCACTTCCCATCCTTGGTCTTGCGGAACGTAACCGTTGTGACCGATAGTATGACAACGTGTTGTAACATCGTCAAAAGGGCGAAGGTTACGTAATGACCAACAGTCTCGTAATAACCTAAAAACCTCATTTCTTACCCCAATTACCGACTCCGTCACTTGTGGGAACGTTTTGTTTAATAGTTGTAGCCCGATGTTCTTTTTCTCACTTTGGTGAGAAGCGAACATTACTAACCCATAAGCATAACATGCTTCTTTATGTTGCATGTTAGCCGTTTTTCCTAAATCATGAAGTCCTATATTCGGATACATTGAGTCAAAATAATTTCTTAACCCGTTGCGTAAAATAGCATTTGGGTTCCCCGCAATATATGCGTCAAAGTAAACACATCGTAACTTATGGGTTTCCCAATGTGATATCCCCCATCTTTCAAACGAAAGCCTTTTATAAACCAAGGCATTCTTGGAACGTTCTTCGAATGTCTTGCAAACTGATTTTGCCATAAATAGTTGTGCCGAGGAATTCTGACCGACTCTAGACAAGATTATATCAATCATGTCTCCGGGTAAGTCTTCTAAAATATTGGGTTGTCTATCCATTTTGTGTTTTTATACTGTAAAATAGACAAGAATTAGATTCATAAAAAAATACTTATTAATACAAGCAATTTTTACATATATCATAAAGCATAAGAACACTATATTACATATATTACACCACACGAATACAACTATCTTATTCCGACTCGCTCGTTTCTTCTTCTTCTTCGGTTTTGGTTCGTTTTGCCAAGTTTCTAGGGATATATGATGTTCCCCTAATACGAGCTGTCGTTTTCCACAACGGTTTAGAATTAGAAAAACCTGGTGGTTTAGAGGTTCCCGGGTCATTGTTACAACTTAAGGGCTTCGGGGATTGACGATACATATAAAGTTCATTGGGGTTGGAATTAGATTTCTCTATTTTTATGCCCTTTCCCTTATTATTTTCTTTTGCCTTTTTAAATTCAGTTGGGGTAATTTCTATAACATCATCGGAATTCTCGTCGGAATCCGATTCATCGGAGAATTGGTAATCCTCCCAATATTTTGCTTCCTTGGCGGAAACACCATTGACCATAATTAACCTTGGTCGGTTGGTTGAGGATTTTCTTTTACTTAATCGTTTTATTATTTCCCCCCACCGGTTCTATTTCCTCCTCCGGTTCCTCCTCTTCCGGTTCTGATTCTTTTTCCGGTTCTGATTCTTCTTCCGGTTCTTCTTCGGGAACTTGTGAATCAGTCCAATATATATTCGACTCTTCGTTATTATTAGGTGAGTCAATGGGATTTGTACTAGAGGTAGACAACTATCACACAATATCAAACATGTTAAGAGATTAATATATCACATAATATATACATGTTAATAATATATACTTTCCAACAAAAATGTTAAGCAATCATTTTTAAAGAAAACACGGTCGAAGTCCAGACTCACTAATGCATCCTAACAAACTCGATAAGACACACTAATGCAAATTTCTAGTTCTCCAAGACCAACGCTCGGATACCAACTGAAATGTCCCGTTCTTATTGATTAAAAACGTTCCATATTAATTGATTTCGTTGCGAGGTTTTGACCTCTATATGAGACATTTTTCAAAGACTGCATTCATTTTTAAAACAAACCGTAACCTTTATTTCATAAATAAAGGTTTAAAAAGCTTTACGTAGATTATCAAATAATGATAATCTGAAATATCCTGTTTACACACGACCATTACATAATAGTTTACAATACAAATATGTTACATCGAAATCAGTTTCTTGAATGCAGTTTTTACACAATATCATACAAACATGGACTCCAAATCTTGTCCTTATTTTAGTATGCAACAGCGGAAGCTCTTAGTATTCACCTGAGAATAAACATGCTTTAAACGTCAACAAAAATGTTGGTGAGTTATAGGTTTAACCTATATATATCAAATCGTAACAATAGACCACAAGATTTCATATTTCAATACACATCCCATACATAGAGATAAAAATCATTCATATGGTGAACACCTGGTAACCGACAATAACAAGATGCATATATAAGAATATCCCCATCATTTCGGGACACCCTTCGGATATGATATAAATTTTGAAGTACTAAAGCATCCGGTACTTTGGATGGGGTTTGTTAGGCCCAATAGATCTATCTTTAGGATTCGCGTCAATTAGGGTGTCTGTTCCCTAATTCTTAGATTACCAGACTTAATAAAAAGAGGCATATTCGATTTCAATAATTCAACCATAGAATGTAGTTTCACGTACTTGTGTCTATTTTGTAAATTATTTATAAAACCTGCATGTATTCTCATCCCAAAAATATTGGATTTTAAAAGTGGGACTATAACTCACTTTCACAGATTTTTACTTCGTCGGGAAGTAAGACTTGGCCACTGGTTGATTCACGAACCTATAACAATATATACATATATATCAAAGTATGTTCAAAATATATTTACAACACTTTTAATATATTTTGATGTTTTAAGTTTATTAAGTCAGCTGTCCTCGTTAGTAACGTACAACTAGTTGTCCACAGTTAGATGTACAGAAATAAATCGATAAATATAATCGTGAATCAATCCACGACCCAGTGTATACGTATCTCAGTATTGATCACAACTCAAACTATATATATTTTGGAATCAACCTCAACCCTGTATAGCTAACTCCAACATTCACATATAGAGTGTCTATTGTTGTTCCGAAATATATATAGATGTGTCGACATGATAGGTCGAAACATTGTATACGTGTCTATGGTATCTCAAGATTACATAATATACAATACAAGTTGATTAAGTTATGGTTGGAATAGATTTGTTACCAATTTTCACGTAGCTAAAATGAGAAAAATTATTCAATCTTGTTTTACCCATAACTTCTTCATTTTAAATCCGTTTTGAGTGAATCAAATTGCTATGGTTTCATATTGAACTCTATTTTATGAATCTAAATAGAAAAAGTATAGGTTTATAGTCGGAAAAATAAGTTACAAGTCATTTTTGTAAAGATAGTCATTTCAGTCGAAAGAACGACGTCTAGATGACCATTTTAGAAAACATACTTCCACTTTGAGTTTAACCATAATTTTTGGATATAGTTTCATGTTCATAATAAAAATCATTTTCCCAGAATAACAACTTTTAAATCAAATTTTATCATAGTTTTTAATTAACTAACCCAAAACAGCCCGCGGTGTTACTACGACGGCGTAAATCCGGTTTTACGGTGTTTTTCGTGTTTCCAGGTTTTAAATCATTAAGTTAGCATATCATATAGATATAGAACATGTGTTTAGTTGATTTTAAAAGTCAAGTTAGAAGGATTAACTTTTATTTGCGAACAAGTTTAGAATTAACTAAACAATGTTCTAGTGATTACAAGTTTAAACCATCGAATAAGATAGCTTTATATGTATGAATCGAATGATGTTATTGAAATGTCCCGTTCTTATTGATTAAAAACGTTCCATATTAATTGATTTCGTTGCGAGGTTTTGACCTCTATATGAGACGTTTTTCAAAGACTGCATTCATTTTAAAACAAACCATAACCTTTATTTCATCAATAAAGGTTTAAAAAGCTTTACGTAGATTATCAAATAATGATAATCTAAAATATCCTGTTTACACACGACCATTACATAATGGTTTACAATACAAATATGTTACAACAAAATAAGTTTCTTGAATGCAGTTTTTACACAATATCATACAAGCTTGAACTCTAAATCTCGTCCTTATTTAAGTATGCGACAGCGGAAGCTCTTAATAATCACCTGAGAATAAACACGCTTAAAACGTCAACAAAAATGTTGGTGAGTTATAGGTTTAACCTATATATATCAAATCATAATAATAGACCACAAGATTTCATATTTCAATACACATCCCATACATAGAGATAAAAATCATTCATATGGTGAACACCTGGTAACCAACATTAACAAGATGCATATATAAGAATATCCCCATCATTCCGGGACACCCTTCGGATATGATATAAATTTCGAAGTACTAAAGCATCCAGTACTTTGGATGGGGTTTGTTAGGCCCAATAGATCTATCTTTAGGATTCGCGTCAATTAGGGTGTCTGTTCCCTAATTCTTAGATTACAAAAATTAATAAAAAGGGGCATATTCGATTTCGATAATTCAACCATAGAATGTAGTTTCACGTACTTGTGTCTATTTTGTAAATCATTTATAAAACCTGCATGTATTCTCATCCCAAAAATATTAGATTTTAAAAGTGGAACTATAACTAACTTTCACAGATTTTTACTTCGTCGGGAAGTAAGACTTGGCCACTGGTTGATTCACGGACCTATAACAATATATACATATATATCAAAGTATGTTCAAAATATATTTACAACACTTTTAATATATTTTGATGTTTTAAGTTTATTAAGTCAGCTGTCCTCGTTAGTAACCTACAACTAGTTGTCCACAGTTAGATGTATAGAAATAAATCGATAAATATTATCTTGAATCAATCCACGACCCAGTGTATACGTATCTCAGTATTGATCATAACTCAAACTATATATATTTTGGAATCAACCTCAACCCTGTATAGCTAACTCCAACATTCACATATAGAGTGTCTATGGTTGTTCCGAAATATATATAGATGTGTCGACATGATAGGTCGAAACATTGTATACGTGTCTATGGTATCTCAAGATTAAATAATATACAATACAAGTTGATTAAGTTATGGTTGGAATAGATTTGTTACCAATTTTCACATAGCTAAAATGAGAAAAATTATCCAATCTTGTTTTACCCATAACTTCTTCATTTTAAATCCGTTTTGAGTGAATCAAATTGCTATGGTTTCATATTGAACTCTATTTTATGAATCTAAATAGAAAAAGTATAGGTTTATAGTCGGAAAAATAAGTTACAAGTCATTTTTGTAAAGGTAGTCATTTCAGTCGAAAGAACGACGTCTAGATGACCATTTTAGAAAACATACTTCCACTTTGAGTTTAACCATAATTTTCGGATATAGTTTCATGTTCATAATAAAAATCATTTTCTCAGAATAACAACTTTTAAATCAATGTTTATCATAGTTTTTAATTAACTAACCCAAAACAGCCCGCGGTGTTACTACGACGGCGTAAATCCGGTTTTACGGTGTTTTTCGTGTTTCCAGGTTTTAAATCATTAAGTTAGCATATCATATAGATATAGAACATGTGTTTAGTTGATTTTAAAAGTCAAGTTAGAAGGATTAACTTTTGTTTGCGAACAAGTTTAGAATTAACTAAACTATGTTCTAGTGATTACGAGTTTAAACCTTCGAATAAGATAGCTTTATATATATGAATCGAATGATGTTATGAACATCATTACTAGCTTAAGTTCCTTGGATAAACCTACTGGAAAAGAGAAAAATGGATCTAGCTTCAACGGATCCTTGGATGGCTCGAAGTTCTTGAAGCAGAATCATGACACATAAACAAGTTCAAGTAAGATCATCACTTGAAATAAGATTGTTATAGTTATAGAAATTGAACCAAAGTTTGAATATTATTATTACCTTGTATTAGAATGATAACCTACTGTAAGAAACAAAGATTTCTTGAGGTTGGATGATCACCTTACAAGATTGGAAGTGAGCTAGCAAACTTGAAAGTATTCTTGATTTTATGTAACTAGAACTTGTAGAATATATGAAGAACACTTAGAACTTGAAGATAGAACTTGAGAGAGATCAATTAGATGAAGAAAATTGAAGAATGAAAGTGTTTGTAGGTGTTTTTGGTCGTTGGTGTATGAATTAGATATAAAGGATATGTAATTTTGTTTTCATGTAAATAAGTCATGAATGATTACTCATATTTTTGTAATTTTATGAGATATTTCATGCTAGTTGCCAAATGATGGTTCCCACATGTGTTAGGTGACTCACATGGGCTGCTAAGAGCTGATCATTGGAGGGTATATACCAATAGTACATACATCTAAAAGCTGTGTATTGTACGAGTACGAATACGGGTGCATACGAGTAGAATTGTTGATGAAACTGAACGAGGATGTAATTGTAAGAATTTTTGTTAAGTAGAAGTATTTTGATAAGTGTATTGAAGTCTTTCAAAAGTGTATAAATACATATTAAAACACTACATGTATATACATTTTAACTGAGTCGTTAAGTCATCGTTAGTCGTTACATGTAAGTGTTGTTTTGAAACCTTTAGGTTAACGATCTTGTTAAATGTTGTTAACCCAATGTTTATAATATCAAATGAGATATTAAATTATTATATTATCATGATATTATCATGTATGAATATCTCTTAATATGATATATATACGTTAAATGTCTTTACAACGATAATCGTTACATATATGTCTCGTTTAAAAATCATTAAGTTAGTAGTCTTGTTTTTACATATGTAGTTCATTGTTAATATACTTAATGATATGTTTACTTATCATAGTATCATGTTAACTATATATATATATATCCATATATATGTCATCATATAGTTTTTACAAGTTTTAATGTTCGTGAATCACCGGTCAACTTGGGTGGTCAATTGTCTATATGAAACATATTTCAATTAATCAAGTCTTAACAAGTTTGATTGCTTAACATGTTAGAAACATTTAATAATGTAAATATCAATCTCAATTAATATATATAAACATGGAAAAGTTCGGGTCACTACAGTACCTACCCGTTAAATAAATTTCGTCCCGAAATTTTAAGCTGTTGAAGGTGTTGACGAATCTTCTGGAAATAGATGCGGGTATTTCTTCTTCATCTGATATTCACGCTCCCAGGTGAAATCAGGGCCTCTACGAGCATTCCATCAAACCTTAACAATTGGTATGTTGTTTTGCTTAAGTCTTTTAACCTCACGATCCATTATTTCGACGGGTTCTTCGATGAATTGAAGTTTTTCGTTGATTTGGATTTCATCTAACGGAATAGTGAGATCTTCTTTAGCAAAACATTTCTTCAAATTCGAGACGTGGAAAGTGTTATGTACAGCCGCGAGTTGTTGAGGTAACTCAAGTCGGTAAGCTACTGGTCCGACACGATCAATAATCTTGAATGGTCCAATATACCTTGGATTTAATTTCCCTCGTTTACCAAATCGAACAACGCCTTTCCAAGGTGCAACTTTAAGTATGACCATCTCTCTAATTTCAAATTCTATATCTTTTCTTTTAATGTCATCGTAGCTCTTTTGTCGACTTTGGGCGGTTTTCAACCGTTGTTGAATTTGGATGATATTCTCGGTAGTTTCTTGTATAATCTCCGGACCCGTAATATGTCTATCCCCCACTTCACTCCAACAAATCGGAGACCTGCACTTTCTACCATAAAGTGCTTCAAACGGTGCCATCTCAATGCTTGAATGGTAGCTGTTGTTGTAGGAAAATTCTGCTAACGGTAGATGTCGATCCCAACTGTTTCCGAAATCAATAACACATGCTCGTAGCATGTCTTCAAGCATTTGTATCGTCTTTTCGCTCTGCCCATCAGTTTATGGATGATAGGCAGTACTCATGTCTAGACGAGTTCCTAATGCTTGCTGTAATGTCTGCCAGAATCTTGAAATAAATCTGCCATCCCTATCAGAGATAATAGAGATTGGTATTCCATGTCTGGAGACGACTTCTTTCAAATACAGTCGTGCTAACTTCTCCATCTTGTCATCTTCTCTTATTGGCAGGAAGTGTGCTGATTTGGTGAGACGATCAACTATTACCCAAATAGTATCAAAACCACTTGCAGTCCTTGGCAATTTAGTGATGAAATCTATGGTAATGTTTTCCCATTTCCATTCCGGGATTTCGGGTTATTGAAGTAGACCTGATGGTTTCTGATGCTCAGCTTTGACCTTAGAACACGTCAAACATTCTTCTACGTATTTAGCAACATCGGCTTTCATACCCGGCCACCAAAAATGTTTCTTGAGATCCTTGTACATCTTTCCCGTTCCAGGATGTATTGAGTATCTGGTTTTATGAGCTTCTCTAAGTACCATTTCTCTCATATCTCCAAATTTTGGTACCCAAATCCTTTCAGCCCTATACCGGGTTCCATCTTCCCGAATATTAAGATGCTTCTCCGATCCTTTGGGTATTTCATCCTTTAAATTTCCCTCTTTTAAAACTCCTTGTTGCGCCTCCTTTATTTGAGTAGTAAGGTTATTATGAATCATTATATTCATAGATTTTACTCGAATGGGTTCTCTGTCCTTCCTGCTCAAGGCATCGGCTACTACATTTGCCTTCCCCGGGTGGTAACGAATCTCAAAGTCGTAATCATTCAATAATTCAATCCACCTACGCTGCCTCATATTCATTTGTTTCTGATTAAATATGTGTTGAAGACTTTTGTGGTCGGTATATATAATACTTTTGACCCCATATAAGTAGTGCCTCCAAGTCTTTAATGTAAAAACAACCGCGCCTAATTCCAAATCATGCGTCGTATAATTTTGTTCGTGAATCTTCAATTGTCTAGATGCATAAGTAATCACCTTCGTTCGTTGCATTAATACACAACCGAGACCTTGCTTTGATGCGTCACAATAAATCACAAAATCATCATTCCTTCAGGCAATGACAATATAGGTGCCGTAGTTAGCTTTTTCTTCAATAACTGAAACGCTTTCTCTTATTCATCATTCCATTCAAATTTCTTCCCTTTATGCGTTAATGCAGTCAAGGGTTTTGCTATTCTGGAAAAGTCTTGGATGAACCTTCTGTAGTAACCAGCTAGTCCTAAAAACTGGCGTATGTGTTTCGGAGTTTTGGGGGTTTCCCACTTTTCAACAGTTTCTATCTTTACCGGATCCACCTTAATACCTTCTTTGTTCACTATGTGACCGAGGAATTGAACTTCTTCCAACCAAAATGCACACTTTGAAAATTTAGCGTACAATTCTTCCTTCCTCAATACTTCTAACACCTTTCTCAAATGTTCACCGTGTTCTTGGTCATTCTTTGAGTAAATAAGTATGTCATCAATGAAAACAATGACAAACTTGTCAAGGTATGGTCCACACACTCGGTTTATAAGGTCCATGAACACAGCTGGTGCGTTAGTCAATCCAAATGGCATAACCATAAACTCGTAATGACCATAACGCGTCCTAAAAGCAGTCTTTGGAATATCATCTTCTTTCACCCGCATTTGATGATACCCGGAACGTAAGTCAATCTTTGAATAAACATACGAGCCTTGTAGTTGATCAAATAAGTCGTCAATTCTCGGTAGTGGGTAGCGGTTCTTGATGGTAAGTTTGTTCAACTCTCGGTAGTTGATACACAACCTGAATGTACTATCTTTCTTCTTGACAAACAAAACAGGAGCTCCCCACGGTGATGTGATTGGTCGAATGAAACCACGTTCTAAAAGTTCTTGTAATTGACTTTGCAGTTCCTTCATCTCGCTGGGTGCGAGTCTGTAAGGAGCACGAGCTATTGGTGCAGCTCCTGGTACAAGATCTATTTGAAATTCAACAGATCGATGTGGAGGTAGTCCCGGTAATTCTTTCGGAAATACATCGAGAAATTCTTTTGCGACGGGAACATCATTGATGCTCTTTTCTTCAGTTTGTACTTTCTCGACGTGTGCTAGAACAGCATAGCAACCTTTTCTTATTAGTTTTTGTGCCTTCAAATTACTAATAAGATGTAGCTTCATGTTGCCCTTTTCTCCGTACACCATTAAGGGTTCTCCTTCTTCTCGTACAATGCGAATTGCATTTTTATAACATACTATCTCTGCTTTCACCTTCTTCAGCCAGTCCATGCCAACTATTACATCAAAACTCCCTAACTCTACTGGTATCAAATCAATCTTAAATATTTCGCTACCCAGTTTAATTTCTCGATTCCGGCATATATTATCTGCTGAAATTAATTTACCGTTTGCAAATTCGAGTAAAAATTTACTATCCAACGGCATCTATGGACAACTTAATTTAGCACAAAAATCTCTACTCATATAGCTTCTATCCGCACCCGAATCAAATAAAACGTAAGCAGATTTATTGTCAATAAGAAACGTACCCGTAACAAGCTCCGGGTCTTCCTGTGCCTCTGCCGCATTAATATTGAAAACTCTTCCGCGGCCTTGTCCATTCGTGTTCTCCTGGTTCGGGCAATTTCTAATAATGTGGCCCGGTTTTTCACATTTATAACAAACTACATTGGCATAACTTGCTCCGACACTACTTGCTCCGCCATTACTCGTTCCGACACCATTTGTTCCTTTCGTTCTGTTAACCCCTGGTCTGTAGACCTCACACTTCGCCGCGCTATGACCATTTCTTTTACACTTGTTGCAAAATTTGGTGCAGAACCCCGAGTGATACTTTTCACACCTTTGGCATAGCTGCTTCTGATTGTTGTTGTTGTTGCGGTTATTATTGTTGTTGGGATGATTGTTGTAGTTGTTGTTGTTGTTGTTGTTGTTATTGTTGTTGTTGTTGTTGTTGTTGTTGTTGTTGTTGTTGTTGTTGTTGTTGTTGTTGTTGTTGTTGTTGTTGTTGTTGTTGTTGTTGTTGTTGTTGTTATTGGGCCGTTTGTTGTAGTTGCGATTGATGTTGCGATTATTGGGATAGTTGTTGCGATTATTGTTGTAATTGCTGTTGTTGTTGTATTGGTGATTCTTATCACCGTTTTCCTCCCACTTTCTTTTGACTTGCTTCACATTGGCCTCTTCAGTAGTCTGTTCTTTAATTCTTTCTTCAATCTGGTTCACTAGTTTGTGAGCCATTCTACATGCCTGTTGTATGGAGGCAGGCTCGTGTGAACTTATATCTTCTTGGATTCTTTCCGGTAATCCTTTCACAAACGCGTCGATCTTCTCTTCCTCATCTTCGAACGCTCCCGGACACAATAGGCACAATTCTGTGAATCGTCTTTCGTACGTGGTAATATAAAATCCTTGGGTTCGTAACCCTCTAAGTTCTGTCTTGAGCTTATTGACCTCGGTTCTGGGACGGTACTTCTCGTTCATCAAGTGCTTGAATGCTGACCACGGTAGTGCATACGCATCATCTTGTCCCACTTGCTCTAGATAGGTATTCCACCATGTTAACGCAGAACCTGTGAAGGTATGCGTAGCGTACTTCACTTTGTCCTCTTCAGTACACTTACTTATGGTAAACACCGATTCGACCTTCTCGGTCCACCGTTTCAATCCGATCGGTCCTTCGGTTCCATCAAATTCCAAAGGTTTGCAAGGAGTGAATTCTTTGTAGGTGCATCCTACACGATTTCCTGTACTGCTAGATCCAAGGTTATTGTTGGTATATAGCACAGCCTGTACTGCGGCTATGTTTGAAGCTAGAAAAGTACGGAATTCCTATTCATTCATATTCACGGTGTGTCGAGTAGTCGGTGCCATTTCCTTCAAAATAGTCAAATGGAACAAGTTAATCATACAGAATATTAAGAGTAGTTAATAGTATTTCGTAGCATAATATGAACTCATTTATAAAAGCTTTTTCTTCATATTAGCGATTTATAAGTTTAAATTCGGGTAGTACCTACCCGTTAAGTTCATACTTAGTACTAATATACAATTCAACTACTACAATTCTATATGAAAAACTGATTATAATAATATTTCGCGTTCAAACTTTTATACAATATTTTACAAACTTACAATACCGCTTATTTTACATAAAGCATGAAATATAGCACATAAAACTTTGATACAAAGTAGTTGCGAAGATAATTCTAGTTAATAAATAAGGCGTTCAGCAAAGGCAACAAAGACACGTAATTCATACGTCCAGAAACAAGTCATGCATTCTGGTTTTTCTAATACCACTTCCCATCCTTGGTCTTGCGGAACGTAACCGTTGTGTCCGATAGTATGACAACGTGTTGTAACATCGTTAAAAGGGCGAAGGTTACGTAATGACCAACAGTCTCGTAATAACCTAAAAATCTCATTTCTTACCCCAATTACCGACTCCGTCACTTGTGGGAACGTTTTGTTTAATAGTTGTAGCCCGATGTTCTTTTTCTCACTTTGGTGAGAAGCGAACATTACTAACCCATAAGCATAACAAGCTTCTTTATGTTGCATGTTAGCCGCTTTTTCTAAATCATGAAGTCCTATATTCGGATACATTGAGTCAAAATAATTTCTTAACCCGTTGCGTAAAATAGCATTTGGGTTCCCCGCAATATATGCGTCAAAGTAAACACATCGTAACTTATGGGTTTCCCAATGTGATATCCCCCATCTTTCAAACGAAAGCCTTTTATAAACCAAGGCATTCTTCGAACATAGTTGTGCCGAGGAATTCTGACCGACTCTAGACAAGATTTCATCAATCATGTCTCCGGGTAAGTCTTCTAAAATATTGGGTTGTCTATCCATTTTGTGTTTTTATACTATAAAATAGACAAGAGTTAGATTCATAAAAAAAAAATACTTATTAATACAAGCAATTTTTACATATATCATAAAGCATAAGCACACTATATTACATATATTACACCACACGAATACAACTATCTTATTCCGACTCGCTCGTTTCTTCTTCTTCGGTTTTGGTTCGTTTTGCCAAGTTTCTAGGGATATATGATGTTCCCCTAATACGAGCTGTCGTTTTCCACAACGGTTTAGAAAAACCTGGTGGTTTAGAGGTTCCCGGGTCATTGTTACAACTTAAGGGCTTCGGGGGTTGACGATACATATAAAGTTCATCGGGGTTGGAATTAGATTTCTCTATTTTTATGCCCTTTCCCTTATTATTTTCTTTTGCCTTTTTAAATTCAGTTGGGGTAATTTCTATAACATCATCGGAATTCTCGTCGGAATCCGATTCATCGGAGATTTGGTAATCCTCCCAATATTTTGCTTCCTTGGCGGAAACACCATTGACCATAATTAACCTTGGTCGGTTGGTTGAGGATTTTCTTTTACTTAATCGTTTTATTATTTCCCCCACCGGTTCTATTTCCTCCTCCGGTTCCTCCTCTTCCGGTTCTGATTCTTCTTCCGGTTCTTCTTCGGGAACTTGTGAATCAGTCCAATATATATTCGACTCTTCGTTATTATTAGGTGAGTCAATGGGATTTGTGCCAGAGGTAGACATCTATCACACAATATCAAACATGTTAAGAGATTAATATATCACATAATATATACATGTTAATAATATATAGTTTCCAACAAAAATGTTAAGCAATCATTTTTAAAGAAAACACGGTCGAAGTCCAGACTCACTAATGCATCCTAACAAACTCGATAAGATACACTAATGCAAATTTCTGGTTCTCTAAGACCAACGCTCGGATACCAACTGAAATGTCCCGTTCTTATTGATTAAAAACGTTCCATATTAATTGATTTCTTTGCGAGGTTTTGACCTCTATATGAGACGTTTTTCAAAGACTGCATTCATTTTTAAAACAAACCATAACCTTTATTTCATAAATAAAGGTTTAAAAAGCTTTACGTAGATTATCAAATAATGATAATCTAAAATATCCTGTTTACACACGACCATTACATAATGGTTTACAATACAAATATGTTACATCGAAATCAGTTTCTTGAATGCAGTTTTTACACAATATCATACAAACATGGACTCCAAATCTTGTCCTTATTTTAGTATGCAACAGCGGAAGCTCTTAGTATTCACCTGAGAATAAACATACTTTAAACGTCAAAAAAAATGTTGGTGAGTTATAGGTTTAACCTATATATATCAAATCGTAACAATAGACCACAAGATTTCATATTTCAATACACATCCCATACATAGAGATAAAAATCATACATATGGTGAACACCTGGTAACCGACATTAACAAGATGCATATATAAGAATATCCCCATCATTCCGGGACACCCTTCGGATATGATATAAATTATGAAGTACTAAAGCATCCGGTACTTTAGATGGGGTTTGTTAGGCCCAATAGATCTATCTTTAGGATTCGCGTTAATTAGGGTGTCTGTTCCCTAATTCTTAGATTACCAGACTTAATAAAAAGGGGCATATTTGATTTCGATAATTCAACCATAGAATGTAGTTTCACGTACTTGTGTCTATTTTGTAAATCATTTATAAAACCTGCATGTATTCTCATCCCAAAAATATTAGATTTTAAAAGTGGGACTATAACTCACTTTCACAGATTTTTACTTCGTCGGGAAGTAAGACTTGGCCACTGGTTGATTCACGAACCGATAACAATATATACATATATATCAAAGTATGTTCAAAATATATTTACAACACTTTTAATATATTTTGATGTTTTAAGTTTATTAAGTCAGCTGTCCTCGTTAGTAACGTACAACTAGTTGTCCACAGTTAGATGTACAGAAATAAATCGATAAATATTATCTTGAATCAATCCACGACCCAGTGTATACGTATCTCCGTATTGATCACAACTCAAACTATATATATTTTGGAATCAACCTCAACCCTGTATAGCTAACTCCAACATTCACATATAGAGTGTCTAGGGTTGTTCCGAAATATATATAGATGTGTCAACATGATAGGTCGAAACATTGTATACGTGTCTATGGTATCTCAAGATTACATAATATACAATACAAGTGGATTAAGTTATGGTTGGAATAGATTTGTTACCAATTTTCACGTAGCTAAAATGAGAAAAATTATCCAATCTTGTTTTACCCATAACTTCTTCATTTTAAATCCGTTTTGAGTGAATCAAATTGCTATGGTTTCTTTATTGAACTCTATTTTATGAATCTAAATAGAAAAAGTATAGGTTTATAGTCGGAAAAATAAGTTACAAGTCGTTTTTGTAAAGGTAGTCATTTCAGTCGAAAGAACGACGTCTAGATGACCATTTTAGAAAACGTACTTCCACTTTGAGTTTAACCATAATTTTTAGATATAGTTTCATGTTCATAATAAAAATCATTTTCCCAGAATAACAACTTTTAAATCAAAGTTTATCATAGTTTTTAATTAACTAACCCAAAACAGCCCGCGGTGTTACTACGACGGCGTAAATCCGGTTTTACGGTGTTTTTCGTGTTTCCAGGTTTTAAATCATTAAGTTAGCATATCATATAGATATAGAACATGTGTTTAGTTGATTTTAGAAGTCAAGTTAGAAGGATTAACTTTTATTTGCGAACAAGTTTAGAATTAACTAAACTATGTTCTAGTGATTACAAGTTTAAACCTTCGAATAAGATAGCTTTATATGTATGAATCGAATGATGTTATTGAAATATCCCGTTCTTATTGATTAAAAACGTTCCATATTAATTGATTTCGTTGCGAGGTTTTGACCTCTATATGAGTCGTTTTTCAAAGACTGCATTCATTTTAAAACAAACCATAACCTTTATTTCATCAATAAAGGTTTAAAAAGCTTTACGTAGATTATCAAATAATGATAATCTAAAATATCCTGTTTACACACGACCATTACATAATGGTTTACAATACAAATATGTTACAACAAAATAAGTTTCTTGAATGCAGTTTTTACACAATATCATACAAGCATGGACTCCAAATCTCGTCCTTATTTAAGTATGCGACAGCAGAAGCTCTTAATAATCACCTGAGAATAAACATGCTTAAAACGTCAACAAAAATGTTGGTGAGTTATAGGTTTAACCTATATATATCAAATCATAATAATAGACCACAAGATTTCATATTTCAATACACATCCCATACATAGAGATAAAAATCATTCATATGGTGAACACCTGGTAACCGACATTAACAAGATGCATATATAAGAATATCCCCATCATTCCGGGACACCCTTCGGATATGATATAAATTTCGAAGTACTAAAGCATCTGGTACTTTGGATGGAGTTTGTTAGGCCCAATAGATCTATCTTTAGGATTCGCGTCAATTAGAGTGTATGTTCCCTAATTCTTAGATTACCAGACTTAATAAAAAGGGGCATATTCGATTTCGATAATTCAACCATAGAATGTAGTTTCACGTAATTGTGTCTATTTTGTAAATCATTTATAAAACCTGCATGTATTCTCATCCCAAAAATATTAGATTTTAAAAGTGGGACTATAACTCACTTTCACAGATTTTTACTTCGTCGGGAAGTAAGACTTGGTCACTGGTTGATTCACGAACCTATAACAATATATACATATATATCAAAGTATGTTCAAAATATATTTACAACACTTTTAATATATTTTGATGTTTTAAGTTTATTAAGTCAGCTGTCCTCGTTAGTAACCTACAACTAGTTGTCCACAGTTAGATGTACAGAAATAAATCGATAAATATTATCTTGAATCAATCCACGACCCAGTGTATACGTATCTCAGTATTGATTACAACTCAAACTATATATATTTTGGAATCAACCTCAACCCTGTATAGCTAACTCCAACATTCACATATAGAATGTTGATGTCGTGCGAGGTGTATATAAAATAGTTTATATTTTACTAGGAAAAACTATTAAATACGATACAATTTTACACAAGATATTTATTTATTTATAGAATGGATATACTTAAACCTTGCTACAACACTTATAGGCAGTGTACCTAATCGTACAGTAGTGTAGTTTTTAGTAAGTCCGGTTCGTTCCACAGGGAAATCTTTAAACAAAGCTCAACGCTATATTAGTTTACTTTTATAAAAATACAAATATATATATAAGTAATATTATTATTATAAAGGGGGGTTTTTTACCGTTTAATGACCGGTTTGTCGATTTTAAGACTTTAGTCGCAGTTAAAACCTAATGTAAAATAAAATAAATACAAGATTTAAATTAAAGCGTAAAGTAAATAACGATAATGAAATTGCGAATAATAAAAGTGCGATAAAATAAACTTACGATAATTAAAAAGTATGATAATTAAAAGTGCAATTAAATAACAATAAATAAAAGTGCGATAATTAGAAGTGCAATTAAATATAAAATAAAGGAAATTAAATATGAAATAAAAGAATTATGCTTATTTAAACTTCCGTAATCATGATGTTTGACGTGTTAATTTTAGTTTTATGCCCATGGGTTAATTGTCCTTTGTCCTGGATTATTTAATATGTCCGTCTGGTTTTTGTCCATAACAGTCCATCAGTCATAAATATAAAGTGCGAGTGTCCTCGTCAAATTATTCTTATACCCGAAGTTAAATATTCCAACTAATTGGGGATTCGAATTGTAACAAGGTTTTAATACTTTGTTTAATGAATACACCAGGTTATCGACTGCGTGTAAACCAAGGTTTTACTACTTTGTTAACAATTACACCAATTACCCTTGAATTTAATTTCACCCCTGTTTTAATTATTCTAGTGGCTATTAATCCATTCCCGTGTCCGGTTAAATGAACGATTATTCATACATATAAATACCCCGCCCATCGTGTCCGATCGAGTTTATATGGTAATTTATAGGGACGCCCAATTGTAAATCTTTATATTAACATTAACAAACTTTCATTTAGTTAAACAAATATAAAGCCCATTAATAGCCCATAGTCTAATTTCCACAAGTGTCGTTCTTTTGTCCAAACCCCAATTATGGTACAAAGCCCAATTACCCAATTTTAGTAATTAGCCCAACATCATGATTACTTCGTTTTAAATAAGCATAATAATAACTTAGCTACGAGACATTAATATAAAAAGGTTGAACATAACTTACAATGATTAAAAATAGCGTAGCGTTACACGGACAGAATTTCGACTTACACCCTTACAACATTCGCTAACATACCCTTATTATTAGGATTTAAAATTAAAATTAAAATTAAAATATAAATTATATATATATATATATCGTATATATTGAGAGAGATATATTATGTTTTTTAACTCGGCAGAAAACTGGCTTTATATAGACCTGACCAACATTTTCACTCCATGCGACTCGCATGGATTTTGTGCTTCTGGCCATGCGAGTCGCATGGCCACCCCGGATCCAGCCAAATTGGTTTGTTTTCTTCTTGCCGACGTAATATAATAATAATATATAATATAATATATAATTATATATAATTATATATATATTATATTATATTCTTGTGCATAGTAGATTAGATATTTTTGGTCCGTTGCGTCGGGCGTTTCTTCTTGGCTTAGGTCCCGGTTCCGGATTTTCGGGCGTCTTCGCGTATTATTTTATATCGTGTACTTTGCGTCTTGTAACTTGTACTCTTGTCATTTTGAGACGTTCCTCATCAATATTTTGAACCTTTTTAATTGTATCTTGTACTTTTTAGCTCTTTGGACCTTTTTGTCTTCAATTTGTCGAATCTGCCTTTTATCTTCTCTTTTTAAAATTTAAACGAATATCGCTTGTAAATCGAACAATACCAACTAAAATCTTGTCTTTCTTAAGGAATAATGCTATGAAATATATGTTCGTTTTTAGCATTATCAAATATTCCCACACTTGAGCGTTGCTTGTCCTCAAGCAATATTGTCTTGAAATACTAGAATCACTTCTTTATTCTTCACACTTTGTACATCAGTGATTTCTATACGGCGGTATAAACAATGGTAGTAACGATATGGTTTACAGTCCCACATGACTATAAAAATTTAGATCCATTAAGGAAATTGGATCTTTATGAAAACATTTGATCTTTCGAAATCTAGTTTTTACCCTAGATAAGTTTTCCGGAATAACCCTTTACCGGTGTTTGCAAAATATTTTTGTGGGTTTGGTGGGTTTTAGATTTGAAAATTTTAGCTCAAACTTGCGGTTTTGTGTCACCCACTTGCTAACCTTGTATTTGGAAAGCAACACGTCCAGTTTACTTATCCCGTATATTACCTTTCGGTAAAATACCGTCCGGTTGTAAAGGAAAGCGTTGAACAAGCAACTGTTAAGGCAATGTCCCGTGACATGCTTTTGATTATGGTCTATAACGTGTCGGACGCAATTACTATCCTTGGTAGGAGCAATAGTAAAGCTCACCCTTATAATTTGTCGGTTTGGCACAAAGTCCTGTCTTTGACCATGTTATGCAACCACCGTTCTTACGGTTGACACCCGATTTAGTTCAGGTGACCTAATGAATTCCAGGTGAATTCCTAGGATTTTACGTTCAATGGTAATGAACGCATTGAAAATAGGGTTTTCAGAAAACAAATCAGTTTATAATTTTGATCAAAATATTTTCTCGTTTAAGCTCGAGCTTAGATATCATCGAATTCCATGAGTTTGTAATTCTCAATCTTTAAGGTCAATCTCTAGGATTGAGTAATATCAGTCTTAAAAGCTGATTTTTAATCTTTAAGGAGATTATCCTTTCTGGGAATCTGATTCATTAGTCTTATCCAGCTAATTTGCATGGTGCCTCCCCATTGTACGAGATAAATCCTTCTCATGGTTAGGATAAATCTGACCACTTGGCGACCCTGTTTAATGCTGAGGTCCGTGGATTTCCTGCTGATTTTAGAGATGACTTTTCTAGATTTTTCGTCAACCTACAGCTGGTCTGAACGACAACTTCATGACCTAAATCAAGAAGCGCGTTTCTTTTTCGGAAGACTTTACTTCCTTTTAATGATGGAATTGATTCATCGTGTAGATCCATCTCTTCTTTTCTTTCATCGGGTAAAACAGTTTAGTTTAGTCCAAAGCAAAAGTATTTTTAGTTATTTGTTACAGATATATGTGACATATGTTTAAGATAACTTGGTAAATTTTCCCACACTTGGCTTTTATTTTCCTTTTTATCGTCCTCTATTCCATTTTAAATGAATTTTGACATTTTAGTTTGTTTCTTAATTTATGTCCTTTCCGAGGTAACAATAATTTCGGTGTTAAAACCTAGTTTTATCGTTCATAAATATGTATAAACATGATTTGAATTCATTTAATTGAAAATTTTAAAAAATTTTACTAGAATTGGGTAGTCAGTATATAAGACTAGGGCTGTTCTTTTTTTATTAGAGAGCACTAGATTCTAATACAACTACTGCTTTACTAGTATTTTTAATGGTAACCAAGTGTTTAATATAAAAATTTTAAAATCCGAAAGAATTTAACCCCTTCCCACACTTAAGATCTTGCAATGCCCTCATTTGCAAGAAATCAGTAACAATTTAAATTATTGAGGGTGATTAGTGTGAAAATGATTAAATTTTACCAAAGTTCCCAAATATATTGGCGTTTGATTGTTGAATGATAAATGGTGCACGTCATTTGTTCATTCCGTCTTGTTGTTATTTCACATATATTTTGCATCATTGTCGTCAAAATTACTTGCTTTTGCTGAACTTAATGCCAGTCTTTGAAAACGCGTTGTTTTACCCTGTTTTGTGCATAAAATAGAATACATACAATACAAATATAATCATACATGCAATTTGAAATGGAACTTTGGCATCCCACTTTCAAACTATAAGAAAAATATTAGTACACAATAATAATAAAATATCAAACATTACATAAACGTAATAAAATGTTAAGTGTTTAAAATAAAAATAAAAATTACCAACTTATCTCTACTGATCAGGAGGTGGGTTAGGAGGATAATTAGGATAGGGATCCCAATTCATGTTCGGATCAGGGTTCCATGGCTGTTGATAGGTGAACTGGTATGCTGCGTCATAATCATATATGTCATAGGGCGGTCTCATTTCTGGCTGATGTGCGGGATAGTATGCGGGTCGGGTCGGATAATACATCTCGCCAGGCTGCAACTGGCTTATAATTTGGCGCTGATGATAATCCCATCGGCCATGCTCTCGTTGCCGGGAATGCTCGTAGTCATTCCGACGTTGCCATGCCTCGTACTGCATATGCCTATCATAGTTCGTCATGTATTCATCCTCCATACGAACGCCTAAATCAAGAGCAGTCTCCCGAACAACTCCTATAATGTTGTTCGCCTCTTCCATTTCGTCATCCGAACCTCTTTCTACCTGTCGCTGAGGTCCCTCGTATCGATATACCCGACCACGTCTCATCAATAATACCCTTGCACCGTGATAAAGGTTTGAACTTATAGTTTCACCTTCGTCCTCTATTTCGTTCATTGGACCCCCTTGGTGCTTATCTACACCTAAATACTCTCCAATGAGAGTAATGAAAATACCACCACCTATAATACTCCCCAATTTCATCCCCGAAACTACATTAGCGAGATAATAACCAACACAATAGGGAATGTTAACGAAACTCCTCGGGTCTCTAATACACTTGAGGTAGAACAAATCGTTTACGGTCAATTTCTCCTTATTTCTTCCCCTTTGTGTAATTGTGTTTGCTAAGAATCTATGAATCACCCGGAGTTCAGCTCTATCTATATCTAAGTATGTATGATTTCCACTGGCGTGAAATTCATTAAAGTGGGACATACGCCTCCAGACAGCGTTAATATCAAATTCCCTATCTACCCTTTCTCCTTGGGCAATCAGGCTATTACAGTCGGGGCTCAAAAGTTCAGCAGGGGTGTAAATCTGTAAGGCCCTAGCTAAATCTATCATGGACATTCTGTACATGCGTCCACCTAACAGAAATCTAATAAAGCTTCTATCATCTATCCTCCTAACATCACTGTTTAACTTAATAGTACTAAGTAATTCTATACACCATTCCCTATATATGGTTCTACGAATGGAAAATAGGCGCATCCAATCGTTAAACTGAGAATTACCATACCTTTGCACCAATAATTCCCGAATCGGTTCGGCAAGGTTAACTGTTTCCAAAGGTACCCAGTCAATTGCCCTTGGCATTTCAACAACCTTAAAGTAGAGAATGTGCATGTTCTTTTGATAATCTGGATACTCTATCCAACATCGATCAAATCTCGGATTTGGGTGTAACTGATCTTCATTAATGTCTAAGCTCAGAATCATTTGATGTGGAGCGAATTGACGAAACTGATTCATGAATAATTGATCTTGATCGTGATATGGAATATGTTGCTCCTCCTGTTCTTCTTCTTCTTGTTGCATATGTTGTTCTTGTTCATAAAACATTTCCGGTTCGGGCTCTGGTCGTCTAGATGATGATGCTCCTGAACCTCCAGTATCGGCTCTCTGTAAAACACATTAAACACAAAAATTGTGCATCCAAATATGCATTAGTGTTAGCAAAATAATAACTTGAAACAATTATGATGACATGTTCAATTCATAACACATTTTATACACATTTTCTTAACAATAACAATTCTACACTTTTACATACGAAAATGTGTACAATGTTTTATCACATTTAAACTCTTAAACATGTCAACAATAATCATTATAGCAATTAAACACTTGTTACATGGAATTCAAATCAAACTAGTGCTCATTTTCATATTTTTGTCAAGTCTACACTTTGTCAAATAAGCATATACGAAAAATGTACATCAAGTTCATAAGCATTTATCTCAAATAACATGCCAAAATAATCACTACTAGCAATGAAACAAGTTTCAAATGGCCTTTATATCAAATTATCCAAGTTCATGAATTTTTAGACTTAAAAAGTCCACTTTAATTCTCAAAAACATGTTTAGGCTCAAAGTTTGGATCAATTAACTACCTAAACATGTTACACTACTTAATTTAGCAACAATTCATGACAAAAATCGGCCGTAACCTGTTTATATCAAAAAGCCCCAAATTGCTCAAGAACACAAACCCTAGATTCTTAAAAATTTGAAGTTTTTAGCTTCAATTCATGTTAAATAGCTTCTATCTAGGATATACATGCATAATATAACAACAATTTAGCTCTAATTACACCTAAATTTAACAAAATCAAAATATAAAATTTCTAGCTCAAGAACACAAAAATTCGAATTTAAAGAGATTAGGGGTGAAATCTTTACCTTTCTCCTGAAGGGGTTGAGACTACTGAATCTAGGCATAATTGTTGTGAAGTTTTGCAAGAAATTTGGTAAAAAATGATGAATTTTTGAGAGGGTTTTGGAGTAAGTTCGTGTTTGTGTATGTGTGTTGTGAAAAAGAGCAGCTCGACTGAATAAATTGATCCTGACCAGATTTCTTTATCCATGCGAGTCGCATGGTTTCCTGCCCATCCCCATGCGACTCGCATGGGGGTATTTTCCAGGTATTTTTTTTTTTTTTTTTTTTTTTTTTTATAAAAACCTTATACTTTTAAAACATAAAATTTAATAAAATTTTAAAAATTTTGTTTCTTTTTAAGACGAGGTCGTTTCGGGACGATGCCCTAGTCCGTCCTTCGACAAAATTTTAAAATTTTGTCATTTTCAAGCGATTGTTTTAAAAGCTTAGATTTTTGGATTTTTTAATTTTTTTGGCATACTTTAAATCAAAAAGATTAAAAATAATGATAATAAAAGTTCTCGTCCCTCCCTCGGGTAAAGCAATTTCGGTTCAAAGACCTAGTCTTCAACTTACGACGAATTTTAAAAATCATATTCTTAACTTAATGAGATAAAGTAAATTTTTGTTTTTAAATTCACACAACTTAAATATAAAATTAAAAAATCACACCAAACTTAATTTAAAAATTCATAAATTTAAAAATTTATATTTTAAAAATTCACACCAAACTTAATTTAAAAATTCATAAATTCATATCAAACTTATATTAATTTTTCAAATATTTACAATTTTAAATATATTGTTTTTATAAAGTTTACAATATTAACTTAAGATTTAAATATTAATTTTAAAAACATGGTAAAAATAAATTTAAAAATCTTTTTGTCTTTTTATCCCACTTTAATCAATCAAATATTATCAAAAATATGCGCCCCTCTTTTCGGTAAAGTAATTTCGGTTCCAAGACCTAATTTAACTCATGACGAATTTTTGAAATATTTTGGGTTGATTGATTAAAGATATTTATACCTTAAGAATAAACGTTAAATTTCGCAGTGATGTAATAAATTTTTGAACGATATCAATAATTTCGGTCGCCAAACCTAATTTTATTTAATAACAATTTAATACTTTTTAGCGAACAAATTAGCGTTTATTATCAAAAGGTTAAAAATAAAAATAAAATAAAAACTGTACAGACATACCTGTGAAATAGATTTCTTAGTTATATGATCTATTCCATTCATAAGATAGTCGGTTTAATTGGTTTTCCATGGCTCCAAAGGCGTAACCTCGAGCATTCAGTGTCTTTTCTTCTAAACATATGAACGGTCCGTCTCTGCATAAAGTAACAAATTCGGTATTTGAATAGGTTTGATTATTTGAACATTTACCTCCATGTGACCATTTTCCGCATTTGTGACATCTTTCTAGGTGTCGTGCTCTTCTTTTCGCTGCGGATTTTGATTTTCCTTTACCAAATTGTAACTTATTATCTTCGCATCTGGATTCTTTTCTAACTCCGTCCATTCTTTCTCTGATTACTGATACTAATTCGCTCGGTAGTATGTCATTATTACGTTTAGTGATCAAAGCGTGTAGCATTAGACCATGGTTTAGTTCACAGGCAGTCTTCATTTCGTAAAAACCTAAAAAAAATAAAAATTCAGAATGGGGGGAGAAGACTAGTTCTTTAGGGTCTGCTAGGGAAAGACCATACGTGTTCCATTTTCGAGAACTACACGAAAACAGACAATCTAACTCTAACAGAAATACATATTATCCTTTAAAGACTTGATTCTCCCCACACTTAGTTAGCTGTGGTGTCGAAATTGTGATTAACTTCGTTGTCGACTTCCATCGGACCATGTATGTAATGTTTAACTCTGTGACCATTAACTTTAAATTCAATCCCATTTGAATTTATCAATTCTATCGTTCCGTATGGGAAAACTCTTTTTACTATGAATGGTCCAGACCATCTTGATTTCAATTTTCCAGGAAATAGCTTGAATCGTGAATTGAAAAGAAGAACTCTGTCTCCTTCTTTAAATTCTTTTGAACTTCTGATTCTTTTATCATGCCATTTCTTCGTTCTTTCTTTATAGATTAACGAATTTTCGTATGCTTCATGTCTTAATTCTTCTAATTCGTTTAGTTGACTTAATCGTAGACGTCCGGCTTCATGTAAATCAAGATTACATGTCTTCAAAGCCCAAAATGCTTTGTGTTCAATTTCTACTGGAAGATGACATGCTTTTCCATAAACAAGTCTAAAAGGTGTGGTTCCAATTGGAGTTTTGTAGGCTGTTCTAAAAGCCCAGAGTGCATCCTCCAATTTAATGGACCATTCCTTTGGATTTGATCCTACGGTTTTCTCTAGAATACGTTTTAAAGCTCGGTTGGTATTTTCAACTTGTCCACTTGTTTGTGGATGATATGCGGTGGAGATTTTATGAGTTACTCCATATCTTTTAAGAACTTTCTCAAGTTGATTATTACAGAAATGAGTACCCCGATCACTTATTAAAGCTTTCGGTGTTCCAAACCTTGCAAAAAGACGTTTTAAAAAGTTGACTACAACTCGTGCATCGTTAGTTGGGAGAGCTTGTGCTTCTGCCCATTTAGATACATAATCAATGGCTACGAGTATATATAGATTATTATGAGATTTTGGAAATGGACCCATAAAGTCAATACCCCAAATGTCAAATACTTCACATACTTGGATGACATTTTGTGGCATTTCATCACGTTGACTTATTTTTCCGGCCCTTTGACATGCATCACAGGATTTGCAAAGAAGGTGTGCGTCTTTGTAAATTGTAGGCCAATAGAATCCAGCTTCATAAACTTTTCTTGCTGTTAGTTGAGGCCCATAATGCCCTCCTGTTGGTCCTGTGTGACAATGGTTTAAAATTTTACTAGCTTCATCTCCAAATACACATCGACGTATTATTCCATCGAGACAACTTTTAAACAGATGTGGATCTTCCCAGAAATAGTGTTTTATATCACTGAAGAATTTCTTTCGTCTTTGGTATGATAATCCTTTTTCAAGGAATCCACATACTAAATAATTTGCATAGTCTGCAAACCATGGGATTTCTTTATAATCTATCTTCAATAGATATTCATCAGGAAAGTTGTCTTGTATGGCCGATTCATTCAGAACTTCTAATTCGGGATTTTCAAGACGAGAAAGATGATCAGCGGCGAGATTTTCTGCTCCTTTTTTATCTCGGATTTCAATATCAAACTCTTGTAAGAGTAAGATCCAACGGATTAATCTTGGTTTAGCATCTTGTTTTGAAAATAGGTATCTAAGAGCAGAATGGTCGGTATAGACCACCGTTTTTGCTAGAACGAGATATGATCGAAATTTGTCAAAAGCAAAGACAATAGCAAGGAGTTCTTTTTCAGTAGTTGTATAGTTCGTTTGTGCTCCTTGTAATGTCTTACTAGCATAATATATAGGTTGAAATCGTTTTTCAATCCTTTGTCCTAAAACGGCTCCCATTGCAAAATCACTTGCATCGCACATTAGTTCAAATGGTAGATTCCAATTTGGTGTTATCATGATCGGTGCATTAGTGAGTTTTTCTTTAAGAATATTAAAAGATTTGATACACTCATCTGAAAAGATGAATGGCGCATCCTTTTCTAGGAGTTTATTCATAGGAGTGGCAATTTTTGAAAAATCTTGTATGAAACGTCGGTAAAAACCGGCATGCCCTAGAAAACTCCTAACTCCTTTAACATTGGTGGGGTGTGGAAGTTTAGCAATTACATCTACTTTAGCTCTATCCACTTCAATTCCTTCTTTTGAAATTTTATGTCCAAGAACGATGCCTTCTTTAACCATGAAATGGCATTTCTCCCAATTAAGTACTAGATTTGATTTTTCGCATCTAATTAGCATTCGTTCCAGATTAACTAGACATGATTTAAATGTATCACCGAAGACTGAAAAGTCATCCATGAATACTTCCATGCATTCTTCTATCATGTCGTGAAAAATTGCCATCATACACCTTTGAAAGGTTGCAGGGGCGTTACAAAGTCCAAATGGCATGCGTTTGTAAGCAAAAGTACCATAAGGGCACGTGAATGTGGTTTTCTCTTGATCTTCGGGTGCTATTGGAATTTGAAAATATCCGGAAAATCCATCTAGAAAACAATAGTAACTATTTCCGGCTAATCTTTCCAACATTTGATCTATGAAAGGTAAGGGAAAGTGATCTTTTCTGGTGGCGTCATTTAATTTTCTATAATCAATACATACACGCCATCCTGTTACAGTCCTAGTAGGAATAAGCTCATTTTTCTCATTTGTGATGACAGTCATGCCACCCTTCTTAGGCACGCATTGAACTGGGCTTACCCATGGACTATCAGAGATTGGATAAATTAAACCTGCATCTAGCAGTTTAATAATCTCTTTCTTAACTACATCTTGCATATTAGGATTTAGTCTTCGTTGGCGTTACACATACGTTTTATGACCTTCTTCCATAAGGATTTTATGTGTGCAATACGAAGGACTTATTCCTTTAATATCATGAATCTTCCATGCAATGGCTGGTTTATGAGCTTTCAACATAGAAATGAGTTGTGATTTCTCATTTTCAGTAAGAGAAGACGATATTATTACAGGTAATTCAGATTCACCATGTAAATAAGCGTATTCCAAATGGTTTGGAAGTGGCTTTAACTCTAATTTCGGAGGTTCTTCTATCGATGATTAATATCGATATCTGTCTTCTTCTTTTAGCATTTGAATTTCTTCTGTTGTTGGTTCATATCCATTAGCTATAAGTGTAGCTAACATTTCAGCTTCATCAATTGGTTCATTACCTTCTCCTAAAGAACATTCTCCTGTTCCTTGTAATTCTGGAAATTCTTCTAATAATTCTGTATGTGCATCTATAGTTTGAATATAATAACATGTATCATCTGCAGATTGTGGTTGTTGCATTGCTCTATCAACTGAAAAGGTAACACTCTCATCCTCTATACTTAGGGTCAGTTTCTTACCGAACACGTCTATCATTGCTTTAGCCGTGTTTAAGAATGGTCTTCCTAATATGAGAGGAACTTGAGAATCTTCTTCCATGTCCAAAATAACAAAATCTACTGGAAATACTAAAGTACCAACTTTAACTAGCATGTTCTCCATTATCCCTCTAGGATATTTTATTGATCTATCGGCTAGTTGTATGCTTATTCTGGTTGGTTTTAATTCTCCAAGGTCTAGTTTAGTGTATAGTGAATACGGCATTAGATTTATACTAGCACCTAAATCTGCTAATGCTTCTATTGAACTAAGACTACCCAGAAAACATGGAATTGTGAAACTTCCTGGATCAGATAGTTTTTCTGGTATCTTATTCAACAGCACTGCTGAACAATTAGCATTCATAGTAACAGCCGAGAGTTCTTCCATTTTCTTTCTATTTGAGATTAGATCTTTCAAGAATTTAGCATATCTTGGCATTCCTGAAATCACATCAATGAAAGGAAGATTTACATTTATCTGTTTAAACATATCCAAGAATTTGGATTGCTCGGCTTCAAGTTTTTCTTTCTTCATTTTACTCGGATAAGGAAGTGGTGGTTGGTATGGTTTAACATAAGGTTTATCCTTAACTGTGTTATCTTCATTAACCTTTTCAACTACCGGTTCTTTTTCCTTATCCTGATCAGGTTGTGGTTCTTGTGGAGTAGGAATAGTTTCATCAGAAGTTACAGGTATTTCAGGTGGTTTAAGTGTTGTACCACTTCTTGTGGTAATAGCTTTAGCTGTTTCATTCCGGGGGTTAGCGTTTGTATCGCTAGGTAGACTTCCCGGTTTTCTTTCACCTATTAACCTTGCTAGGTTACTTACTTCTTGTTCCAGATTTTGAATAGAAGCTTGTTGATTTCTAAATGCTTGAGCATTTTGTTCATTGGTTTGTTTTTGAGATGTGAAAAACTGCGTTTGAGTTTCAACTAGCTTCGTCATCATATCTTCTAAATTTGGCTTTTTATCATCGGTTTGTTGTGGTGGTTTGTTTTGAAAATTCGGTCTTTGCTGATTGTAAGTATTATTGGATACTTGTTGATTGCTAGGACCTTGTTGGTTGTTGTATGGAATATTTCGGTTATAATTCTGGTTTTGATTGTAAATCGGTCTTGGCGGTTGATAATTATTCTGATAATTATTTCCAGGCCTTTGGTTTATGTATGAAATATTCTCTCTTTGTTCCATTGTTAATTCAATACTGAGACAATCTTTTGTCAAATGTGGTCCTCCACACTGCTCACAACTAATTCGTATTGAGTGAATATCCTTAGTCATCTTTTCCATTCGTCTCTCGAAAGCATCTATCTTTGCCGAAATGGAATCTAAGTCATGGCTAGAATCGGCTCTAGCTGCTTTAGATGATCTAATGATATCTTTTTCTTGGTGCCACTCATGTGAGTGGGAAGCAGTATTATCAATAATTTTGTAAGCATCAGTTTCGGTTTTCTTCATAATAGAACCACCAGCTGCTATATCTATGTCTTTTCTTGTAGTGATGTCGCATCCTCGGTAGAATATTTGTACTATTTGACAGGTGTCTAAACCATGTTGCGGACATCCTCTTAACAACTTTCCATATCTTGTCCACGCCTCATATAGAGTTTCATTTGGTTTCTGTGTGAACGTAACAATTTCTGCTTGAAGTCTTACGGCTTTAGATGCAGGAAAGAATTGTTTAAGAAATTTGTCAATTAAAACATCCCATGTATCAATCGCTCCTTCAGGTAACGATTCCAACCAATCTTTGGCTTCTCCCTTTAAAGTCCAGGGAAATAACATGAGATATATCTGTTCATCCTCCACTTCTCGGATTTTAAATAGTGTGCAGATCCTATTAAAGGTACGTAGATGTTCATTTGGATCTTCCTTCGGCGCACCACTAAATTGGCATTGATTAGTCACCATGTGTAGAATTTGTCCTTTGATTTCATAATCTGGCGCATTAATGTCTGGATGAGTAATTGCGTGACCTTGGCCAGTGCGTTTAGCTCTCATTCGGTCTTCCATACTTAAAGGTTCCAGATTCTCCATAATTGAATTTGTTGAATCGGTATCACTAGATGATTCTGATTTAATGGTTCGTTCCTCAACAATCTCTGTTTGAATGATTGGTGGTTCCGGAGGAAAGTTTAATGGTTCAGGATCTATGAACCGTTCCTGAATATTCTCTGGATTCTCAATTGTGAGGTCGGGTTCAAAAAATGGATTATCGGTAATTTGAACTGAAGTACTTGGTCGACTGGATGACGATTCTAAAGAAAAATCAACGGCGGTTATATTTGTTAAACGATGTCTTGATCTAGTTACAGGTGGTGAACGTACAAAAGGTGATGAACGTCTTGCTCGGTGCATTCACTGAATATCCTATTAGTTTTTAAAAGGAAAGAAAAATTATAATAAGTTATCCAATTAATAGACTTTTCTGATTTTGCCCACGTTTCGAATAGCCAAAAGATGCAGCAGAGGGGCAGGATTCGTTTGGTCTCAATATAATTGAGGACTGTTTGGCTCCAATAACCCGGTCCACGTACAAATCCAACTATTACTACGAACCAGAAAATTTTGATGTCTATTAATTTAACTACTTAAAATAAATTTTCGTTATTTTAAGAAATTTAGATAAGAAGTAGAAAAAATTCTAAGTCCTAAAAACTAGAATGGCGAGAAATAAGAGAGAAAAAGAGTTCGTCGAAAAAGGTCGAAAAAGAAAAAATGGTTGAAAAATAAAAGGTGACGGAAAAATAAAAGAAACTTATAAAAACTTAAAAATACTTGACTAACCTAACCTTATTACTACAACTAACTTAAAATTATAATCGCAAATTGAAATTACTAATTGGAATGATAATTGATACATAGTAAAAGGTCTAAAAATATTAAAGCTTACAGGAAAAACTAAATCCCAAATGGAAATAACTTAAAAAGAAACTAAAACTTAAAAAGGCGTCGCAAAATTCTAAAGCACCTAAATCTTAGTCTAAAGAAAAAGCACTTAAGGAATTTTACGGCAAAGCCTAAAAATCTAGGAGTAAAAATGACTATAGCAAAAACTAAGTTTAAAATTAAATATGAGTTAAAAATACAAAGGTTATGTTACAACGATTAAAAAGGGACAAAATATAAAAATATACAAAAAGTTGTAAAAGTATAATTTTTATAAAAATATTATTTTTATATTTTATAATAAAAGTATTAAGTTTATAATAAATAAAACTAGTTTAAAAGTAATATAAATAAAATAAACTAAAAACTTAATTATAATAATAATAATAAGATTAGGGTTTAATTAATAATAATTAAATAATAACCGTAATAAATGCGGAATTAGGGTTTGGATGTGGCCTGGTCAACCCCTTCATGCGAGTCGCATGGAATAAGGGGGTGGGTCATGCGAGTCGCATGACCTGCCTTGCAGGTCCAAACCAGGGGGTTCAATGACAGGTTCAAACGTAATATTTATTATTTATTTATATTTTTCTGTTTTATATTTAAAAGATAAATATATATATAATTAAAATAAAACTTAATTTTAAAAACTAAAAATAAACTTAAAATACTTTATAATTTTGTAAAAATAAAAGAAAAACTTAAAAATATATTTAAAATACTTTTTTTTTATATTGACGTTTCGCTTCGGTGTTCCCCGGCAGCGGCGCCAAAAATAACTTGATGTCGTGCGAGGTGTATATAAAATAGTTTATATTTTACTAGGAAAAACTATTAAATACGATACAATTTTACACAAGATATTTATTTATTTATAGAATGGATATACTTAAACCTTGCAACAACACTTATAGGCAGTGTACCTAATCGTACAGTAGTGTAGTTTTTAGTAAGTCCGGTTCGTTCCACAGGGAAATCTTTAAACAAAGCTCAACGCTATATTAGTTTACTTTTATAAAAATACAAATATATATATAAGTAATATTATTATTATAAAGGGGGGTTTTTTACCGTTTAATGACCGGTTTGTCGATTTTAAGACTTTAGTCGCAGTTAAAACCTAATGTAAAATAAAATAAATACAAGATTTAAATTAAAGCGTAAAGTAAATAACGATAATGAAATTGCGAATAATAAAAGTGCGATAAAATAAACTTACGATAATTAAAAAGTATGATAATTAAAAGTGCAATTAAATAACAATAAATAAAAGTGCGATAATTAGAAGTGCAATTAAATATAAAATAAAGGAAATTAAATATGAAATAAAAGAATTATGCTTATTTAAACTTCCGTAATCATGATGTTTGACGTGTTAATTTTAGTTTTATGCCCATGGGTTAATTGTCCTTTGTCCTGGATTATTTAATATGTCCGTCTGGTTTTTGTCCATAACAGTCCATCAGTCATAAATATAAAGTGCGAGTGTCCTCGTCAAATTATTCTTATACCCGAAGTTAAATATTCCAACTAATTGGGGATTCGAATTGTAACAAGGTTTTAATACTTTGTTTAATGAATACACCAGGTTATCGACTGCGTGTAAACCAAGGTTTTACTACTTTGTTAACAATTACACCAATTACCCTTGAATTTAATTTCACCCCTGTTTTAATTATTCTAGTGGCTATTAATCCATTCCCGTGTCCGGTTAAATGAACGATTATTCGTACATATAAATACCCCGCCCATCGTGTCCGATCGAGTTTATATGGTAATTTATAGGGACGCCCAATTGTAAATCTTTATATTAACATTAACAAACTTTCATTTAGTTAAACAAATATAAAGCCCATTAATAGCCCATAGTCTAATTTCCACAAGTGTCGTTCTTTTGTCCAAACCCCAATTATGGTACAAAGCCCAATTACCCAATTTTAGTAATTAGCCCAACATCATGATTACTTCGTTTTAAATAAGCATAATAATAACTTAGCTACGAGACATTAATATAAAAAGGTTGAACATAACTTACAATGATTAAAAATAGCGTAGCGTTACACGGACAGAATTTCGACTTACACCCTTACAACATTCGCTAACATACCCTTATTATTAGGATTTAAAATTAAAATTAAAATTAAAATATAAATTATATATATATATATATATATCGTATATATTGAGAGAGATATATTATGTTTTTTTAACTCGGCAGAAAACTGGCTTTATATAGACCTGACCAACATTTTCACTCCATGCGACTCGCATGGATTTTGTGCTTCTGGCCATGCGAGTCGCATGGCCACCCTGGATCCAGCCAAATTGGTTTGTTTTCTTCTTGCCGACGTAATATAATAATAATATATAATATAATATATAATTATATATAATTATATATATATTATATTATATTCTTGTGCATAGTAGATTAGATATTTTTGGTCCGTTGCGTCGGGCGTTTCTTCTTGGCTTAGGTCCCGGTTCCGGATTTTCGGACGTCTTCGCGTATTATTTTATATCGTGTACTTTGCGTCTTGTAACTTGTACTCTTGTCATTTTGAGACGTTCCTCATCAATATTTTGAACCTTTTTAATTGTATCTTGTACTTTTTAGCTCTTTGGACCTTTTTGTCTTCAATTTGTCGAATCTGCCTTTTATCTTCTCTTTTTAAAATTTAAACGAATATCGCTTGTAAATCGAACAATACCAACTAAAATCTTGTCTTTCTTAAGGAATAATGCTATGAAATATATGTTCGTTTTTAGCATTATCAAGTGTCTATGGTTGTTCCGAAATATATATAGATGTGTCGACATGATAGGTCGAAACATTGTATACGTGTCTATGGTATCTCAAGATTACATAATATACAATACAAGTTAATTAAGTTATGGTTGGAATAGATTTGTTACCAATTTTCACGTAGCTAAAATGAGAAAAATTATCCAATCTTGTTTTACCCATAACTTCTTCATTTTAAATCCGTTTTGAGTGAATCAAATTGCTATGGTTTCATATTGAACTCTATTTTATGAATCTAAAGAGAAAAAGTATAGGTTTATAGTCGGAAAAATAAGTTACAAGTCGTTTTTGTAAAGGTAGTCATTTCAGTCGAAAGAACGACGTCTAGATGACCATTTTAGAAAACATACTTCCACTTTGAGTTTAACCATAATTTTTGGATATAGTTTCATGTTCATAATAGAAATCATTTTCTCAGAATAAAAACTTTTAAATCAATGTTTATCATAGTTTTTAATTAACTAACCCAAAACAGCCTGCGGTGTTACTACGACGGCGTAAATCCGGTTTTACGGTGTTTTTCGTGTTTCCAGGTTTTAAATCATTAAGTTAGCATATCATATAGATATAGAACATGTGTTTAGTTGATTTTAAAAGTCAAGTTAGAAGGATTAACTTTTGTTTGCGAACAAGTTTAGAATTAACTAAACTATGTTCTAGTGATTACAAGTTTAAACCTTCGAATAAGATAGCTTTATATATATGAATCGAATGATGTTATGAACATCATTACTACCTTAAGTTCCTTGGATAAACCTACTGGAAAAGAGAAAAATGGATCTAGCTTCAATGGATCCTTGGATGGCTCGAAGTTCTTGAAGCAGAATCATGACACGAAAACAAGTTCAAGTAAGATCATCACTTGAAATAAGAATGTTATAGTTATAGAAATTGAACCAAAGTTTGAATATGATTATTACCTTATATTAGAATGATAACCTACTGTAAGAAACAAAGATTTCTTGAGGTTGGATGATCACCTTACAAGATTGGAAGTGAGCTAGCAAACTTGAAAGTATTCTTGATTTTATGTAACTAGAACTTGTAGAATATATGAAGAACACTTAGAACTTGAAGATAGAACTTGAGAGAGATCAATTAGATGAAGAAAATTGAAGAATGAAAGTGTTTGTAGGTGTTTTTGGTCGTTGGTGTATGGATTAGATATAAAGGATATGTAATTTTGTTTTCATGTAAATAAGTCATGAATGATTACTCATATTTTTGTAATTTTATGAGATATTTCATGCTAGTTGCCAAATGATGGTTCCCACATATGTTAGGTGACTCACATGGGCTGCTAAGAGCTGATCATTGGAGTGTATATACCAATAGTACATACATCTAAAAGCTGTGTATTGTACGAGTACGAATACGGGTGCATACGAGTAGAATTGTTGATGAAACTGAACGAGGATGTAATTGTAAGAATTTTTGTTAAGTAGAAGTATTTTGATAAGTGTATTGAAGTCTTTCAAAAGTGTATAAATACATATTAAAACACTACATGTATATACATTTTAACTGAGTCGTTAAGTCATCGTTAGTCGTTACATGTAAGTGTTGTTTGGAAACCTTTAGGTTAACGATCTTGTTAAATGTTGTTAACCCAATGTTTATAATATCAAATGAGATTTTAAATTATTATATTATCATGATATTATCATGTATGAATATCTCTTAATATGATATGTATACATTAAATGTCTTTACAACGATAATCGTTACATATATGTCTCGTTTAAAAATCATTAAGTTAGTAGTCTTGTTTTTACATATGTAGTTCATTGTTAATATACTTAATGATATGTTTACTTATCATAGTATCATGTTAACTATATATATATCCATATATATGTCATCATATAGTTTTTACAAGTTTTAACGTTCGTGAATCACCGGTCAACTTGGGTGGTCAATTGTCTATATGAAACATATTTCAATTAATCAAGTCTTAACAAGTTTGATTGCTTAACATGTTGGAAACATTTAATCATGTAAATATCAATCTCAATTAATATATATAAACATGGAAAAGTTCGGGTCACTACAGTACCTACCCGTTAAATAAATTTCGTCCCGAAATTTTAAGCTGTTAAAGGTGTTGACGAATCTTCTGGAAATAGATGCGGGTATTTCTTTTTCATCTGATCTTCACACTCCCAGGTGAACTTGAGTCCTCTACGAGCATTCCATCGAACCTTAACAATTGGTATCTTGTTTTGCTTAAGTCTTTTAACCTCACGATCCATTATTTCGACGGGTTCTTCGATGAATTGAAGTTTTTCGTTGATTTGGATTTCATCTAACGGAATAGTGAGATCTTCTTTAGCAAAACATTTCTTAAAATTCGAGATGTGGAAAGTGTTATGTACAGCCACGAGTTGTTGAGGTAACTCAAGTCGGTAAGCTACTGGTCCGACACGATCAATAATCTTGAATGGTCCAATATACCTTGGATTTAATTTCCCTCGTTTATCAAATCGAACAACGCCTTTCCAAGGTGCAACTTTAAGCATGACCATCTCTCCAATTTCAAATTCTATATCTTTTCTTTTAATGTCAGCGTAGCTCTTTTGTCGAATTTGGGCGGTTTTCAACCGTTGTTGAATTTGGATGATCTTCTCGGTAGTTTCTTGTATAATCTCCGGACCCGTAATCTGTCTATCCCCCACTTCACTCCAACAAATCAGAGACCTGTACTTTCTACCATAAAGTACTTCAAACGGCGCCATCTCAATGCTTGAATGGTAGCTGTTGTTGTAGGAAAATTCTGCTAACGGTAGATGTCGATCCCAACTGTTTCCGAAATCAATAACACATGCTCGTAGCATGTCTTCAAGCATTTGTATCGTCCTTTCACTCTGCCCATCAGTTTGTGGATGATAGGCAGTACTCATGTCTAGGCGAGTTCCTAATGCTTGCTGTAATGTCTACCAGAATCTTGAAATAAATCTGCCATCCCTATCAGAGATAATAGAGATTGGTATTCCATGTCTGGAGACGACTTCCTTCAAATACAGTCGTGCTAACTTCTCCATCTTGTCATCTTCTCTTATTGGCAGGAAGTGTGCTGATTTGGTGAGACGATCAACTATTACCCAAATAGTATCAAAACCACTTGCAGTCCTTGGCAATTTAGTGATGAAATCCATGGTAATGTTTTCCCATTTCCATTCCGGGATTTCGGGTTTTTGAAGTAGACCTGATGGTTTCTGATGCTCAGCTTTGACCTTAGAACACGTCAAACATTCTCCTACGTATTTAGCAACATCGGCTTTCATACCCGGCCACCAAAAATGTTTCTTGAGATCCTTGTACATATTCCCCGTTCCATGATGTATTGAGTATCTGGTTTTATGAGCTTCTCTAAGTACCATTTCTCTCATATCTCCAAATTTTGGTACCCAAATCCTTTCAGCCCTATACCGGGTTCCGTCTTCCCGAATATTAAGATGCTTCTCCGATCCTTTGGGTATTTCATCCTTTAAATTTCCCTCTTTTAAAACTCCTTGTTGGGCCTCCTTTATTTGAGTAGTAAGGTTATTATGAATCATTATATTCATAGATTTTACTCGAATGGGTTCTCTGTCCTTCCTGCTCAAGGCATCGGCTACCACATTTGCCTTCCCCGGGTGGTAACGAATCTCAAAATCGTAATCATTCAATAATTCAATCCACCTACGCTGCCTCATATTCAGTTGTTTCTGATTAAATATGTGTTGAAGACTTTTGAGGTCGGTATATATAATACTTTTAACCCCATATAAGTAGTGCCTCCAAGTCTTTAATGCAAAAACAACCGCCCCTAATTCCAAACCATGCGTCGTATAATTTTGTTCGTGAATCTTCAATTGTCTAGGCGCATAAGCAATCACCTTCGTTCGTTGCATTAATACACAACCGAGACCTTGCTTTGATGCGTCACAATAAATCACAAAATCATCATTCCCTTCAGGCAATGACAATATAGGTGCCGTAGTTAGCTTTTTCTTCAATAACTGAAACGCTTTCTCTTATTCATCATTCCATTCAAATTTCTTCCCTTTATACGTTAATGCAGTCAAGGGTTTTGCTATTCTGGAAAAGTCTTGGATGAACCTTCTGTAGTAACCAGCTAGTCCTAAAAACTGGCGTATGTGTTTCGGAGTTTTCGGGGTTTCCCACTTTTCAACAGTTTCTATCTTTGTCGGATCCACCTTAATATCTTCTTTGTTCACTATGTGACCGAGGAATTGAACTTCTTCCAACCAAAATGCACACTTTGAAAACTTAGCGTACAATTCTTCCTTCCTCAATACTTCTAACACCTTTCTCAAATGTTCACCGTGTTCTTGGTCATTCTTTGAGTAAATAAGTATGTCATCAATGAAAACAATGACAAACTTGTCAAGGTATGGTCCACACACTCGGTTCATAAGGTCCATGAACACAGCTGGTGCATTAGTTAAACCAAACGGCATGACCATAAACTCGTAATGACCGTAACGTGTTCTGAAAGCAGTCTTTGGAATATCATCTTCTTTCACCCGCATTTGATGATACCCGGAACGTAAGTCAATCTTTGAATAAACAGACGAGCCTTGTAGTTGATCAAATAAGTCGTCGATTCTCGGTAGTGGGTAGCGGTTCTTGATGGTAAATTTGTTCAACTCTCGGTAGTCGATACACAACCTGAATGTACCATCTTTCTTCTTGACAAACAAAACAGGAGCTCCCCACGCTGATGTACTTGGTCGAATGAAACCACACTCTAAAAGTTCTTTCATCTCGCTGGGTGCGAGTCTGTAATGAGCACGAGCTATTGGTGCAGCTCCTGGTACAAGATCTATTTAAAATTCAACGGATCGATGTGGGGGTAATCCCGGTAATTCTTTCGGAAATACATCGGGAAATTCTTTTGTAATGGGAACATCATTGATGATCTTTTCTTCAGTTTGTACTTTCTTGACGTGTGCTAGAACAGCATAGCAACCTTTTCTTATTAGTTTTTGTGAATTCAAATTACTAATAAGATGTAGCTTCGTGTTGCCCTTTTCTCCGTACACCATTAAGGGTTTTCCTTTTTCTCGTATAATGCGAATTGCATTTTTGTAACAAACGATCTCTGCTTTCACTTCTTTCAACCAGCCCATACCGATTATCACATCAAAACTCCCTAACTCTACTGGTATCAAATCAATTTTAAATGTTTCGCTAACCAGTTTAATTTCTCGATTCCGACATATATTATCTGCTGAAATTAATTTACCATTTGCTAATTCGAGTAAAAATTTACTATCCAACGGCGTTAATGGACAACTTAATTTAGCACAAAAATCTCTACTCATATAGCTTCTATCCGCACCCGAATCAAATAAAACGTAAGCAGATTTATTATCAATAAGAAACGTACCCGTAACAAGCTCCGGGTCTTCCTGTGCCTCTGTCGCATTAATATTGAAAACTCTTCCGCAGCCTTGTCCATTCGTGTTCTCCTGGTTCGGGCAATTTCTAATAATGTGGCCCGGTTTTCCACATTTATAACAAACTACATTGGCATTACTTGCTCTGACACTACTTGCTCCGCCATTACTCGTTCTGACACCATTTGTTCCTTTCGTTCTATTAACCCCTGGTCCGTAGACCTCACACTTCACCTCGCTAAGACCATTTCTTTTACACTTGTTGCAAAATTTGGTGCAGAACCCCGAGTGATACTTTTCACACCTTTGGCATAGCTGCTTCTGATTGTTATTGTTGTTGCGGTTATTATTGTTGTTGGGATGATTGTTGTAGTTGCTGTTGTTGTTGTTGTTGTTGTTGTTGTTGTTGGGCCGTTTGTTGTAGTTGCGATTGATGTTGCGATTGTTGGGATAATTGTTGCGATTATTGTTGTAATTGCTGTTGTTGTTGTATTGGTGATTCTTATCACCGTTTTCCTCCCACTTTCTTTTGACTTGCTTCACATTGGCCTCTTCAGCAGTCTGTTCTTTAATTCTTTCTTCAATCTGGTTCACTAGTTTGTGAGCCATTCTACATGCCTGTTGTATGGAGGCGGGCTCGTGTGAACTTATATCTTCTTGGATTCTTTCCGGTAATCCTTTCACAAAAGCGTCGATCTTCTCTTCCTCATCTTCGAATGCTCCCGGACACAATAGGCACAATTCTGTGAATCGTCTTTTGTACTTGGTAATATCAAATCCTTGGGTTCGTAACCCTCTAAGTTCTGTCTTGAGCTTATTGACCTCGGTTCTGGGACGGTACTTCTCGTTCATCAAGTGCTTGAATGCTGACAACGGTAGTGCGTACGCATCGTCTTGTCCCACTTGCTCTAGATAGGTATTCCACCATGTTAACGCAGAACCTGTGAAGGTATGCGTAGCGTACTTTACTTTGTCCTCTTCATTACACTTTCTTATGGCAAACACCGATTCGACCTTCTCGGTCCACCGTTTCAATCCGATCGGTCCTTCGGTTCCATCAAATTCCAAAGGTTTGCAGGCAGTGAATTCTTTGTAGGTGCATCCTACACTATTTCCTGTACTGCTAGATCCAAGGTTATTGTCGGTATGTAGCGCAGCCTGTACTACGGCTATGTTTGAAGCTAGAAAAGTACGGAATTCCTCTTCATTCATATTCACGGTGTGTCGAGTAGTCGGTGCCATTTCCTTCAAAATAGTCAAATGGAACAAGTTAATCATACAGAATATTAAGAGTAGTTAATAGTATTTCGTAGCATAATATGAACTCATTTATAAAAGCTTTTTCTTCATATTAGCGTTTCATAAGTTTAAATTCGGGTAGTACCTACCCGTTAAGTTCATACTTAGTAGCTAATATACAATTCAACTACTACAATTCTATATGAAAAACTGATTATAATAATATTTCGCGTTCAAACTTTTACACAATATTTTACAAACTTACAATACCGCTTATTTTACATATAGCATGAAATATAGCACACAATAAATTTGATACAAGATGGTTGTGAAGATAATTCTAGCTAGTACACAAGTCGTTCAGCAAAGGCAATAAAGACACGTAATTCATACGTCCAGAAACAAGTCATGCATTCTGGTTTTACTAGGATTACTTTCCATCCTTGGTCTTGTGGAACATAACCGTTATGGATTACTTCCTATCCTTGGTCTCACCAAAGTCATGCATTCTGATAAGACAGCGTGTTGTAACGTCGTCAAAGGGACGAGGGTTACGTAATGTCCAACAGTCCCGTAACAATCTAAAAACTTCATTTCTTACCCCAATTACCGACTCCGTCACTTGTGGGAACGTTTTGTTTAATAGTTGTAGCCCGATGTTCTTGTTCTCACTTTGGTGAGAAGCGAACATTACTAATCCGTAAGCATAACATGCTTCTTTATGTTGCATGTTAGCCGCTTTTTCTAAATCACGAAGTCCAATATTCGGATATATTGAGTCAAAATAATTTCTTAACCCATTGCGTAAAATAGCATTTGGGTTCCCCGCAATATATGCGTCAAATTAAACACATCGTAACTTATGAATTTCCCAATGTGATATCCCCCATCTTTCGAACGAAAGCCTTTTATAAACCAAGGCATTCTTGGAACGTTCTTCGAATGTCTTACAAACTGATCTCGCCTTAAATAGTTGTGCCGAAGAATTCTGACCGACTCTAGACAAGATTTCATCAATCATGTCTCCGGGTAGGTCTCTTAAAATATTGGGTTGTCTATCCATTTTGTGTTTTTATACTGTAAAATAGACAAGAGTTAGATTCATAAAAAAAATACTTATTAATACAAGCAATTTTTACATATATCATAAAGCATAAGCACACTATATTACATATATTACACCACACGAATACAACTATCTTATTCCGACTCACTTGTTTCTTCTTCTTAGGTTTTGGTTCGTTTTGCCAAGTTTCTAGGGATATATGATGTTCCCCTAATACGAGACGTCATTTTCCACATTGGTTTAGAAAAATCTGGTGGTTTAGAGGTTCATCGGGGTTGGAATTAGATTTCTCTATTTTTATGCCCTTTCCCTTATTATTTTCTTTTGCCTTTTTAAATTCAGTTGGGGTAATTTCTATAACATCATCGGAATTCTCGTCGGAATCCGATTCATCGGAGAATTGGTAATCCTCCCAATATTTTGCTTCCTTGGCGGAAACACCATTGACCATAATTAACCTTGGTCGGTTGGTTGAGGATTTTCTTTTACTTAACCGTTTTATTATTTCCCCCACCGGTTCTATTTCTTCATCCGGTTCCGATTCTTCTTCCGGTTCCGATTCTTCTTCCGGTTACGACTCTTCTTCCGGTTCCTCTTCGGGAACTTGTGAATCAGTCCACGAATCATTCCAATTTACATTTGACTCTTCATTATTATTAGGTGAGTCAATGGGACTTGTTCTAGAGGTAGACATCTATCACATAATATCAAACGCGTTAAAAGATTAATATATCACATAATATTCACATGTTAAAAATATATAGTTTCCAACAAAATTTGTTAAGCAATCATTTTTCAAGTAAACACGGTCGAAGTCCAGACTCACTAATGCATCCTAACAAACTCGATACACTAATGCAAAATTCTAGTTCTCTAAGACCAACGCTCGGATACCAACTGAAATGTCCCGTTCTTATTGATTAAAAACGTTCCATATTAATTGATTTCGTTGCGAGGTTTTGACCTCTATATGAGATGTTTTTCAAAGACTGCATTCATTTTAAAACAAACCATAACCTTTATTTCATCAATAAAGGTTTAAAAAGCTTTACGTAGATTATCAAATAATGATAATCTAAAATATCCTGTTTACACACGACCATTACATAATGGTTTACAATACAAATATGTTACAACAAAATAAGTTTCTTGAATACAGTTTTTACACAATATCATATAAGCATGGACTCCAAATCTCATCCTTATTTATGTATGCGACAGCAGAAGCTCTTAATAATCACCTGAGAATAAACATGCTTAAAACGTCAACAAAAATGTTGGTGAGTTATAGGTTTAACCTATATATATCAAATCATAATAATAGACCACAAGATTTCATATTTCAATACACATCCCATACATAGAGATAAAAATCATTCATATGGTGAACACCTGGTAACCGACATTAACAAGATGCATATATAAGAATATCCCCATCATTTCGGGACACCCTTCGGATATGATATAAATTTCGAAGTACTAAAGCATCCGATACTTTGGATGGGGTTTGTTAGGCCCAATAGATCTATCTTTAGGATTCGCGTCAATTAGGGTGTCTGTTCCCAAATTCTTAGATTACCAGACTTAATAAAAAGGGGCATATTCGATTTCGATAATTCAACCATAGAATGTAGTTTCACGTACTTGTGTCTATTTTGTAAATCATTTATAAAACCTGCATGTATTCTCATTCCAAAAATATTAGATTTTAAAAGTGGGACTATAACTCACTTTCACAGATTTTTACTTCGTCGGGAAGTAAGACTTGGCCACTGGTTGATTCACGAACCTATAACAATATATACATATATATCAAAGTATGTTCAAAATATATTTACAACACTTTTAATATATTTTGATGTTTTAAGTTTATTAGGTCAGCTGTCCTCGTTAGTAACCTACAACTAGTTGTCCACAGTTAGATGTACAGAAATAAATCGATAAATATTATCTTGAATCAATCCACGACCTAGTGTATATGTATCTCAGTATTGATCACAACTCAAACTATATATATTTTGGAATCAACCTCAACCCTGTATAGCTAACTCCAACATTCACATATAGAGTGTCTATGGTTGTTCCGAAATATATATAGATGTGTCGACATGATAGGTCGAAACATTGTATACGTGTCTATGGTATCCCAAGATTACATAATATACAATACAAGTTGATTAAGTTATGGTTGAAATAGATTTATTACCAATTTTCACGTAGCTAAAATGAGAAAAATTATCCAATCTTGTTTTACCCATAACTTCTTCATTTTAAATCCGTTTTGAGTGAATCAAATTGCTATGGTTTCATATTGAACTCTATTTTATGAATCTAAACAGAAAAAGTATAGGTTTATAGTCGGAAAAATAAGTTACAAGTCATTTTTGTAAAGGTAGTCATTTCAGTCGAAAGAACGACGTCTAGATGACCATTTTAGAAAACATACTTCCACTTTGAGTTTAACCATAATTTTTGGATATAGTTTCATGTTTATAATAAAAATAATTTTCTCAGAATAACAACTTTTAAATCAAAGTTTATCATAGTTTTTAATTAACTAACCCAAAACAGCTCGCGGTGTTAATACGACGGCGTAAATCCAATTTTACGGTGTTTTTCGTGTTTTCAGGTTTTAAATCATTAAGTTAGCATATCATATAAATATAGAACATGTGTTTAGTTGATTTTAAAATTCAAGTTAGAAGGATTAACTTTTGTTTGCGAACAAGTTTAGAATTAACTAAACTATGTTCTAGTGATTACAAGTTTAAACCTTCGAATAAGATAGCTTTATATATATGAATCGAATGATGTTATGAACATCATTACTACCTTAAGTTCCTTGGATAAACCTATTGGAAAAGAGAAAAATGGATCTAGCTTCAACGGATCCTTGGATGGCTCGAAGTTCTTGAAGCAGAATCATGACATGAAAACAAGTTCAAGTAAGATCATCACTTGAAATAAGATTGTTATAGTTATAGAAATTGAACCAAAGTTTGAATATGATTATTACCTTGTATTAAAGATTTCTTGAGGTTGGATGATCACCTTACAAGATTGGAAGTGAGCTAGCAAACTTGAAAGTATTCTTGATTTTATGTAACTAGAACTTGTAGAATATATGAAGAACACTTAGAACTTGAAGATAGAACTTGAGAGAGATCAATTAGATGAAGAAAATTGAAGAATGAAAGTGTTTCTAGGTGTTTTTGGTCATTGGTGTATGGATTAGATATAAAGGATATGTAATTTTGTTTTCATGTAAATAAGTCATGAATGATTACTCATATTTTTGTAATTTTATGAGATATTTCATGCTAGTTGCCAAATGATGGTTCCCACATGTGTTAGGTGACTCATATGGGCTACTAAGAGCTGATCATTGGAGTGTATATACCAATAGTACATACATCTAAAAGCTGTGTATTTTACGAGTACGAATACGGATGCATACGAGTAGAATTGTTGATGAAACTGAACGAGGATGTAATTGTAAGCATTTTTGTTAAGTATAAGTATTTTGATAAGTGTATTGAAGTCTTTCAAAAGTGTATAAATACATATTAAAACACTACATGTATATACATTTTAACTGAGTCGTTAAGTCATCGTTAGTCGTTACATGTAAGTGTTGTTTTGAAACCTTTAGGTTAACGATCTTGTTAAATGTTGTTAACCCAATGTTTATAATATCAAATGAGATTTTAAATTATTATATTATAATGATATTATCATGTATGAATATCTCTTAATATGATATATATACATTAAATGTCTTTACAACGATAATCGTTACATATATGTCTCGTTTAAAAATCATTAAGTTAGTAGTCTTGTTTTTACATATGTAGTTCATTGTTAATATACTTAATGATATGTTTACTTATCATAGTATCATGTTAACTATATATATATCCACATATATGTCATCATATAGTTTTTACAAGTTTTAACGTTCGTGAATCACCGGTCAACTTGGGTGGTCAATTGTCTATATGAAACATATTTCAATTAATCAAGTCTTAACAAGTTTGATTGCTTAACATGTTGGAAACATTTAATCATGTAAATATCAATCTTAATTAATATATATAAACATGGAAAAGTTCGGGTCATTACAGTTATGAACATCATTACTACATCAAGTTCCTTGGATAAACCTACTGGAAATGAGAAAAATAGATCTAGCTTCAAAGGATCCTTGGATGGCTTGAAAGTTCTTGAAGCAGAATCATGACACGAAACAATTTCAAGTAAGATTTTCACTCAAAATAAGATTGTTATAGTTATAGAAATTGAATTAAAGTTTGAATATGATTATTACCTTGTATTAGAAAGATAACCTACTGTAAGTAACAAAGGTTTCTTAATCTTGGATAATTACTTGGAATGGATTTAGAAAACTTGGAAGTAAACTTGCAATCTTGGAAGTATTCTTGATTTTATGAAACTAGAACTTTTGGAATTTATGAAGAACACTTAGAACTTGAAGATAGAACTTGATAGAGATCAATTAGATGAATAAAATTGAAGAATGAAAGTGTTTGTAGGTGTTTTTGGTCGTTGGTGTATGGATTAGATATAAAGGATATGTAATTTTGTTTTCATGTAAATAAGTCATGAATGATTACTCATATTTTTGTAATTTTATGAGATATTTCATGCTAGTTGCCAAATGATGGTTCCCACATGTGTTAGGTGACTCACATGGGCTGCTAAGAGCTGATCATTGGAGTGTATATACCAATAGTACATACATCTAAAAGCTGTGTATTGTACGAGTACGAATACGGGTGCATACGAGTAGAATTGTTGATGAAACTGAACGAGGATGTAATTGTAAGAATTTTTGTTAAGTAGAAGTATTTTGATAAGTGTCTTGAAGTCTTTCAAAAGTGTATGAATACATATTAAAACACTACATGTATATACATTTTAACTGAGTCGTTAAGTCATCGTTAGTCGTTACATGTAAATGTTGTTTTGAAACCTTTAGGTTAACGATCTTGTTGAATGTTGTTAACCCATTGTTTATTATAACAAATGAGATGTTAAATTGTTATATTATCATTGATATTATGATATATAATATATCTTAGTATCATATATATACAGTTAAATGTCGTTACAACGATAATCGTTACATATATGTCTCGTTTCGAAATCATTAAGTTAGTAGTCTTATTTTTACATATGTATTTCATTGTTAATACACTTAATAATATATTTACTTATCATTTAACATAATTAACCAAGTGTATCAATATCTTAATATGATTCATATGTACCTAGTAAGACGTTGTTATAACGATAATCGTTATATATATCGTTTTCGAGTTTCTTAAATTAATAGTCTCATTTTTATGTATATAACTCATTGTTAAAATACTTAATGAGATACATACTTATAATAAAATCATGTTAACTATATATATAACCATATATATGTCATCGTATAGTTTTTACAAGTTTTAATGTTCGTGAATCACCGGTCAACTTGGGTGGTCAATTGTCTATATGAAACCTATTTCAATTAATTAAGTCTTAACAAGTTTGATTGCTTAACATGTTGGAAACACTTAATCATGTAAATAACAATTTCATTTAATATATATATAAACATGGAAAAGTTCGGGTCACTACAGCAGTACAGGCCGCGCTACATACCAACAATAACTCTGAATCTAGCAATACAGCTAACGGCGCAAGAAATCGTGTAGGATGCTCCTACAAGGAATTCACTACCTGCAAACCTTCAGAATTTGATGGGACCGAAGGACCAATCGGATTGAAACGGTGGACCGAGAAAGTTGAATCGGTGTTTACCTTAAGTAAGTGTGCTGAAGGAGACAAAGTGAAGTACGCTACACATACCTTCACAGGTAGTGCGTTAACATGGTGGAATACCTATCTAGAGCAAGTGGGACAAGATGCTGCTTACGCGCTACCATGGTCAGCATTCAAGCACTTGATGAACGAGAAGTACCGTCCCAGAACCGAGGTCAATAAGCTCAAGTCAGAACTTAGAGGGTTACGAATACAGGGATTCATATTACTTCATACGAAAGACGATTCACAGAATTGTGCCTATTATGTCCGAGAGCGTTCGAAGATGACGAAGAGAAGATCGACGCGTTTGTGAAAGGGTTACCGGAGAGAATCCAAGAAGATATAAGTTCACACTAGCCTACCTCCATACGAAAGGCATGTAGAATGGCTCACAAACTAGTGAACCAGATTGAGGGAAGAATTAAAGAACAGGCGGCCGAAGAGGCCAACGTGAAGTTAGTCAAAAGAAAGTGGGAGGAAAACGGTGATAAGAGTCACCAAAACAACAACAACTATCCCAACAATCGCAACATCAATCGCAACTACAACAAACGACACAACAACAACAACAACAACTACAACAATCATCCCAACAACAATAACAACCACAACAACAACAACAACAATCAGAAGCAGCTATGCCAAAGGTGTGAAAAGTATCACTCGGGGTTCTGCACCAAATTTTGCAACAAGTGCAAAAGAAATGGTCATAGCGCGGCGAAGTGTAAGGTCTACGGACCAGGGGTTAACAGAACGAAAGGAACAAATGGTGTCGGAACGAGTAATGGTGGAGCAAGTAGTGTCGGAGCAACTTATGCCAATGTAGTTTGTTATAAATGTGGAAAACCGGGCCACATTATTAGAAATTGCCCGAACCAGGAGAACACGAATGGACAAGGCCGCGGAAGAGTTTTCAATATTAATGTGGCAGAGGCACAGGAAGACCCGGAGCTTGTTACGGGTACGTTTCTTATTGACTATAAATCTACTTATGTTTTATTTGATTCGGGTGCGGATAGAAGCTATATGAGTAGAGAATTTTGTGCTAAATTAAGTTGCCCATTGACACCTTTGGATAGTAAATATTCACTCGAATTAGCAAATGGTAAATTAATTTCAGCAGATAATATATGTTGGAATCGAGAAATTAAACTGGTTAGCGAAACATTTAAGATTGACTTGATACCAGTAGAGTTAGGGAGTTTTGATGTGATAATCGTATGGACTGGTTGAAAGAAGTGAAAGCAGAGATCGTTTGTTACAAAAATGCAATTCGCATTATACGAGAAAAAGGAAAACCCTTAATGGTGTACGGAGAAAAGAGCAACGCAAAGTTAAATCTTATTAGTAACCTGAAGGCACAAAAACTAATAAGAAAAGGTTGCTATGCTGTGCTAGCACACGTCGAGAAAGTCAATTCCGAAGAAAAGAACATCAATGATATTTCTGTCGCAAAAGAATTTCCCGATGTATTTTCGAAAGAATTACCGGGACTACCTCCACACCGATCCGTTGAATTTCAAATAGACCTTGTACCGGAAGCTGCACCAATAGCTCATGCTCCATACAGACTCGCACCTAGCAAAATGAAGGAACTTCAGAGCCAATTACAATAACTTTTAGAGCGTGGTTTCATTCGACCAAGCACATCACCGTGGGGAGCTCCTGTTTTGTTTGTCAAGAAGAAAGATGGTACATTTAGGTTGTGTATCGACTATCGAGAGTTGAAAAAACTTACCATCAAGAACCGCTATCCACTACCAAGAATCGATGACTTATTTGATCAACTACAAGGCTCGTCTGTTTATTCAAAGATTGACTTACGTTCCGGGTATCATCAAATGCGGGTGAAAGAAGATGATATTCCAAAGACTGCTTTCAGAACACGTTACGATCATTACGAGTTTATGGTCATGCCGTTTGGTTTAACTAATACACCAGTTGTGTTCTTGGACCTTATGAACCGAGTGTGTGGACCATACCTTGACAAGTTTGTTATTGTTTTCATTGATGACATACTTATTTACTCAAAGAATGACCAAGAACACGGTGAACATTTGAGAAAGGTGTTAGAAGTATTGATGAAGGAAGAATTGTACGCTAAGTTTTCAAAGTGTGAATTTTGGTTGGAAGAAGTTCAATTCCTCGGTCACATAGTGAACAAAGAAGGTATTAAGGTGGATCCGGCAAAGATATTAACTGTTGAAAAGTGGGAAACCCCGAAAACTCCGAAACACATACGCCATTTTTTAGGACTAGCTGGTTACTACAGAAGGTTCATCCAAGACTTTTCCAGAATAGCAAAACCCTTGACTGCATTAACGTATAAAGGGAAGAAATTTGAATGGAAGGATGAACAAGAGAAAGCGTTTCAGTTATTGAAGAAAAAGTTAATTACGGCACCTATATTGTCATTACCTGAAGGGAATGATGATTTTGTGATATATTGTGATGCCTCAAAGCAAGGTCTCGGTTGTGTATTAATGCAACGAACGAAAGTAATTGCTTATGCGTCTAGACAATTGAAGATTCACGAACAAAATTATACGACGCATGATTTGGAATTAGGCGCGGTTGTTTTTGCATTAAAGACTTGGAGGGACTACTTATATGGGGTTAAAAGTATTATATATACCGACCACAAAAGTCTTCAGTACATATTTAATCAGAAACAACTTAATATGAGGCAGCGTAGGTGGATTGAATTGTTGAATGATTACGACTTTGAGATTCGTTACCACCCGGGTAAGGCAAATGTGGTAGCCGACGCCTTTAGCAGGAAGGACAGAGAACCCATTCGAGTAAAATCTATGAATATAATGATTCATAATAACCTTACTACTCAAATAAAGGAGGCGCAACAAGGAGTTTTAAAAGAGGGAAATTTAAAGGATGAAATACCCAAAGGATCGGAGAAGCATCTTAATATTCGGGAAGACGGAACCCGGTATAGGGCTGAAAGGATTTGGGTACCAAAATTTGGAGATATGAGAGAAATGGTACTTAGAGAAGCTCATAAAACCAGATACTCAATACATCCTGGAATGGGGAAGATGTACAAGGATCTCAAGAAACATTTTTGGTGGCCGGGTATGAAAGTCGATGTTGCTAAATACGTAGGAGAATGTTTGATGTGTTCTAAGGTCAAAGCTGAGCATCAGAAACCATCAGGTCTACTTCAACAACCTGAAATCCCGGAATGGAAATGGGAAAACATTACCATAGATTTCATCACTAAATTGCCAAGGACTGCAAGTGGTTTTGATACTATTTGGGTAATAGTTAATCGTCTCACCAAATCAGCACACTTCCTGCCAATAAGAGAAGATGACAAGATGGAGAAGTTAGCTCGAATGTATTTGAAGGAAGTCGTCTCCAGACATGGAATACCAATCTCTATTATCTCTGATAGGGATGGCAGATTTATTTCAAGATTCTGGCAGACATTACAGCAAGCATTAGGAACTCGTCTAGACATGAGTACTGCCTATCATCCACAAACTAATGGGCAGAGCGAAAGGACGATACAAATGCTTGAAGACATGCTACGAGCATGTGTTATTGATTTCGAAAATAGTTGGGATCGACATCTACCGTTAGCAGAATTTTTAGACAACAACAGCTACCATTCAAGCATTGAGATGGCGCCGTTTGAATCACTTTATGGTAGAAAGTGCAGGTCTCCAATTTGTTGGAGTGAAGTGGGGGATAGACAGATTACGGGTCCGGAGATAATACAAGAAACTGCGGAGAAGATCATCCAAATTCAACAACGGTTGAAAACCACCCAAAGTCGACAAAAGAGCTACGCTGACATTAAAAGAAAAGATATAGAATTTGAAATTGAAGAGATGGTCATGCTTAAAGTTGCACCTTGGAAAGGCGTTGTTCGATTTGGTAAACGATGGAAATTAAATCCAAGGTATATTGGACCATTCAAGATTATTGATCATATCGGACCAGTAGCTTACCGACTTGAGTTACCTCAACAACTCGCAGCTGTACATAACACTTTCCACGTCTCAAATTTGAAGAAATGTTTTGCTAAAGAAGATCTCACTATTCCGTTAGATGAAATCCAAATCAACGAAAAACTTCAATTCATCGAAGAACCCGTCGAAATAATGGATCGTGAGGTTAAAAGACTTAAGCAAAACAAGATACCAATTTTTAAGGTTTGATGGAATGCTCGTAGAAGACCCGAGTTTACCTGGGAACGAGAAGATCAGATGAAGAAGAAATACCCGCATTTATTTCCAGAAGATACGTCAACACCTCCAACTGCTTAAAATTTCGGGACGAAATTTATTTAACGGGTAGGTACTGTAGTGACCCGAACTTTTCCATGTTTATATATATAATAAATGAAATTATTATTTACATGATTAATTGTTTCCAACATGTTAAGCAATCAAACTTGTTAAGACTTGATTAATTGAAATAGGTTTCATATAGACAATTGACCACCCAAGTTGACCGGTGATTCACGAACGTTAAAACTTGTAAAAACTATATGATGACATATATATGGATATATATAGTTAACATGATATTATGATAAGTAAACATATCATTAAGTATATTAACAATGAACTACATATGTAAAAGCAAGACTACTAACTTAATGATTTTGAAACGAGACATATATGTAACGATTATCGTTGTAACGACATTTAATGTATATATATCATATTAAGAGATATTCATACATCATAATGTCATGATAATATAATAATTTAAAATCTCATTTCATATTATAAACATTGGTTTAACAACATTTAACAAGATCGTTAACCTAAAGGTTTCAAAACAACACATTCAAAACAACACTTAAATGTAATGACTAACGATGACTTAACGACTCAGTTAAAATGTATATACATGTAGTATTTTAATATGTATTCATACACTTTTGAAAGACTTCAAGACACTTATCAAAATACTTATAATTAACAAAAATGCTTACAATTACATCCTCGTTCAATTTCATCAACAATTCTACTCGTATGCACCCGTATTTGTACTCGTACAATACACAGCTTTTAGATGTATGTACTATTGGTATATACACTCCAATGATCAGCTCTTAGCAGCTCATGTGAGTCACCTAACACATGTGGGAACCATCATTTGGCAACTAGCATGAAATATCTCATAAAATTACAAAAATATGAGTAATCATTCATGACTTATTTACATGAAAATAAAATTACATATCCTTTATATCTAATCCATACACCAACGACCAAAAACACCTAAAAACACTTTCATTCTTCAATTTTCTTCATCTAATTGATCTCTCTCAAGTTCTATCTTCAAGTTCTAAGTGTTCTTCATAAATTGTACAAGTTCTAGTTTCATAAAATCAAGAATACTTCCAAGTTTGCTAGCTTACTTCCAATCTTGTAGAGTGATCATCCAACCTCAAGAAATCTTTCTTATTTACAGTAAGATATCTTTCTAATATAAGGTAATACTCATATTCAAACTTTGATTCAATTTCTATAACTATAACAATCTTATTTCGAGTGGAAATCTTACTTGAACTTGTTTTCGTGTCATGATTCTACTTCAAGAACTTTCAAGCCATTCAAGATCCTTTGAAGCTAGATCCATTTGTCTTTTTTCCAATAGGTTTATCCACAAAAATTGAGGTAGTAATTATGTTCATAACATCATTCGATTCATACATATAAAGCTATCTTATTCGAAGGTTTAAACTTGAAATCACTAGAACATAGTTTAGTTAATTCTAAACTTGTTCGCAAACAAAAGTTAATCCTTCTAACTTGACTTTTAAAATCAACTAAACACATGTTCTCTATCTATATTATATGCTAACTTAATGATTTAAAACCTGGAAACACGAAAAACACCGTAAAACTGGACATACGCCGTCGTAGTAACACCGCAGGCTGTTTTGGGTTTGATAATTAAAAACTATGATAAACTTTGATTTAAAAGTTGTTCTTCTGGGAAAATGATTTTTCTTATGAACATGAAACTATATCCAAAAATGATGGTTAAACTCAAATTGGAAGTATGTTTTTCAAAATGGTCATCAAGACGTCGTTCTTTCGACTGAAATGACTACCTCTTACAAAAACGACTTGTAATTTATATTTTCGACTATAAAAATATAATTTTTCTATTTATATACATAAAATAGAGTTCAATATGAAACCATAGCAATTTTATTCACTCAAAACGGATTTAAAATGAAGAAGTTATGGGTAAAACAAGATTGGATATTTTTTGATTTTTGTAGCTACGGGAAATATTAACAATTCTAAACAAATCATATCCTAGCTAACTTATATTGTATTATACATGTATTCTAATATATTATTTAATCTTGGGATACCATAGACACGTATGCAAATATTTTGACATATCATATCGACCCATGTATATATATTATTTGGAACAACCATAGACACTCTATATGCAGTAATGTTGGAGTTAGCTATACAGGGTTGAGGTTGATTCCAAAAATATATATACTTTGAGTTGTGATCTAGCCTGAGACTTATATACACTGGTTCGTGGATTGATTCAAGATAATATATATCGATTTATTTCTGTACATCTAACTGTGGACAACTAGTTGTAGGTTACTAACGAGGACAGCTGACTTAATAAACTTAAAACATCAAAATGTATTAAAAGTGTTGTAAATATATTTTGAACATACTTTGATATATATGTACATATTTGTTATAGGTTCGTGAATCGACCAGTGGCCAAGTCTTACTTCCCGACGAAGTAAAAATCTGTGAAAGTGAGTTATAGTCCCACTTTTAAAATCTAATATTTTTTGGATGAGAATAAATGCAGGTTTTATAAATGATTTACAAAATAGACACAAATACGTGAAACTACATTCTATGGTTGAATTATCGAAATCGAATATGCCTCTTTTTATTAAGTCTGGTAATCTAAGAATTAGGGAATAGATACCCTAATTGACGCGAATCCTAAAGATAGATTTATTGGGCCTAACAAACCTCATCCAAAGTACCAGATGCTTTAGTACTTCAAAATTTATATCATATCCGAAGGGTGTCCCGGAATGATGGGGATATTCTTACATATGCATCTTGTTAATGTCGGTTACCAGGTGTTCACCATATGAATGATTTTTATCTCTATGTATGGGGTGTGTATTGAAATATGAAATCTTGTGGTCTATTGTTACGATTTGATATATATAGGTTAAACCTATAACTCACCAACATTTTTGTTGACGTTTAAAGCATGTTTATTCTCAGGTGAATATTAAGAGCTTCCACTGTTGCATACTAAAATAAGGACAAGATTTGAAGTCCATGTTTGTATGATATTGTGTAAAAACTGCATTCAAGAAACATATGTCGATGTAATATATTTCTATTGTAAACCATAATGTAATGGTCGTGTGTAATCAGTATATTTTAGATTATCATTATTTGATAATCTATGTAATGTTTTTTTAAAACCTTTATTGATAAAATAAAGGTTATGGTTGTTTTAAAAATGAATGCAGTCTTTGAAAAACGTCTCATATAGAGGTCAAAACCTCGCAACGAAATCAATTAATATGGAACGTTTATAATCAATATGAACGGGACATTTCATTATGTATAGTGAAATGTCGGGGTGTACCGTGCTAAGCCTCAATAGGTATTCGGAGTTCCTAACGAGGAAGAGTGACGGGTTGTTGATGTCGACTCGAGATCGTGCTTTACGATTGTGAGTTACAATCCCGGAATGTTATGCGTGAAGATTGTGATGATAGGATTGAAGGGAGTGTAAGTCTTCTTATGTAAGGTGGTTGTGTAGTACCAATGTGCGGTATGAGACCAAGTGTGAAGTTTGAGATCAAGACTGTGAGAGAAATGAAGCTGTCATTGCGGGTGCTCTCATAGTGAAGATCTGGGTTGTCATGAAACTCGGAGAGTATTATTGAATGGGTACGAGTTCGATATCGCGAAGGATACTGTAATTTCCCTATCGGGAAACGTGGTTGTGGAAATTGTCAGTGGATTATTCCACTTTATGGATGATTGTGAGGCGGGGAGTGCCGGTTCTGATTGTCTCACATAGAGACACGAGGTTGTTGATTGTTTGCATGAGTGTGTTCCCTAGTGATGTGACCCGTTAGTTGCATTAAAATGTCGAGGCCATCCTTAACGGACGGTCTAGGTAAGAGGATTCACCCGGCGTTGGTGAATATTTTTGTGGGTCATGTGGCAAATTACGAAATGTGATGATAATTCGCTATTGACGAAATTCTAGTATACGAATAGTTTCCATGCTAGCACTAGGAAACCGTCTTGTGTGGTTGTATTGTTGGGTTTAGAGGAGGAACCATGCGTTGAGTGTTGATGTATTGTTCAGCATGGGGTGTTTTATTGTCGCCCTGGATTAAGCCGGAGACTGAGTGCGGATCGATTGATGGGAAAGTTTGTGTCCCTAGTGTGATTATTTGGTGATACCGAAATTTCTTTGTTGAAGGAATGACCCGGTGGTGAAGACGGGGAAAGTTGGTTCTTGATTCAGAGAACATTCTTGATTGGCTGGTTTACGAGTCGTTGAAGTACGAAGTTTTGACGCGGTATAAATCTTTCTCGATTTGGATTAATGCAAACTTGGTTCACGGCGTAGTGAATTTAGTAGATCGCGTTGGGTGATGTAGTTGTGGATGTAGCTTGTTGTGAGTTGTAGCCGAGAGAACTTGAAGGAATATATGGTGTTTTCCGTATTTCCTAAGTGGACATATTGGACGTTGAGCTTATGAGATACCGCTGGTTGCGATAATGCACGCTAGTGATTGTTAGCGTGTGGTGAGATATTCGGGTTAATGAAAAATTGTTATGGAAATCGAGTGTGGATGTATGTCTGATGTTATGCGAGGGGTATATGAAATAGTAATATTTTTACAAGGAAATACTATTAAATACGATACAATTTTACACAAGATATTTATTTATTTATAGAATGGATATACCTAAATCTTGCTAAAACACTTATAGGCAGTGTACCTAATCGTACAGTAGTGTAGTTTTTAGTAAGTCTGGTTCGTTCCACAGGGATCTTTAGCCAAGTTTAACGCTATATTCTTAACTTATAATTGTAAAAATACAAAAATATATATAAGTAGTGTTATTATTATAAAAGGGGGTTTTTACCGTTTAATGACGGTTTGTCGATTTTAAAACTTAAGTCGCAGTTAAAACCTAAATGTAAAATATTAAAAATAAATACAACTTAATTTAAAGCGTAAATTAAATAACGATAATGAAATTGCGATAAATAAAATTGCGATAAAATAAAATTGCAATAATTAAAGAGTACGATAATTAAAAGTGCAATTAAATATAATGACAATAAATAAAAGTGCGATAATTAAAAGTGCAATTAAATATGAAATAAAAGAATTATGTTTATTTAAACTTCCATAATCATGATGTTTGACGTGTTGATTTTTAGTTTATTCCCATGGGTTAATTGTTCTTTGTCCTGGATTATTCAATATGTCCATACGGATTTGTCCATAATATTCCATCATTCATAATCATAAAATGCGGAAGTCTTCGTCAAATTATTCTTATTCTCGAAGTCAAATATTCCAACTAATTGGGGATTCAAATTATAACAAGGTCTTAATACTTTGTTTAATGAATACACCAGGTTATCGACTGCGTGTAAACTAAGGTTTTACTACTTTGTTAACAATTACACCAATTATCCTTGAATGTAATCCACCCCTGTTTCAACAAGTCTATTAACTATTAATCCAGTTCTGTGTCCGGTAAAATGAACAATTATTGGTATTTATAGATATCCTGCCCACTGTGCCCAGTCAAGCGTATGTGGTTATATATAAATACGTCAAATTATAAGTCTATATATTAAATTAACGAGGTATCATTTAGTTAATATAAAGCCCATTAATAGCCCATAGTCTAATTTCCACAAGTGTCGTTCTTTTGTCCAAACCCCAATTATGGTACAAAGCCCAATTACCCAATTTTAGTATTTAGCCCAACATCACGATTACTTCGGTATTAAATAAGCATAATAATAATTTAGCTACGAGACATTAAATTAAAAAGGTGGAACATAACTTACAATGATTAAAAATAGCGTAGCGTTGCACGGACAGAATTTCGACTTACACCCTTACAACATTCGCTAACATACCCTTATTATTAGAATTTAAAATTAAAATTAAAATTAAAATTAAAATTATAATATATATATATATATATATATATATATATATATATATATATATATATATATATATATATATATATATATATATATATATATATATATATATATATATATATATATATATATATATCATACGTGATAGATAGAGAGATAGGATAGAAAAATATGTATATATTTGCTCAAAAACTACGAAATTTATGTGATGACCCGGAAATTTCCGAACAAATTTAAACTTTAATCTTTATATATATCCGACACGATAAGCAAAATCTGTAATGTTGAGTCCCAAAAGTTTTGAAACTATATTCATTTAATCAAATACCCTTTGACCATGCCTAACGATTCACGAACAATTATGTGTAAATAAATATATATGCATATACATGTGTGCTTATTAAATTGAGATATATTAATAAAACATTGATCGGATTAGTTAATATGAATATTAGCTATGAGATCTATATAATGAGGTTGGAAATGTTATCAAGGTATTGAATGAATAATACTTTATACGAACGTATTTGTTCGATGTAAGTTTATCGACGAGATTAAAAGATAATATCAAATGATTGAATTATCAGATACACTGAATTATGATCACGAGTCTCCGTCGTAAGGTCCACTATGATTTAAGAGACTATTACATTTTTAACGGTATTCGGAAATTTAGTGAAATGATGCGCATGCAAGAACGACAGTGTTCTTATCGAGGATTAGTCAAAGGTTGGTGGAGGGTTGAATTTCATAACACTTGGTTGATAACTTGCAACGTATATAGAACGTGATTATGTATATTAGATATATTAGTTAGGTAAAAGATAGTAACCCTTGTTCATTGATTCGATTTATAATTAGATATTTTAACTAGAGCCTTTGAGAAATTAAAGTAAAGGTTGGCGCATAAATAAGTTATATCAGATTAAGTTTTCGAGCATAACCGTTAGGTGATATAACAATATCTTGTATTCACACGATTTTAATGTTATATATATATTGGTCTTTGAAATATAATTAATTTTGAAAAGTGAAATAATATATTATTGGATAAATATTTCAAACATATGTATTAGGTATAAGTTTATAAATTTTAAATGTACATATATTTTATTTTAGTCATAAAACGTTTTGATTCAAACTAATAAGATTAAATATATATTTTGCGACGTCGATTTATAAAAGGAAATGACCAAAACACTCAAAAGATTAAGTTACACTTTGAGTGGGTTAGTTTTTAATTAACTTAAGTCTAGTTATTAATAAAGGTACATGTCACAAAATGTTTAACTTAAAATAAAATATTTTGATAAACAACGAGACTTTGATTTAAATAAGTAAATGACCACAACGCTAAATTTTATAAGTGATATTTTTATAAAGATAAATTATTGATAAGTAAGTCTAATTTTTGTAAAAGGTACACGTCGTGTAACGTAAAAGGCTAGTTTTCTAAACGTACGAAAGTGCGCCCGAAAAACCGAAAGTGGTACATGAGTCGTGAGACCACGACCGTGTCATTTTTGTAAAAATTATATTTTTACCATGAGCGTAAATATAATATAATATTTAATTAATTCTAAAGATTAAATATATTATATATTAAATAATATATAAAAAAAAACTTACGTAACATTTCATATATGTAAAAAGAATGAAAGTGTCGGCAGATTAGTTGAGTGCACATGAGCTGTGAATTTTGACCATGGGGTCGCATGAATTAAACTCACAACCCCCATGCGATAGCATGGGGGGGTTGGTGAGGCCACATTATAAAACTCGCGCAGTCTGGTGCCGAATCCACTTCTCAATTTGTCTATCCATCTATGTATATTACTCCGTAATACTTACTTATTTTATTATTAAGATTATTAAAGTTTATTATTATTAGTATTAGTATTGTAAGGAGTAATAATATTAGTATTAAATACACATAAAATACTACGACGGGGTGTTGTTCAAGTGATTTAAAAATGGGTTTTTGCGAGTAGGATAGGGCTAAAGAAATTATGGGTTATGACTAAGAAGGTTATGGGTATGGATTATGGGTATGCTCGTGAGGTCAAACTAGTGTTTATCATCTCCGTCGCGTCTACGTACCTTTCCTGCAATATTGAATCTCAATATTGATACGTGAGTACTCCTAATTTAATTTTTACATACTAATAGTGTATCCCTAGCTAGTGCTCGAGAAAATAGGATTATGCATGCTTGTACATTTGATATTGCCCTTAGATAGGTTATGTTGAATCTTAAAGGTTGTTATACTAGGGATGAGATAAAGTATAAGATATGCATGTCATTGGAAAGCTAGTGAAAAATTAATAACTTTTCCTTTAGATGTCAAAGGGATCTAATGGACGGATTAGAAATTATAGCCAATTGAAAATTTCGTAAAAATGATTATTATCGTCGTTAATATCATTGTTCTAAATTTTATCTAATTGTTAATATTACTATTATTATAATTATTATTATTATCATCATTATTATTATATTTATTATTGTTATTATCATTATTATTATTATTATTATTATCATCAAAATGAACACGATGTAAAAGACGATTTAAGAACCTTTAACAAATTAATTGGGAAATAAGGAGTATGAGTATCATGATGAAATTTAAATATTGTAAAATAATAATTTAGATAAAATTATCGTTCTTATTATTTTTATCATTACTAATATTATTAAAAGTAACGATATTATAAAAACTATCATTTATTCAAAAATTATCATTTTAATTGAAATGTCATTGTTATTATAAATATCATTATTATTATTTTAAATAAAAATTATTACTTTAAAGTTAATATTAAAAGTATCGTAAATATTAAAGATAGCATAATTAGAATTATCATTTTACCATAATATCATTGTTAGTAAAAATAAATATTGATTGTTATAATTACAAAATAATACGACTTTTAATTATTATTATCAATGCTATTTTATCAAATAAAAATATAATTATCTCAATAGAACCTATCACAATATTTTATGACATTAAATGAACTTTATAAATTTTTATTACTTAAGATATATATAAATGTATATTTTAATATAAAATTGTATTTATTAATAAATGAATTATATTATTTACTCTATTAAATCTTTTAAAAATATTTAAAAATATAAAACGACGATATTTAAACTATATATTAATCATGTATAGATTTTTGGAAATTATTTTGAGTCAAATTTACTTTTGTTGACTTTTGCATATTAGTCTAGAGCATTAGGATTGTGGTACACTATGACTTGACCTAATTTGTTAGACAAATATTGACCAACAGATAAATATATATAATTAATTTAGGTTCGTGAATCCGAGGCCAACCTTGCACTTGTTCAATGACGTTATATGTATTTTTACTACGAAATACTGTATGGTGAGTTATAGTCCCACTTTTAAAATCTAATATTTTTGGGATGAGAATACATGCAGGTTTTATAAATGATTTACAAAATAGACACAAGTACGTGAAACTACATTCTATGGTTGAATTATCGAAATCGAATATGCCCCTTTTTTATTAAGTCTGGTAATCTAAGAATTAGGGAACAGACACCCTAATTGACGCGAATCCTAAAGATAGATCTATTGGGCCTAACAAACCCCATCCAAAGTACCGGATGCTTTAGTACTTCGAAATTTATATCATGTCCGAAGGAGGATCCCGGAATGATAGGGGATATTCTTATATGTATCTAGTTAATGTCGGTTACCAGGTGTTCACCATATGAATGATTATTTTTGTCTCTATGCATGGGACGTATATTTATGAGAACTGGAAATGAAATTCTTGTGGTCTATTAAAATGATGGAAATAAATGATTATGATAAACTAATGAACTCACCAACCTTTTGGTTGACACTTTAAAGCATGTTTATTCTCAGGTGTTAAAGAAATCTTCCGTTGTGCATTTGCTCATTTTAAAGATATTACTTGGAGTCTTTCATAGCATATTTCGAAGAACGTTGCATTCGAGTCATTGAGTTCATCAAAGATTATTATTAAATCAATTTATAGTTTGATAGTAGATATTATGAAATGGTATGCATGCCTGTCAATTTTCGATGTAAAGAAAGTTTGTTTTTTTTTTAAAAACGAATGCAATGTTTGTAAATTGTATCATATAGAGGTCAAATACCTCGCAATGTAATCAACTATTGTGAATCGTTTATAATGTATATGAACGGGTCCTTTCAGTTGGTATCAGAGCGGTGGTCTTAGCGAACCAGGTCTTGCATTAGTGTGTCTTACTGTTAGTTGTTAAGATACATTAGTGAGTCTGGACTTCGACCGTGTCTGCATGTCAAAAGTTTTGCTTATCATTTTGTGTCGGAAATCATCTACTTATCATCCTTAGGAAATTATCTGCTTATCATCTTAAGTCTAGACGCGTTTTCCTGCATTTATTGCATAACAGCGTATAGACGAAATTCACATCTTAGCATATCTGCTAATTAATATCTTAGCGTATTTATTACTGTGAACTTTGACTAACATCTTTCAAAGATTCTCCGAAATCTATGGGATTTTGGTATTATATATACATATGTAAATTATGTATTGAGGAATACCAAATCTAAATTCTACAATCTATTTTATACCAAAATTCTTTCTCTGATCATACGAGATGGATTCCGCATCTAGTTCGAACTCCTCAGATTTCGACAGCTATGTCGATATGGATTTCCATTCGAGCTCCGAAAATAGTGTGACCGGAATGGATCAACCAATCAGTCATCATCTATTCTGGATGAAATGGGGATGGGTTCGTAGCCTCCTCAATTATTGGAGACAAGAAGAAGGTGATCCTTTCCATCCACCAAATTGCCCTATTGGCGATGAACCTGAAGCACTTACCGGCGAACCTGTTCGTGAAACCATTTTCTCTCTCATTTCCAGAGTATCTCGTCACGATTATATATTACATCAAATTCTAAATTTTATTTACCCGCTTGTCTCAACCGACAATCATCCCGGTATACTAGCAGAAGTTAACGAACTTCATGCTCGCGTGACAGCTTTAGAGCTTATGGTGCAAGGATTACAAACACCATCAGCAGCACCAGCAGCATAATCAGTACCACCAGTAGCATCAACATCGCAAACCTCGATACCCTAAACATCAGCAGCATCACACGCCTCAACATTATAATCTGTATCTCGGATATCAACATCACACGCACCATAGATACCAAGGAATACTAACAACAACAAACGAAGAAGTATTGATTCATAACTTCATCAGAAGAACATTCTACGGCGATTATGTAATCTCTAAAGTCTTAGAGATTATCTATTTCCACCCTAACCCTAAATCAGATGAGTGAACCAAAATGATTCAAGGAAGAATCAAAACCCTAACAAGGATGGTGCGCGATTTACAAATTAGACTTGTTATACAAGCATCACTAGCAGTTACCGGAAGTATCATCAGCAGCAACAGTACCGTTAGCATCACCAGTATAGTCAGTAACGTCAGCATCGTCAGAATCAACAACACTTATGACATCACATATTCCGTCAGTTCAAGAATCACTGTGGAAACCATTACGAATTAATAACGAGGATATTGTATCAACGAGTCATGAAGTATTACCTCAGTTCCTCCGAAGAATTTATATGTATATCCTATACATACATATATAAAATTTTTTTTAACCATAAGAAATCTTTTCGTACTAAGCTATTATGTATGGAACTTAACTATCCGGTTAATTCATATTACTAATATGCTATGATGTACATTCTTCGTTAACAATTTAATCATTGTTAACCACAATCTGTGTTTCAACTCAATGAATTTTATTTCATAATAAATCAAGTGTATTATTCAATAACATGTTTGATTTTACACTTTAATCTTTGATGCGCTGAAAACTTTCTATATCACATCAATCGTACCTTGTGAAGTTCGCAAGAATTCCACAAGCATCAACATTCTTCACTAAGGAAATATCAATAAGAATAAATATTGAAGTATTGATTACATTAGTGAGATACTCCGCGAAATTTCGTAATTCCTAATGTTTTAGAGATTACTCATTTCTAATTCAACCCGAAAATCAAATGAATTTAATGTGATTTTAAACTCATTAAATCTGTATTACATCTTAAGAAAATATACCCACATATATTTTCATAAAGATTGTAATGAGAATTCTTGTTCAAAATATTATTTGTGAAATTTTTTTAACGGGTAGGTAATACCCGAGAGATATATAAAATCACAATTAATATGTTACATTCTTCAATTCTGATTCAATAATCATCAACTAAACCAATATACATTCTTCTATAGAAATCAAAACAACCATACTCATTCGAATCTAATTACATATTATGATTTTGGGAATTTCAGAATTCAACTCGAGATACAACCAAAATCATCACTCTTAGATCTTTACATTTTTCAAAAAGCTATACTTTGACTTCAAAACTGTGATAGAACATCACTTTTAATCGTAACACACAAGATGGATATGAAAAATCATTCGGGATTTAGGACGATTTCATCATTTGGATATTGACTATGACAATCTGCAATTAAATCCCTTCGAAATTCTAGAAGACACATCAAATAATAAACAATTGAGATGATGATCCAACCACACGTTACCCGAAGTTTTGTACCTAAAAAACTCTCGAAACCAAAGTCATAATCTAACATGTACCTGCGTCGAATTCTTCTAGCAAAAACAACATTTCGATTCCTTTTCAAAGTAGCCAATTTTGTCACAGCTCCAGCAAGTCAACTTCGATTTTTCAATCGGACCAGTCTTATTATAACCCTGTTAGATACGTTGCCCTTTCGTCATTATTACTGGGGAACCTTTCATATTCCACCATATTACCACCAGCGTTTAATCATCTAAAACACGATTCTTCTGAACCCATCTCGAATTGATAACCAGTGATTCAGATATTATAGCATTAAATGCAGAGGAAACAAAAAAAAAATTGGTAGATGATCTGAACGGCCAAATGTTTGATGAAAGAAGATAGTGAGTTGGTAAAGCTCAGAAAAAGAAAGGATTTGGTACTGAAAAACGGATTGAGCAAAGTATGAAGGAAGCTGTGGATAAATCACAAGGACTGAATCTACCTTCAAAGGATCCAAATGATTCAGTGTCTGCTGAAATAGTTAGCAAACACATTACCCCTTAGTCTAAACCTTCACAGACAGATATTCTTCATCATCATCTTACCTTAAATATTATAAGGTATCTTCGTATCTTCCATTATACATATTCTCCATATTTCTGGAAATATTATCACAACTATTCTTATATGAGATCATTTATCTCTCTGTAATATCTGCAACATAAAAGAAACTGTGTTAGTTGCTAAATTCTGAAAAATTCAAATATGAATGTTTTTGAAGTAGTATTGGGAACTGATGCATGGGTTAGTATAATATAATGACACTTGATCAACGTCATTATATTACGGTAATTCATGCTAAGTTTCTAATGGACGTGATGATTCACAGAATATACCGTCATCATGTACCATTTTCACGACTCTTACATTCTACTTAATCTCTAAACATATCAAGGAACTATTTCTTGATGATTCGGTCTTTTTCAGAGTATTCTGGTAATTTAACAAATCAGGATTTACCATTGCCCTTTCCTTCTTAGAACAATTACTATATTCCTTCTGAAATCCATACATACGAATTCCAGACCATTACGAGAGCTATTTAATCACAAGAAGAAGAAACGAAAGGACAAAGCTCCGAAATAGAAATTCGGGGTATAAACCGCAGCAAATAGAAGAGAGCATTAACTATGGATGACGATGACTATAGAAGACAGAAGCAGGGACATCGAAATATAAGGGAAGGTGTAAAATCTAACAACAACCCGGAAATTACAACCCGTATATATCGATGCATATAGCAATGTAAAGACATGGGAGAACTAGAAACACTATAAACCTAAGAGTATAGTAGAAGTAAATAGATTCATCTGGTGACAGATTAAAAAGAAGAATGACAGATATGCAAGTTAAGAGGATATCAAGGATCAGAATGGGATGGAGCATATTAACGAATACTTTAAAGTAGAAATTGAGAAAGAAAGAATAGAAGGTGTGAGTTGTAAGGAAATGGAGAGGGTGGATTTATAGGAAAATTTTCGACAGAGCAATCGAAGCAGATTACTGCGTTTAATCAAAGAAGATCTGAATCTCCTTAATTACCGAAGAATCAAATCTTAATATGAAGATTTCTTCTAAATTCCTTAAATTTCGGAAATCAATCTTGACTACGACACCAGTTAAGTCAAACTTACTTTTATTCATTTTCACTCTTAAGTGATAGCTTCATTCGTGCTCTTCACAAAAACAAATCATTTTATCTATATTAATCAATGATGATAAAACCCTAATTATCAGTTCATATACGTCATGAAAACACTCTTACTGTTAGCCATGACAATCTCTATCAAATTTCGGGACGAAATTTCTTTTAACGGGTAGGTAATGTGATGACCCGGAAATTTCCGAACAAATTTAAACTTTAATCTTTATATATATCCGACACGATAAGCAAAATCTGTAATGTTGAGTCCCAAAAGTTTTGAAACTATATTCATTTAATCAAATACCCTTTGACCATGCCTAACGATTCATGAACAATTATGTGTAAATAAATATATATGCATATACATGTGTGCTTATTAAATTGAGATATATTAATAAAACATTGACCGGATTAGTTAATATGAATATTAGCTATGAGATCTATATAATGAGGTTGGAAATGTTATCAAGGTATTGAATGAATAATACTTTATACGAACGTATTTGTTCGATGTAAGTTTATCGAAGAGATTAAAAGATAATATCAAATGATTGAATTATCAGATACACTGAATTATGATCACGAGTCTCCGTCGTAAGGTCCACTATGATTTAAGAGACTATTACATTTTTAACGGTATTCGGAAATTTAGTGAAATGATGCGCATGCAAGAACGACAGTGTTCATATCGAGGATTAGTCAAAGGTTGGTGGAGGGTTGAATTTCATAACACTTGGTTGATAACTTGCAACGTATATAGAACGTGATTATGTATATTAGATATATTAGTTAGGTAAAAGATAGTAACCCTTGTTCATTGATTCGATTTATAATTAGATATTTTAACTAGAGCCTTTGAGAAATTAAAGTAAAGGTTGGCGCATAAATAAGTTATATCAGATTAAGTTTTCGAGCATAACCGTTAGGTGATATAACAATATCTTGTATTCACACGATTTTAATGTTATATATATATTGGTCTTTGAAATATAATTAATTTTGAAAAGTGAAATAATATATTATTGGATAAATATTTCAAACATATGTATTAGGTATAAGTTTATAAATTTTAAATGTACATATATTTTATTTTAGTCATAAAACGTTTTGATTCAAACTAATAAGATTAAATATATATTTTGCGACGTCGATTTATAAAAGGAAATGACCAAAACACTCAAAAGATTAAGTTACACTTTGAGTGGGTTAGTTTTTAATTAACTTAAGTCTAGTTATTAATAAAGGTACATGTCACAAAATGTTTAACTTAAAATAAAATATTTTGATAAACAACGAGACTTTGATTTAAATAAGTAAATGACCACAACGCTAAATTTTATAAGTGATATTTTTATAAAGATAAATTATTGATAAGTAAGTCTAATTTTTGTAAAAGGTACACGTCGTGTAACGTAAAAGGCTAGTTTTCTAAACGTACGAAAGTGCGCCCGAAAAACCGAAAGTGGTACATGAGTCGTGAGACCACGACCGTGTCATTTTTGTAAAAATTATATTTTTACCATGAGCGTAAATATAATATAATATTTAATTAATTCTAAAGATTAAATATATTATATATTAAATAATATATAAAAAAAAACTTACGTAACATTTCATATATGTAAAAAGAATGAAAGTGTCGGCAGATTAGTTGAGTGCACATGAGCTGTGAATTTTGACCATGGGGTCGCATGAATTAAACTCACAACCCCCATGCGATCGCATGGGGGGGTTGGTGAGGCCACATTATTAAACTCGCGCAGTCTGGTGCCGAATCCACTTCTCAATTTGTCTATCCATCTATGTATATTACTCCGTAATACTTACTTATTTTATTATTAAGATTATTAAAGTTTATTATTATTAGTATTAGTATTGTAAGGAGTAATAATATTAGTATTAAATACACATAAAATACTACGACGGGGTGTTGTTCAAGTGATTTAAAAATGGGTTTTTGCGAGTAGGATAGGGCTAAGGAAATTATGGGTTATGACTAAGAAGGTTATGGGTATGGATTATGGGTATGCTCGTGAGGTCAAACTAGTGTTTATCATCTCCGTCGCGTCTACGTACCTTTCCTGCAATATTGAATCTCAATATTGATACGTGAGTACTCCTAATTTAATTTTTACATACTAATAGTGTATCCCTAGCTAGTGCTCGAGAAAATAGGATTATGCATGCTTGTACATTTGATATTGCCCTTAGATAGGTTATGTTGAATCTTAAAGGTTGTTATACTAGAGATGAGATAAAGTATAAGATATGCATGTCATTGGAAAGCTAGTGAAAAATTAATAACTTTTCCTTTAGATGTCAAAGGGATCTAATGGACGGATTAGAAATTATAGCCAATTGAAAATTTCGTAAAAATGATTATTATCGTCGTTAATATCATTGTTCTAAATTTTATCTAATTGTTAATATTACTATTATTATAATTATTATTATTATCATCATTATTATTATATTTATTATTGTTATTATCATTATTATTATTATTATTATTATTATCATCAAAATGAACACGATGTAAAAGACGATTTAAGAACCTTTAACAAATTAATTGGGAAATAAGGAGTATGAGTATCATGATGAAATTTAAATATTGTAAAATAATAATTTAGATAAAATTATCGTTCTTATTATTTTTATCATTACTAATATTATTAAAAGTATCGATATTATAAAAACTATCATTTATTCAAAAATTATCATTTTAATTGAAATGTCATTGTTATTATAAATATCATTATTATTATTTTAAATAAAAATTATTACTTTAAAGTTAATATTAAAAGTATCGTAAATATTAAAGATAGCATAATTAGAATTATCATTTTACCATAATATCATTATTAGTAAAAATAAATATTGATTGTTATAATTACAAAATAATACGACTTTTAATTATTATTATCAATGCTATTTTATCAAATAAAAATATAATTATCTCAATAGAACCTATCACAATATTTTATGACATTAAATGAACTTTATAAATTTTTATTACTTAAGATATATATAAATGTATATTTTAATATAAAATTGTATTTATTAATAAATGAATTATATTATTTACTCTATTAAATCTTTTAAAAATATTTAAACTATATATTAATCATGTATAGATTTTTGGAAATTATTTTGAGTCAAATTTACTTTTGTTGACTTTTGCATATTAGTCTCGAGCATTAGGATTGTGGTACACTATGACTTGACCTAATTTGTTAGACAAATATTGACCAACAGATAAATATATATAATTAATTTAGGTTCGTGAATCCGAGGCCAACCTTGCACTTGTTCAATGACGTTATATGTATTTTTACTACGAAATACTGTATGGTGAGTTATAGTCCCACTTTTAAAATCTAATATTTTTGGGATGAGAATACATGCAGGTTTTATAAATGATTTACAAAATAGACACAAGTACGTGAAACTACATTCTATGGTTGAATTATTGAAATCGAATATGCCCCTTTTTTATTAAGTCTGGTAATCTAAGAATTAGGGAACAGACACCCTAATTGACGCGAATCCTAAAGATAGATCTATTGGGCCTAACAAACCCCATCCAAAGTACCGGATGCTTTAGTACTTCGAAATTTATATCATGTCCGAAGGAGGATCCCGGAATGATAGGGGATATTCTTATATGTATCTAGTTAATGTCGGTTACCAGGTGTTCACCATATGAATGATTATTTTTGTCTCTATGCATGGGACGTATATTTATGAGAACTGGAAATGAAATTCTTGTGGTCTATTAAAATGATGGAAATAAATGATTATGATAAACTAATGAACTCACCAACCTTTTGGTTGACACTTTAAAGCATGTTTATTCTCAGGTGTTAAAGAAATCTTCCGTTGTGCATTTGCTCATTTTAAAGATATTACTTGGAGTCTTTCATAGCATATTTTGAAGAACGTTGCATTCGAGTCATTGAGTTCATCAAAGATTATTATTAAATCAATTTATAGTTGGATAGTAGATATTATGAAATGGTATGCATGCCTGTCAATTTTCGATGTAAAGAAAGTTTGTTTTTTTTTTAAAACGAATGCAATGTTTGTAAATTGTATCATATAGAGGTCAAATACCTCGCAATGTAATCAACTATTGTGAATCGTTTATAATGTATATGAACGGGTCCTTTCAATTTATAGATGTGGCATGTCACCTACTGCCATGCGATCGCATGGAAAATGTACTTCCAGGCCATGCGATCGCATGGCCACTTTTTCCAGCTCACAAGAGTTTGTTTCTTTCTTTGCCGACGGATTAATAAATAAATATAATATATAAATAATTTTAAGAATTATTTAAATATTATATTATATTTATGTGTATAGTTGACTTGTAATTTTTAGTCCGTTGCATCGAGCGTTGAGAGTTGACTTTGGTCCCGGTTCCGGATTTTCAAACGTCCTTGCGTACAATTTAATATCTTGTACTTTGCGTTTCGTATCTTGTACTCTTGTAATTTTGAGACGTTTCTCATCAATAATTGGAACCACTTTGATTGTACTTTGTACTTTTGAGCTTTTTAGTCACTTGCGTCTTCAATTTGTCAAATCTGTCTTTTATCTTCACCTTTTATTATTTAAACGAATATTACTTGTAAATAGAACAATTGCAACTAAAAGCTTGTCTTTTTTGAGGGATAATGCTATGAAATATATGTTAGTTTTTAGCATTATCAAATATTCCCACACTTGAGCGTTGCTTGTCCTCAAGCAATATAGTCTTGAAATAAAAACATACTAGAATCACTTCTTTATTCTTCACACTTTGTACATCAGTGATTTCTATACGGCGGTATGAACAATGGTAGTAACGATGTGGTTTACAGTCCCACATGACTATAAAAATTTAGATCCTTAAGGAAATTGGATCTTTATGAAAACATTTGATCTTTTGAAAATTCAAGCTAGATTTTACCCTAGACAGGTTTTCTGGAATAACCCTTCCCCGGTGTTGCAAAATGTTTTTGTGGGTTTGGTGGGTTTCATATTTGAAAATTTTAGCTCAAAACTTGCGGTTTTGTGTCACCCATTTGCTAACCTTGTATTGGGAAAGCAACACGTCTAGTATACTTGCTCCGTATATTACTTTTTGGTAAACTACCGTCCAGTTGTAAAGAAAAGCGTTGAACAAGTAACTGTTAAGGTAATGTCCCCTGACATGCTTTTAATTATGGTCTATAACGTGTCGGATGCAATTACTATCCTTGGTAGGAGCAATAGTAAAGCTCACCCTTATAATTTTTCGGTTTGGCACAAGGTCCTGTCTTCGACCATACTATGCAACCACCGTTCTTACGGTTGACACCCGATTTGGTTCAGGTGACCTAATGAATTCTAGGTGAATTCCTAGGATTTTACGTTCAATGGTAATGAACGCATTAAAAATAAGGTTTTCAGAAAACAAATCGGTTTGTAATTTTGATCAAAATATTTTCTCGTTCAAGCTCGAGTTTAGATATTATCGAATTCCATGAGTTTGTAATTCTCAATCTTTAAAGTCAACCTCTAGGATTGAGTAATATCAGGCTTAAAGGCTATTTTTTGATCTTTAAGGAGATTATCCTTTTCTGGGGATCTGATTCATTAGTCTTATCAAGCTAATTTACACGGCATCCTCCCCATTTTATGAGACAGATCCTCTCATGGTTAGGATAAGTCTGACCACTTGGCGACCCTGTTTGATGCTGAGGTCCGTGGATTTCTTGCTGATTTTAGTGATGACTTTTCTAGATTTTTCGTCAACCTACAGCTGGTCTGGACGACAACTTCATGACCTAATTTATGAAGCGCGTGTCTTTTTCGGAAGACTTTACTTCCTTTTAATGATGGAATTGATTCATCGTGTAGCTCCATCTTTCTTTCATATATATTATAGTAAATCGGGTAAAACTGATTAGTTTAGTCTAAAGCAAAAGCATCTTCTGTTATTTGTACAAAAATATGTGATATATGTTCAAAATAACTTGGTAAATTTTTCCCACACTTGGCTTTTATTTCCTTTCTTTGCCTTTTTATTGTTCTCTATTCCATTTTAAATGAATTCTAATACTTTGGTTTGTTTTTCAATATATGTCCTTTCTGAGGTAACAATAATTTCGGTGTTTAACACCTAGTTTTATCGTTCATAAATATGTATAAACATGATTTTAAGTTCATTTAATTGAAAATTTTGAAAATTTTACTAGAATTGGGTAGTCAGTATATAAGACTAGGGCTGTTCTTTATTATCAGAGAGCACTAGATTCTAATACAACTACTGCGTTACTAGTATTTCTAATGGTAACCAAGTGTTTAAATTTAAAATTTTAAAAATCCTAAAGAATTTAACCCCTTCCCACACTTAAGATCTTGCAATGCCCTCATTTGCAAGAAATCAGTAACAATTTAAATTATTGAGGGTGATTAGCGTAGAAAAATGATTAAATTTTACCAAAGTTTCCAAACGTATTGGCGTTTGTTTGTTGAATGATAAATGGTGCACATCATTTGTTCATTCTGTCTTGTTGTTACATCACATTTGTTTTTCATTTCGTCGTCAAAATTACTAGCTTTTGCTGAACTTAATGCCAGTCTTTGAAAATGCACTGCTTTACCCTGTTGTGTGCAATTGACAATATACATACATACAAATATAAACATGCATGGTAATTTGAAATGGGACTTTAAATCCCACTTTCAAATCAAATATGAAATATTAGTACAACATAATAAAAATATTAAACTTACATAAAAGTATCAAAGTATAATGTGTTTAAACATAAATAAACATAAATAAAAAAAAATTCATAAAAATTACCAACAGGAACTATGTCAATCTGGATAGGGGTTCCAGTTCATATCATCGTCCGGGTTCCATGGCTGGTGATAGGTGTACTGGTATGCCTGTTTAGGGTCGTAGAGAGTAAATGGTGGTCTCATCTCGGGCTGGTGTGGAGGATAGTAAGCGGGTCGGGTCGGAATGTAGTGATCCTGAGGTGACAGCCGGCTCATAATCTGGTGTTGATGATAGTCCCATCTATCATGCTGTCATTGCCTGGAATGTTCGTAATCATTCTGGGCTTGCCACTGCTCCATCCGACGAAATATCTCCGCGTTTGTCATATCTACCTCATCTACACGCTGGTAGACGTCAGTCATAGCCTCCCGAATGACATCCCTAATGTCATCCGCTTCCTCCATTTCCTCGTCTGAACCTCTCTCTACCTGAGGATGATTACCTTCATAGGGTACTGGCTAATTGCGTCTACTCTTTAATACCTTAGCACCCGCATAAACCCTCAATCCTAAAGGTTCAACCTGTTCTCTACATACCAAAAGTGGACCTCCTTGATCCCTATCTACACCTAAATACTCTTCAATGAGAGTAACAAAAATACCTCCTCCAATTATCCCCCCTTCCTGCATTCCTTCCACCATTTTAGACAAATAAAAACCAACACGGTAAGGGATATTAACAAAGCTTCTTGGGTCTCGAATACACTTTAGGTAAAATAAATCATGTAAGGTCATTTTCTCCTTGTTGTGACCTCTCTGTGTAATCGAGTTAGCCAGAAATCTATGAATTATACGAAGTTCGGCTTTGTTAATATGTAAGTAGGATTGTTTTCCTCCCAGCGTAAAAACATTATAGTTTGACATACGCCTCCAGACGGCGTTCGCGTCAAAATTCCTATCTACCCTTTCACCACGATAAATCAAATTCATACAATCGGGTAGTAACAATTCACTAGGAGTATATATCTGCAAAGCCCTGGCCATGTCAAGCATGGACATCCTGTACATCCTACGGCCAAGTATAAACCTAAGAAAACTTCTATCATCTAACCTATCTACATTTGCATTTAATGCTATAGTACTCATAAGCTCAATACACCATTCCTTATATACAAGTCTACGAATGGTGAATAAATGTTCCCAATCATGAAAAGAAGTGCTGCCATACCTTTAGATCAAATGCTGTCTAACTGAGTTAGCAAGTTGAACCCTTTCCAAAGGATTCCAACCAATTACCCTAGGCACCTCTACATCTTTCGGTATCAGTTTGAATTTGTTACTTTGATATGATGGGTAATCTCTCCAGCTTCTATCGAATCTCAGATTAGGATTCAACGTGTGTTCAGGAATCGTTGGGTATTCTACTGGTGGATGTATCGGAAATACTATGAAGGCATCAACAAATTGTAGCGGATCATAATAAGGTACGTGTTGATCAGGTTGATGTTGTTGTTCATGTTGTGGTACTTGTTCGGGTTCTGGCTCGTATTGCAGCTCATATTCTGGTTCAGGTTCTTGTTGTGGTTGTCTAGATGATGATGAAGCACCAGCAGTATCGGTTTTCTGCAAAACACATTAAACACAAAATTTGTGCATCTAAATATGCATTAGTGTTAGCAAAATAACAAATTGAAACAATTACAATAACATGTTAAATCAAAATTAAACTTATACACATTTTCACAATTTTATTAATTCTACACTTTTTCAAATAAGCCTATATGAAAATGTATACAAAGTTCATAAGCATTTAACTCAAATAACATGTCAAAATAGTCATTACTAACAATTAAACAAGTCTCAAATGGCAATTATATCAAATTAATCAAGTTCATGAATTTTGTACCTAAAAAGTCCACTTTAATTCTCAAAAATCATGTTTAGGATCAAAGTTTGGATCATTTAACTACCTAAACATGTTACATTACTTAATTTAGCAATAATTTACGACAAAAATCGGCCATAACCTGTTTATATCAAAAAGCCCCAAATTGCTCAAGAACACAAACCCTAGATTCCTAAAAATTTTGAAGTTTTTGGCTTCAAATCATGTTAAATAGCATCAATATAGGTTATACATGCATAAAATACTAACAATTTAACACTAATTATACTAGAAATTAACAAAATTAAATTAGGTACAATATTGGTAAATATCACAAAAACTAGCAAATTTATGAGTTTAAGGGTGTAATTTTTACCTTTTTGTTGAAGAATCCGAACCTAGGCATGATTAGAGCAAGAAATTTGACGAATTACGGTAAAAATTTGCGAATTTTAGAGGTGATTTGGGAGTAGGGTCGTGTATATGTGTGTGTTTTGTGGAGAGAGCAGAACAGCTCGACTGATATTTGATCCTGGCCTGTTTTCCAGCTCCATGCGATCGCATGGACTGGAAGGCCAAATCCCATGCGATCGCATGGGGTTCGGGTACAGTGTATTTTGGCTTTTTTTTTATAAAACCTTACACTTTTTAAAACATATAATTAAATTAAATTTTAAAAATTTGTTTCTTTTTAGGATGAGGGAGTTTCGGAACGATGTCCTAGTCCGTCCCTCGACAAAATTTTAAAATTTGTCAATTTTAAGCGCAGTTTTAAAAGCAAAGGTTTTGGGGTTTTTTTAAATGTTTTTGGCATACTTTAATTCAATAAGATTAAAAATAATGATAATAAAAGTTTTCGTCCCTCCCTTGGTTAGAGCAATTTCGGTTCAACGACCTAGTTTCAACTCACGACGAATTTTAAAAATCATATTTTTAACTTAACGAAATAAAGTAAATTTTTGTTTTTAAATTCACACCAAACTTAAATGCATAAAATTAAAAATTCATATTATTAAAATTTTAAAAATTTACACCAAATTTATATTATAATTTTGTTTTTATACATACAAACTTATATTAAAAACATAAATTTTTCAAATATTTACAAACTTAAATATATTGATTTTAAAAAGTTTACAATATTATTTTAATATTAATTTTATAAACAAAGTAAAAATAAAATTAAAAATCTTTTTGGTCTTTTATCCCACTTTAATCAATCAAATATTATCAAAAATATACGCCCCTCTTTTCGGTAAAGTAATTTCGGTTCCATGACCTAGTTTAACTCATGACGAATTTTTGAAATATTTTGGGTTGATTGATTAAAGATATTTATACCTTAAGAATAAACGGTAAATTTCGCAGTGATGTAATAAATTTTTGTATGATATCAATAATTTCGGTCGCAAAACCTAATTTTATTGAATACCAATTTAATACTTTATAGCGAACGATTTAGCGTTTATTATCAAAAGGTTAAAAATAATAAAAATAAAAATAAAAAACTGTACATACTTAACTATGAGATAGAATTCTCAGTGACCTGCTTTAGCCCACTCATAAGATAGTCGGACTAATTGGTTTTTCATAGCTACATAGGCATAACCTCGAGCATTCAACGTTTTTTCTTCGAAACATATGAACGGTCCATCTCTGCATAAAGTAACGAATTCGGTATTTGAATATGTTTGATTATTTGAACATTTACCTTCGTGTGACCATTTTCCGCATTTGTGACATCTTTCAAGGTGTCGTGCTCTTCTTTTCGCTGCGGATTTTGATTTTCCTTTACCAAAATGTAACTTATTATTTCCGTTCCTGGATTCTTTTCTTACTCCGTCCAATTTACCTCTGATTAATGATACCAATTCACTTGGAAGGGTGTCATTATTACGTTTAGTGATCAAAGCGTGTAGCATTAGACCATGGTTTAATTCACATGAAGTCTTCATTTCGTAAAACCTAAAAAAAATAAAAATTCAGAATGGGGGGAGAAGACTAGTTCTTTAGGGTCTGCTAGGAAAAGACCATTCGGATTCCATTCTCGAGAACTACACGAAAATAGAATATCTAACTCTAACATAAATACATATTATCCTTTAAAGACTTGATTCTCCCCACACTTAGTTAGATGTGGTGCTGAAATTGTGATTAACGTTATTTTCAATTGGATCATCAACAATTTGTATATCTCTGACTTTTGCTTCAATCCAATTGTTGATTTCCTCCGTAGCTTTCACAAATTCAACTAACATTGCCTTTTATTTTGGCGATAAATTGGATACTAATCTGTTACATAACTTAAAGTTTCCCTTAAACCTAGCATCGTGAATCCGTTTATAAAGTTTCTTCGTTAAACTGTTAAAAACGGGTTCATCTAATTTCATATCATCAACGGGGTTCTTTGTGATCGGATCATCATTAAGTGTTTCTTCATCTTCCCCACACTTATGTATTTTTATTGGTTTAACAGTTTTGGTTGGTGGAGATCTAAACTTTCGGTTCACAAAGGTGATCGATTTATCACCATCCCTAAGTGTCATTCTACCTTCTCTTACATCAATGAATGCCTCGGTGGTTGCTAAAAATGGGCAACCTAAAATTAGAGGAATATCAAGGTTTTCCTCCATATTAATCACTATGAAGTTTACAACAAAGGTTAAACTTCCCATGTTAATAAGTAAATTATTTGCTATTCCAATAGGGTGTTTAATGGTTAGGTCAAATGATTGAAAACCTATTTTGGTTGGTTTTAATTTACCCATACCTAATCTTTTGTATAACGAAAGAGGCATAATATTTGCACTTGCTCCTAAATCTGCGAGTCCATTATATACAGCACCATCATTAAGCAAGCAAGAAATGATAAATTCGCCCGGGTCTCCTACTTTAGTAAGTCGAGTTGGTTTGTAAACCTTTTTCGGGTGTTCTTTTCTTGGTTCTTTCTCTTTTTGAACTTCTTGTTCACATTTTTATTCGTTTCTTGGAATGGGAGGTTTGTATAAGAATTCTTCTTCATCACTCCAATTTGAATCCTCCCTATTTTCCAATTTTGATTTTTCATATGTTGTTGATAACATATTTATGTTTTCATTTTGAAGGTTTTCTTGGGTGGTGAAATTATGATTGACTTCATTGTCAACTTCCATCGGACCATGTATGTAATGTTTAACTCTTTGACCATTAACTTTAAATTCAATTCCATTTGAATTTATCAATTCTACTATTTCATATGGGAAAACTCTTTTGACTATGAATGGTCCAGACCATCTTGATTTCAATTTTCCAGGAAATAGCTTGAATCGTGAATTGAAAAAAAGAACTCTATCTCCTTCTTTAAATTCTTTTGAACTTCTGATTCTTTTATCATGCTATTTCTTCGTTCTTTCCTTATAAATTAACGAATTTTCATATGCTTCATGTCTTAATTCTTCTAATTCGTTTAATTGACTTAACCGTAGATGTCCAGCTTCATGTAAATCAAGATTACATGTCTTTAAAGCCCAAAATGCTTTGTGTTCAATTTCTACTGGAAGATGACATGCTTTTCCGTAAACGAGTCTAAAAGGTGTGGTTCCAATTGGAGTTTTGTAGGCTGTTCTAAAAGCCCAGAGTGCATCCTTCAATTTCATGGACCATTCCTTCGGATTTGATCCTACGGTTTTCTATAGAATACGTTTTAAAGCTCGGTTGGTATTTTCAACTTGTCCACTTGTCTGTGGATGATAAGCAGTGGAGATTTTATGAGTTACTCCATATCTTTTGAGAACTTTCTCAAGTTGATTATTACAAAAATGAGTACCCCGATCACTTATTAAAGCTTTCGGTGTTCCAAATCTAGCAAAAAGACGTTTTAAAAAGTTGACTACAACTCGTGCATCGTTAGTCGGGAGAGCTTGTGCTTCCGCCCATTTAGATACATAATCAATGGCAACGAGAGTGTAGAGATTATTATGAGATTTTGGAAATGGACCCATAAAGTCAATATCCCAAATGTCAAATACTTCACATACTTGAATAATATTTTGTGGCATTTCATCAAGTTGACTTATTTTTCCGGCCCTTTGACAAGCATTACAGGATTTTCAAAGAAGGTGTGCGTCTTTGAAAATTGTAGGCCAATAGAATCCAGCATCGTAAACTTTTCTTGCTGTAAGTTGAGGCTCATAATGCCCTCCTGTTGGTCCTGTGTGACAATGGTTTAAAATTTGACTAGCTTCATCTCCGAATACACATCAGCGTATTATTCCATCGGGACAACTTTTAAACAAATGTGGATCTTCCCAGAAATAGTGTTTTACATCACTAAAGAATTTCTTTCGTTTTTGGTACGACAATCCTTTTTCAAGGAATCCACATACTAAATAGTTTGCATAGTCTGCAAACCATGGAATTTCATTATAATCTATCTTCAATATATATTCATCAGGAAAGTTGTCTTGTATGGCCGATTCATTTAGAACTTCTAATTCAGGATTTTCAAGACGAGAAAGATGATCAGCGACGAGATTTTTTGCTCCCTTTTTGTCTCGGATTTCAATATCGAACTCTTGTAAGAGTAAGATCCAACGGATTAATCTTGGTTTAGCATCTTGTTTTGAAAATAGGTATCTAAGAGCAGAATGGTCGGTATAGACCACCGTTTTAGCTAGAACGAGATATGAACGAAATTTGTCAAAAGCAAAGACAATAGCAAGGAGTTCTTTTTTAGTAGTTGTGTAATTCGTTTGTGCTCCTTGTAATGTCTTACTAGCATAATATATAGGTTGAAATTGTTTTTCAATCCTTTGTCCTAAAACGGCTCTCATTGCAAAATCACTTGCATCGCACATGAGTTCAAACGGTAGATTCCAATTTGGAGTTATCATGATCGGCACATTAGTGAGTTTTTCTTTAAGAATATTAAAAGATTTGATACATTCATCTGAAAAGATGAATGGAGCATCCTTTTCAAGGAGTTTATTCATAGGAGTGGCAATTTTAGAAAAATCTTTTATGAAACGTCGGTAAAAACCGGCATGCCCTAGAAAACTCCTAACTCCTCTAACATTGGTGGGATGTGAAAGTTTAGCCATTACATCTACTTTAGCTCTATCCACTTCAATTCCTTCCTTTGAAATTTTATGTCCAAGAACAATGCCTTCTTTAACCATGAAATGGCATTTCTCCCAATTCAGTACTAGATTTGATTGTTCGTATCTAATAAGCATTCGTTCAAGATTAACTAGACATGTTTCAAAAGTATCATCGAAGACTGAAAAATCATCCATGAAAACTTCCATTCAATATTCTATCATGTCATGAAAAATCGCCATCATGCACCTTTGAAAGGTTGCAGGGGCGTTGCAAAGTCCAAATGGCATGCGTTTGTAAGCAAAAGTACCATAAGGGCACATGAATGTGGTTTTCTCTTAGCCCTCGGGTGCTATTGGAATTTGAAAATATCCGGAAAACCATCAAGAAAACAATAGTAACTATTTCCGGCTAATCTTTCCAACATTTGATCAATGAAAGGTAAGGGAAAGTGATCTTTTCTGGTGGCGTCATTTAATTTTCTATAATCAATACAAACACGCCATCCTGTTACAGTCCTAGTAGGAATAAGCTCATTTTTTTCATTTGTGATGACAGTCATGCCACCCTTCTTAGGTACGCATTGAACTGGGCTTACCCATGGACTATCAGAGATTGGATAAATTAAACCTGCATCAAGCAGTTTAATAATTTCTTTCTTAACAACATCTTGCATATTAGGATTTAGTCTTTGTTGGCGTTGCACATATGTTTTATGACCTTCTTCCATAAGGATTTTATGTGTGCAATACGAAGGACTTATTCCTTTAATATCATGAATCTTCCATGCAATAGCTGGTTTATGAGCTTTTAGTACAGAAATGAGTTGAGATTTTTCATTTTCAGTAAGAGAAGACGATATTATTACAGGTAATTCAGATTCACCGTGTAAATAAGCATATTCCAAATGGTTTGGAAGTGGCTTTAACTCTAATGTCGGTGGTTCTTCTATCGATGATTTATATCGATATCTGTCTTCTTCTTTTAGCATTTGAATTTCTTCTGTTGTTGGTTCATATCCATTAGCCATAAGTGTAGCTAACATTTCAGTTTCATCAATTGGTTCAGTTCCTTCTCCTAAAGAACATTCTCCTGTTCCTTGTAATTCTGGAAATTCTTCTAACAATTCTGCATGTGATTCTATAGTTTGAATATAATAACATGTATCATCTGCAGATTGCGGTTGTTGCATGGCTCTATCAACAGAAAAGGTAACACTCTAGTCCTCTATACTTAGGGTCAGTTTCTTACCAAACACGTCTATTATTGCTTTGGCCGTGTTTAAGAATGGTCTTCCTAATATGAGAGGAACTCGAGAATCTTCTTCCATGTCCAGAATAACAAAATCTACTGGAAATACTAAAGTACCAACTTTAACTAGCATGTTCTCCATTATCCCTCTAGGATATTTTACTGATCGATCGGCTAGTTGTATACTTATTCGTGTTGGTTTCAATTCTCCAAGGTCTAGTTTAGCGTATAATGAATACGGCATGAGATTTATACTAGCACCTAAGTCTGCCAATGCTTCTATTGAACTAAGACTACCCAGAAAACATGGAATTGTGAAACTTCCTGGATCTGATAATTTTTCTGGTATCTTATTCAACAGCACTGCAGAACAATTAGCATTCATAGTAACAGCCGAGAGTTCTTCCATTTTCTTTCGATTTGTGATTAGATCTTTCAGTAATTTAGCATATCTAGGCATTCCTGAAATCACATCAATGAAAGGAAGATTTACATTTATCTGTTTAAACATATCCAAGAATTTGGATTGCTCGACTTCAAGTCTCTCTTTTCTCATTTTACTAGGATAAGGAAGTGGTGGTTGGTATAGTTTAACATAAGGTTTTGCCTTAACTGTGTTATCTTCATTAACCTTTTCAACTACCGGTTCTTTTTCCTTATCTTGTCCAGATTGTGGTTCTTGTAGAGTAGGAATAGCTTCATCAGAAATTACAGGTATTTCAGGTGGTTTAAGTGTAATACCACTCCTTGTGGTAATGGCTTTAGCTGTTTCATTCCGGGGGTTAGCATTTGTATCACTAGGTAGACTTCCCGGTTTTCTTTCACCTATTAACCTTGCTAGGTTACTTACTTCTTGTTCCAAATTTTGAATAGAAGCTTTTTGACTTCTAAATGCTTGAGTATTTTGTTCATTGGTTTGTTTCTGAGATGTGAAAAATTGAGTTTGAGATTCAACTAGCTTCGACATCATATCTTCTAAATTTGGCTTTTTATCATCGGTTTGTGGTGGTTTGTTTTTAAAAATAGGTCTTTGCTGATTGTAAGTATTATTGGATACTTGTTGATTGCTAGGACCTTGTTGGTTTTTGTATGGAACATTTCGGTTATAATTCTGGTTTTGATTGTAGATTGGTCTTGGCGGTTGATAATTATTCTGATAATTATTTCCATGCCTTTGGTTTATGTATGAAACATTCTCTCTTTGTTCCATTGTTAGTTCAATACTGAGACAATCTTTTGTCAAATGTGGTCCTCCACACTGCTCATAACTAATTCGTATTGAGTGATTATCTTTAGTCATCTTTTCCATTCGTCTCTCGACAGCATCTATCTTTGCGGAAATGGAATCTAAGTCATGGCTAGAATCGGCTCTAGCTGCTTTAGATGATCTAACGATATCTTTTTCTTGGTGCCACTCATGTGAGTGGGAAGCAGTGTTATCAATAATTTTGTAAGCATCAGTTGCTGCTTTCTTCATAATCGAACCACCAGCTGCTATATCGATGTCTTTTCTTGTAGTGATGTCGCATCCTTGGTAGAATATTTGTACTATTTGACAAGTGTCTAAACCATGTTGCGGGCATCCTCTTAACAACTTTCCAAATCTTGTCTACGCCTCATATAAAGTTTCATTTGGCTTCTGCGTGAACGTAACAATTTTTCCTTGAAGTCTCACGGCTTTAGATGCCGGAAAGAATTGTTTAAGAAATTTTTCAACTAAAACGTCCCATGTATCAATCGCCCCTTCAGGTAACGATTCCAGCCAATCTTTGGCTTCTCCCTTTAAAGTCCAGGGAAATAACATGAGATATATCTATTCATCCTCAACTTCTCTGATTTTAAATAAAGTACAGATCCTATTAAAGGTACGAAGATGTTCATTTGGATCTTCCTTCGGTGCACCACTAAATTGGCATTGATTTGTCACCATGTGTAGGATTTGTCCTTTGATTTCATAATCTGGCGCATTAATGTCAGGTTGAGTAATTGCGTGACCTTAGCCAGTGCGTTTAGCTCTCATTCGGTCTTCCATACTTAGAGGTTCCAGATTCTCCATGATTGAATTTGTTGAATCTGAATCACTATAGGATTCTGATTTAATGGTTGGTTCCTCGACAATCTTCGTTTGAATGATTGGTGGTTCCGGAGGAAAGATTAATGGTTCAGGATCTCTGAATTGTCCTTGAATATCCTCCGGATTCTCAATTGTGAGGTCGGATTCAAAAAATGTATTATCGGAAATTTGAATTGGAGTAGTTGGTCGACTGGATGACGATTCTAAAGAAAAATCAACGGCGACAATATTTGCTAGATGTCTTGATCGAGTTACAGGTGGTGAACGTACAAAAGGTGGTGAACGTTTTGCTCGGTGCATTCACTGAATATCCTATTAGTTATAAAAATAAAAATTATATAAGTTATCAAATTAATAGACTTTTCTGCTTTTGCTCACGTTTCGAATAGCCAATAGATGCAGCAGGGAGCCAGAACCCTTTACATCGGAAGCTCACAACTCAGCCTCTAACAAATCCAACTATTACTACGAAGCAGAAAATTTAGATGTCTATCAATTTAACCGCTTAAAATAATTTTTCGTTAAAATTTAAAGAAATTTAGAGAAGAAATAGAAAATTCTATATCCTAAAAACTAGAGTGGCGAAAAATAAGAAAGAAAAAGAGCGCGTCGAAAAACGTCGAAAAATAAAAGGTCGAAAAATAAAAAGAATGTAGCGCGTCAAAACTTAAAAGTCTAAAAATTAAGAATTAAAAGTTGCGTCTAAAAATATTAAAGCTTAGAAAAATACTATATTCAAAAACGGCAATTACTTAAAAAGGTACTAAAATATTAAAAACGGCGTCGTAAAATTCTAAAGCACCTAAATCTTAGTCTAAAGAAAAAGCACTTAAGGGATTTTACGGCAAAGCCTAAAAATCTATAAATAAAAATAACTATGGCAAAAAAAACTATGTCTTAAAACTAATTACGAACGAAAAATACAAATATTACGCTAAAAAAATAAAAAGATACAAAAATATAAAAATAAACTTAAAGTTGTAAAAAGTACAATTTTTATAAAAATATTATTTTTATATTATTTATTTTATAAAACTATTAATTTTATAATTTAATAAAACTAAATAAACTTAAAATACAAATTAATTAAAAACTAAACTAATTAATTTAAAATTAAACCCTAATTAGGGTTTTAATAATAATAATAATAATAATAATAATAATAATAAACTCCGTAATTATTGCAGTTACCAGTCAACTATGACGTGTCAGAGACGTTCATGCGATCGCATAAATTTTTGCCTTCGGGCTCATGCGGTCGCATGACCTAGGGTTTCGGGCCAGGTTCTAGGCTGCTACAGTACCGGGCCTCGAGTATTTTTTTATTTTTTTTCTCTTTTCTAATTCTGTTTTATAATTATATAAATTATTTATATAAAATAAATAAAAACTTAAATTTTAAAAACTAAAATAGAAAATAAAAGTACTTTATAATTTATGTATATTAAACAATTCTTAAAAATATATACTTTATTTTGTTTTTCTTTTTATATTTTTGTATTAAAAAGTATTTTTACAAAAACGTATTTTTACAAAAGTAAATTAAAAATCTTTTATATATATATATATATATATATATATATATATATATATATATATATATATATATATATATATATATATATATATATATATATATATATATATATATATATATATATATATATATATAGCGTTTTGCTTCCGGCGTTTGACGTTCCCCGGCAGCGGCGCCAAAAATACTTGATGTTATGCGAGGGGTATATGAAATAGTAATATTTTTACAAGGAAATATTATTAAATATGATACAATTTTACACAAGATATTTATTTATTTATAGAATGGATATACCTAAATCTTGCTACAACACTTATAGGCAGTGTACATAATCGTACAGTAGTGTAGTTTTTAGTAAGTCCGGTTCGTTCCACAGGGATCTTTAGCCAAGTTTAACGCTATATTCTTAACTTATAATTGTAAAAATACAAAAATATATATAAGTAGTATTATTATTATAAAAGGGGATTTTTACCGTTTAATGATCGGTTTGTCGATTTTAAAACTTAAGTCGCAGTTAAAACCTAATGTAAAATATTAAAAATAAATACAACTTAATTTAAAGCGTAAATTAAATAACGATAATGAAATTGCGATAAATAAAATTGCGATAAAATAAAATTGCGATAATTAAAGAGTACGATAATTAAAAGTGAAATTAAATATAATGACAATAAATAAAAGTGCGATAATTAAAAGTGCAATTAAATATGAAATAAAAGAATTATGCTTATTTAAACTTCCATAATCATGATGTTTGACGTGTTGATTTTTAGTTTATTCAGATGGGTTAATTGTTCTTTGTCCTGGATTATTCAATATGTCCATACGAATTTGTCCATAATAGTCCATCAGTCATAATCATAAAATGCGGAAGTCTTCGTCAAATTATTCTTATTCTCGAAGTCAAATATCCCAACTAATTGGGGATTCGAATTATAACAAGGTCTTAATACTTTATTTAATGAATACACCAGGTTATCGACTGCGTGTAAACTAAGGTTTTACTACTTTGTTAACAATTACACCAATTACCCTTGAATGTAATCCACCCCTGTTTCGACAAGTCTATTAACTATTAATCCAGTTCCGTGTCCGGTAAAATGAACAATTATTGGTATTTATAGATATCCCGCCCATTGTGCCCAGTCAAGCGTATGTGGTTATATATAAATACGTCGAATTATAAGTCTATATATTAAATTAACGAGGTATCATTTAGTTAATATAAAGCCCATTAATAGCCCATAGTCTAATTTCCACAAGTGTCGTTCTTTTGTCCAAACCCCAATTATGGTACAAAGCCCAATTACCCAATTTTAGTATTTAGCCCAACATCATGATTACTTCGGCATTAAATAAGCATAATAATAATTTAGCTACGAGATATTAAATTAAAAAGGTTGAACATAACTTACAATAATTAAAAATAGCGTAGCGTTATACGGACAGAATTTTGACTTACACCCTTACAACATTCGCTAACATACCCTTATTATTAGAATTTAAAATTAAAATTAAAATTATAATTATAATATATATATATATATATATATATATATATATATATATATATATATATATATATATATATATATATATATATATATATATATATATATATATCATACGTGATAGATAGAGAGATAGGATAGAAAAAGATGTATATATTTGCTCAAAAACTACAAAATTTATAGATGTGGCCTGTCACCTACTGCCATGCGATCGCATGGAAAATGTACTTCCAGGCCATGCGATCGCATGGCCACTTTTTCCAGCTCACAAGAGTTTGTTTCTTTCTTTGCCGACGGATTAATAAATAAATATAACATATAAATAATTTTAAGAATTATTTAAATATTATATTATATTTATGTGCATAGTTAACTTGTAATTTTTAGTCCGTTGCGTCGAGCGTTGAGAGTTCACTTTGGTCCCGGTTCCGGATTTTCGAACGTCCTTGCGTACAATTTAATATCTTGTACTTTGCGTTTCGTATCTTGTACTCTTGTAATTTTGAGACGTTTCTCATCAATAATTGGAACCACTTTGATTGTACTTTGTACTTTTGAGCTTTTTGGTCATTTGCGCCTTCAATTTATCGAATCTGTCTTTTGTCTTCACCTTTTATTATTTAAACGAATATTACTTGTAAATAGAACAATTGCAACTAAAAGCTTGTCTTTCTTGAGGGATAATGCTATGAAATATATGTTCGTTTTTAGCATTATCAATGTCGAAGGACTATAGAGTGTGGGTCCGGTTGGTTAAGTGACGGAGATCACGGGGACGTGATCCAGTTTAAGTGGGGGAGAGTTGTAAGATCCTGAATTTTATACGTCAGAAAATGTTCCTGGAAGTGTCAGTAAATGTGTGCAGCAGAAAGTGCCACTAAAAGTCAACCTAACACTAATGCATTTTCAGAATTTACATCAGAATCAGAATCAGTCAATTTCAGTCCTTGAACTTCAGAAAGCTAGCTGACTTCATTTTCAGTTGTAGTGCACGGCGCGCACTTAAATGTGCGGCGTACAAATGTAGCTGACAGCAAGCTTCATTTTTAAGGGGTTTTAAAGGGGTAAAGTGGTCTTTTTACTTTAGGGCCAGGTTTTTGGCCACAAAACTGGTTCCAAGCTTATCTTATCCTCATTTCTTCTTCTTTTCTTCACCCACACACACTTCCAACCCTAGAGTGAGAAACAAAAGAGCTTAGAGAGAGAGAGAGCTCGATTTGAGGAAGAAGAAGAGTGAATCGGGTCAAGTCGCGAGAGTTAAAGTTGTTCACCAAATCCACGGCTACGTTGTGGTAGTGATGGTAAGCTCTAAATCCGAATTTCATTGTTAAGATTCTTATTTGCGTTTAGGGTTTGTGCTAGTTAGAGTTATAAACCCACTTATTGTGAAATTTGGGGGGTTTTGGGTAAGATTCATGTAAGTAAACCCAAATTGGTGACTTAGGGTTTTGATGATGAAATTGTAAGTTTGGGTCTTACATGTGTTGGTTTAAACCTTAGAACACTTGTATACTTGTGATTTTGGTGTTGTGTTGACTTGATTTTAGGTGTAAACCCTAATTTGGGTCAAAATGGGTTTTGTGTTGAAGCGGGTCAAGTGTTCTTGATTTTTGGTATCAAATGATGATTTTGAGACACAATCACTAGTTATTAGTGATTGTAGGTGTTTTGGGTGTAAATTGACAAGTCAAAGTGAGTTAAATATAATTTGGTCAATTGGAAGTCAAACTTTTGTGTTAAGTGTTAAATTGGTGATTTTATGACATAATCATTAGTAATGGTGCTTATGGGTCGAACTTGACTTGTTTTAGTGGTTAAGTGTGATTTGGGTCAAGTTGCACTTATGGGTTGGTTTTGTAATATTAAGTGCATTAAGTGTTTGTTTGTGCTTGTTTGAATGGCTCGGAATTACCACCCTTAGTGGTAATTGGTAAAGTCCATTTTAGGAGTCTAAATGGGCGGGTGGTTGTGAGCTAGACGAAAACCATTGGTTAAGGGTGTTGGTGTAAATTCCCATTTAGAGAATGTGTGTTTATGTGTATTGTACCTATATGTGTATCATAGGTAAAGGCTTAATCGGTTGCATTTAGAGGCGATTTACATACATGACTCGTGCGGACATTCCAAGTTTAGTAGAATAATTATATGTGTATGTATATAATGTATTTATTTGTGTAGCGTGAGATGTGAAGTGTCGAAGTGTTAAGACACCACATTTCACATGACGAGTGAAGTGTTAAGACACCACTCCGGGATATATGACGAGTGAAGTGTCGAAGTGTTAAGACACCACTCCGAGAAGTTTGACGGGTGAAGTATTGAGGTGTTAAGATGCCACCAGGGGGTGAAGTATCGAGGTGTTAAGATGCCACCTGGGGGTTAGTGATACGCGTTGTTAAGTTCACTAATGGATGTTGTGAACTCCGATGGTCCTTCGCGAGTATCATTCCCTTGTGCTATTGGTTAACCATGGTTGTGTGAGTTTTGTTTTAGCATATTAAATTGTGAACTATATGCTATTGACGATGCTAGCTTATTGTGAATTGCGGATATTTAGTTTATGCATTGTGATTGCATGGTTGTTGAATTGCTAGCTCGTATGCGGTATTTGTGTAAGTGTTTACAAGTAAGTAGGTTATATATGTATATGTATAATTATTGCATTCACTAAGCTTTATGCTTACCTCTCTCGTTGTTTACCTTTTTACAGATATTGTGATTGTGAAGCTAGCTAGTTGTTAGACTATATGCGTAGGAGCGCTTGGGCTCGATGGGGTAGCTTTCGGATATTTGGACGCGGATTGGGGATTTGGTAGTCCCCGAGATTATGCTCTTGGTATCGGGTTGGGTTATAAGTCCTAACTCGTCTAAATGTATATTTGGGTCGAAATTACACTGTTTGGTTGTATGAGTTGTTGAAACCTTTTTGTGTAAACTCGTAAACTTTTGAATATACGAATTACGATGGTTGTTAAACGAGTTATTGTTGAAAGTGTTATTGTTTGGAAAAATTGGGTTTTATATGTAAAAAGCCGAACAGCTGCTTTGGTGTACTAAAGTGCGCCACGCAGATGTATGCTGAAAGGACCCGTTCATATACATTATAAACGATTCACAATAGTTGATTACATCGCGAGGTATTTGACCTCTATATGATACATTTTACAAACATTGCATTCGTTTTTAAAAGATAAACCTTCTTTACATCTAAAGTTGACGGCATGCATACCATTTCATAATACATCCAACTATAATTGACTTAATAATAATCTTGATGAACTCAATGACTCGAATGCAACGTCTTTCGAAATATGCCATGAATGACTCCAAGTAATATCTTTAAAATAAGCTAATGCACAGCGGAAGATTTCTTTAATACCTGAGAATAAACATGCTTTAAAGTGTCAACCAAAAGGTTGGTGAGTTCATTAGTTTATCATAATCCATCAATTTCATAATTTTAATAGACCACAAGATTTCATTTTTCATAAACAACCTTACACTCGCAAGTGTATAAAAATCCATTCGTATGATGAACACCTGGTTACCGACATTAACATAATGCATATAGAATATCCCCTGCATACTCGCAAGTATGCCATAAATATTGGCAATCGCAATCACCATTTAAATCGAAGTACTAAAGCATTCCAAATTCCAGAATGGGGTTTGTTAGGCCCATAGATCTATCTTTAGGATTCGCGTCAATTAGGGGCCATTTCCCTAATTCTTAGGTTACCAGACTTAAAGGGGCAATATTCGGTATAGTAATCCAACCATAGAATGTAGTTTCAATTATTTGTGTCTATTTTGTAAAACAGTTATAAAAGCAGCGCATGTATTCTCAGTCCCAAAAATATATATTGCAAAAGCATTTAAAAAGGGAGCAAATAAAACTCACAATACTGTATTTTGTAGTAAAAATGCATATGACGTCATTGAACAAGTGCAAGGTTGGCCTTGGATTCACGAACCTATATTAATTATATATATTTATATGTTTGATCAATATTTGTCTAACAATTTAGGTCAAGTCGTAGTGTATCACAATCCTAATGCTCGAGACTAAATATGCAAAAATCAACAAAAGTCATATTGACCAAAATGTCTTCCAAAATTTATACATGATTATTATATAGTTTAAATATAGTCGTTTTATATATTTAAATATTTTTAACAGATTTTATTAAAGTAAATAATATGGTTCTTTTATTAATAAATAAAATTTTATATTAAAATTTATATAATAAAAATATACTTTTATATATCTTAAGTAATAAAATTTATAAAGTTCATTTAATATCATAAAAATAATATGATAGGTATTATTAATGTAATTATATTATACGTAGTAAAATATCTTTGTATCACATATTTATTTGATAAAATAATATTGATAATAATAATAATAATAAGTAAAAGTTGTATTATTTTATAATAATTATTATTATTCTACTAATAAAAATAACAATAATTATATTTTCTAAAAATGATAAAATGATAATTTTTATTAATAATAGTACTAAAATGATAATAATAATGATGTTTCATATTAACAATGATATTTTTATTAAAAATAATAATTTTAGTAAAAATGATAGTTTTAATATTAATAATACTTTTAATAATAATAATAGTAAAATAATGAAAACGATATTTTTCCTTTAAATCAATATCTTACAATATCTTAATTTCATCATGATACTCATACTCATTATTTCCTAATCGCTTCGTTTAATAGCTTTTAGTCATCTTTTATATCGCGTTCATATTAATAATAATAATAGTAATCATAATAATTAGATGTTACTAATATTAGTTTTAATTATAATAATACTAATAATAATAATATTAATGATAATACTAATAACTAATAACTATTTGAATGATAATAATAATAATAATCTTAACGATAATAACGATAATATTAATAATAAAAATAACAATAATATCTTTTATTAATAACGACAATGATAATAATAATAATAATAATAATAATAATAATAATAATAATAATAATAATAATAATAATAATAATAATAATAATAATAATAATAATAATAATAATAATAATAATAATAATAATAATAATAATAATAATAATAATAATAAGATTATAACGACGATAATAACGACGATAATAATAATCATTTTTACAAAAATTCAATTGACTATAATTTCTAAACCGTTCATCGAAACCATTCGATTTTTAAATAAAAAGTTCTCAATTTTTCGCTAGCTTTCCAATGACATGCATATCATATACCTTATCTTAATAGCATATGTATTTAATTCAAGATTCGACATAACCTATCTAACGACAATAACGAACGTATAAGAATGCATAATCCTATATACTCGAGCATTAGTCAGGGATACACTAATAATATATAAAAATTAAGTTATGAGGGCTCACGTATCAATATTGAGATTCAATATTGCAGGAAAAGTACGTAGACGCAACGGGAATGATGTGATGACCCGGGAATTTCCGACTAAATTTAAACTTAATCTTTATATGATTTCGACACGATAAGCAAGGTCTGTTATGTTAAAGTCTTAACAATTTTGAACTATGTTTATATATTCAATTACCTTTTGACCTATGTCCGACGATTCACAAACAACTATTTGTAAATAGATAACATATATATTTAAATAGGTATCTATAATTTGAAATATAATTTAGAATATAATTAATATGTTATTTACTTAAACTTGTTAATTAAGATTGGGTATGTATATATATGTAGAATGTGTATATATATATATATATATATATATATATATATATAATGTAAAATAGAAATAAATATTAAATGATTGTTATACTCGTTGGACGTTTCGATTATTATTTAGAGAAGTTCAATTCGAACTTATGTGAGTTTAAAAATAAACGTTGATATTTCTGAGCAAGATGGCAAAAAGATTCTTGTTACCATCCGATGATTTTATAATTATGTATATTGAATTTATGGAAAAGCAAGACATATGATCACAATCACCATCACTTTTTTCTTTAACTTCCTACTCCCACTAGTGTCTTAGTTTTTTTTTTACTCGACTTCTTTTCAAGATATTTAATCCAATCACCAAATGTCTTAGATTACAAAGAAAAAGGTGGCAATTAGTTGTTTGTTTTTGTTTCACACATTATGAGTTGTAAATAATATATATAATCCCAGTTCCTTTTTGACAAATCAATACTCATTTGTATTTGTCTGTTTGTTTTGTTCGATGGAGATAGAACCATCACCAATTTAACCTTCCATACTATCTCTGATTATTGACTTGAAAAGCAACACAAACAAATTCAGTTATCAATATCCATCTACTTTAAATTTTTCTCAATCACTTTCTACTTTAGTTATTTGTACAATCAACTAACTAATTGACATCCACCATCTATCTAATTTATATATTTTTTTTTATAATAAAAACATACATATGCGAATGCATAAACTGCACACCTATCACCCTTTCTCTTATTTCTTATATGAACCATCACCCATTAATCGCCAACACTTGTTTGATGATCACCACAAAAACGCCATCACCACTTCCATTAGAGTCACCACCAACCCCACCTTCACACTACCATCGTCACTTCTACTACGGCTACTTGTTTGTTTGCTATTTGAAAAACCTCTGCAACCACCATAACTCAAACACTCTCACCACCATCAAATAGCCACGACTGCAAGATAACTGTTACTGCTGCTACACTTTATATATATTATGTTTCATTCGACTTTTGCTGCAACCATTCAATTTCTAGTTCACTGTTACATCTGTCATCAAGTCATCATTCATCTTTCACCCCATCACCTAGCACCACGTTGAAACCATTAAACTAGATTGGTAATTGCTTGTTTACAACTGCTACACGAACCAGGCTGCAGGATAGCCTTCTTGCAGCTACAACTTGCTGCTATGTATGTGTTTCTACTGCAACTGCTATACATTTAATTGCTCAACACAATTAAATAATACGAACTACTGTATATATTCATAATTCTAAAAGATCAGAATTATAAACAACTATATTTTCTTGATCAAGACATACGTACACTAAACTGTTTTAATTATGTTTTGGCCAACCCAACCCACCTTCAAGTAACACCATATCAACCAACAAGACCACTTTTGTTATAATTGAATTATTCATATTTGCTGGACCACTTATCAAATAACCATTATAAGACTATAAGTGATTTCATGTTTCTGTTGAAAATCGAAACCCTGCAACAAATTACACGATAAATCCTCAAACCAAACATCAATACCTTCAAACAAATCAAGCCATTATTACTGATGATCATCTCCTTGTTTCAATAACCTACAACCAATAAACGAGGATGATAGTCAATAATGACAAACATATTGATACAAACCTGGTTACTCTTGTTCGATTTCGCCACAATCGGATATTTCTTGTTTCCTGTTTGAACACACTCAACCTTGAAACCATAAATTACTGCACGAATTCAATCCATTTAAAAGAACAGAGTATATCTAATCGAATGAAGAAATTAAGAGTTTTAATGAACCATTTACCCACATGTTTAATTGTTGAACCGATTACATAGTCGATTGTAGAAGGATGAAGATTGACTATAAAAATTTAGACTGATGATGATGAATTGTTACCTGATGAATCAACCGAACCGAACCGAACCAATCTTTGTGGTGTGATCTGCATCGAATGAAATATAGAATTGAATCCTGTGAATAGCTGTTGATGAATTGTGAGGTTGAATGATGATGATGAATCAAACGACCTACTTCACATCAATGATTGTTGCTTGATTGATTTATGGGATGAAGAATCGAAGAACCCTAGTTGTGATATTTGGTCCTGCTTCGATCTGTTTTTGAGAACCACCAACAAAACGCGTGATTTTCTCTTATTAGGTATAAATAAATATAAATATTAGTATTATTATTATTATTATTATTATTATTATTATTATTTATCATTATTACTAATATTAATATCATAATTATTATTATTATCATTATTACTTTTAACATTAAAATTACTATTCTTTTAACATTATTAGTATTATTATTATCATCATTTTTATTATTACTGGAATCATTATTATTATTATTAATATTATTATTATCATTATTATTATTTTGACATTAATATTATTATTTTCATTTATTTTTTTTATCAAAATTATCATTTTTTTAAATTATCATTTTTATTAATGAAATTATTATTTTTATTAAAATTATCATTTTTATCATCATTAACATTATTATTGTTATCATTATTGTAGTATTACTATAATTATAATTTTAACAAAGAAATAATATTTTTTATAAAATATAGTTAATGCATATAACATAACTACATTAATATTCTATATTATGTATTTATAAAATAAATATATCTAATTAAGTAATGAAACATATAACTCATTAATGTAACAAATATATTGTTAATGATAATATATAAATTTGTTCACTTATATGTGTTAATATATATACATGATTTAGGTTTCGTGAATCCGAGGCCAACCCTACATTGTTTAGTTGTTCAATGTCGTCATATGTATTTTTACTACAAAATACAGTATGATGAGTTTCATTAATCCTTTTTTTTTAATGCTTTTGCAATATATATTTTTGGGACTGAGAATACATGCGCTGTTTTTATAACTGTTTTACGAAATAGACACAAGTAATCGAAACTACATTATATGGTTGAATGATCGAAATCGAATATCCCCCTTTTTAATAAGTCTGGTAATCTAAGAATTAGGGAACAGACACCCTAATTGACGCGAACTCTAAAGATAGATCTATCGGGCCCAACAAGCCCCATCCAAAGTACCGGATGCTTTAGTACTTCGAAATTTATATCATGTCCGAAGGAGGATCCCGGAATAATGGTGATATTCTTATATGTATATTGTGAATGTCGGTTACCAGGTGTTCAATCCATATGAATGATATTTTTGTCTCTATGCATGGGACGTATGTTTACGAGAAATGGAAATATGAAATCTTATGGTCTATTAACATTATGAAATGATTATTTATGTTAAACTAATGAACTCACCAACCTTTTGGTTGACACTTTAAAGCATGTTTATTCTCAGGTATGAAAGAATTCTTCCGCTGTGCATTAGCTCATATTAGAGACATTATTTGGAGTCATTCATGGCATATTTCAAAAGACGTTGCATTCGAGTCGTTGAGTTCATCAAGATTATTATTAAGTCAATTATAGTTAGATGTATTATGAAATGGTATGCATGCCGTCAACTTTTGATGTAATGAAAGATTGTCTTTTCAAAAACGAATGCAATGTTTGTAAATGTATCATATAGAGGTCAAGTACCTCGCGATGTAATCAACTGTTGGGAATCGTTTATAATCGATATGGACTTCGTCCGGATGGATTAGGACGGGTCCTTTCAGTTGGTATCAGAGCGGTGGTCTTAGCGAACCATGTCTGCATTAGTGGGTCTAACTGATGAGTCGTTAGGATGCATTAGTGAGTCTGGACTTCGACCGTGTCTGCATGTCAAAAGTTTTGCTTATCATTTCGTGTTGAAAATTACCTGCTTATCATTCTTAGGAAATCACTTGCTTATCATTCTTAATCTAGACATATCTTACTGCTTAGATTGCATGAACAGTGTATGGATAAATTCATATCTTAGCGTATCTGTTATTGTTATCTTTGCCTGACAGCTTCCGTAGATTCCTCCGTAACTTATGAGATTTTAGTATTATATATGCATATGTAAATTATGCAGGATACTAATCTACATCCTATAATCTATTTCTTATCGAAAATCCTTCATCTGATCGTACAAAATGAATCCTTCAACTAGTTCAAGTCCCTCGGATTCCGACAGCTATTTTGATAGTTATCCCGACAGTTATTCCGAATGGATAGTCATCTAAGCTCCGGAAGCAACGTCACCAGAATGAATCAACCAATCGTCCATCCTCAATTCATCTGATGGATTCGTAGTTGACTTAATCAATGGAGACGCGCAGAAGGCGATCCCTTCCACTAACCGAATTCACCTGTTGGCGAAGAACCTGAAGCTCTTACCATCGAACCTGTTCGTAACACCATTTTCATCCTCATTTCCCGAATATCTCGCCACGACTAAATCATAACTCCGATTCTAAACCATATTCACTCGCTCGTTCCTACCGACAATCATCCCGGAGTAATAAGTCAACGAGCTTCGCACCCGAGTTGTAGCCTTAAAAAGTATGGTGTAAAATGTACCAGCTTCAGCAACATCACCGACACCAACAGTACCATCAGTAACAACACATGTATCATCAACAATCCTTGCCTCAATATCACATTCTGTACCACGAGCATAATCATCGTTATATGTATCGTTCTATCTATTTTATCTTCATTCGACATGGCGATCATGTAATCTCTAATGTTTTATAGATTATGTATTTTAGTTCTGACGGTAAACCAAATGAGTTTAATATCATATTAACTCATTAAATCCATGATTGCATCTGAAGAAAATATATATACAAGTATATTTTCATAAAGATTGTAATTAAAAATTCTTTCTTACAAACTGTTAATGATGAAAATATTTTAACGGGTAGGTAATACTCGAGGAATATTTAGATTTCGCATTAATTAGTTACACTGTACATTCTTTGAATCTGTTTCAACAGTCATTTACTATCCTACTTGCAACCACAGTTATACGAATCCGTTCATCACAGAATAACCATTTTCATTCAATTTCATATTTGGATTTTGACCTATCAAAATCCGACAAGTGGCATAATGAAGAAAACATTGAACAAAATAAAATTTGTTAGAAACAAACAAATTAACTATGAGAAATTTTGTTAAGAATCCACGCTAACAAAATCCTAGCTAACTGTTCCTAGCTAACTGATTACATTTTATTTATCGCAATTTATTTATTCACAATTTACATTCTCGCAATGTTATTTATCGTCATTAAATTTCTGTTATTTACTTTACGCACTTTATTTATCGTTATTTAATTTTCTGTTATTTATTTTACGCACTTTAAATATCGGGACACGTATACAAGGTTTTGACATATCATATCGACGCATCTATATACATTATTTGGAATCACCATAGACACTCTATATGCAGTAATGATCGAATTCTCTATACAGGATTGAGGTTGATTCTATAATAATATATATACTTTGAGTTGTGATTGAGTCTGAGACGAATACGGGTCACGATACGTATTAAATAATTCTAATATTATATAGTAAACTATATATGAATTATTATTTGTACACTGTTAACTATGGACTATCGACTGAGAATTATCAACAATGGACAATTAAAATGAATTAAAATATTGATTATAACATATGAAACTAAACAATTCTTCAAGTTTGCCACTTGATTTCATTCTAAACTTCATTAGTATCTTGACGATTACCATCTGCGTTCAAACCTTTCATGATTCTTGAAAACACCTCAATCGATAGGATGAATCTGTGATGACCCGGGAATTTCCGACCAAATTTAAACTTAATCTTTATATGTTTCCGACACGATAAGCGAAATATGTAATGTTGAGTCTTGAAAGTTTTGAAATCTATATTCATGTAAACAAATACCCTTTGACTATGCCCGACGATTCACGAACATTTGTGGGTAATTGAATGTGTGTTTATATATATATAATGTATAAATATTATTTTGTATATTATGTAATTAGTAAACATTACATAAGTAATGAAGTGTAACATTAATATATTAAATGTAACTACAAGTTAAAAAATATAACTGTTATGACAAATATTACCATTTCTAATTTCAATAATATCAATAATAGTAATATTAATAAATATTAAATATTATTTTTATTTTTTTATTTTTTTAAAATTTAATGGTATGACTATCAAAATAAATACTTAAAATATAAATATTACTATAAGAATCATTAAAAATTATTATTTAATTGTAATTTAGATATTAATAGATAATATGATTAATACTATTATTATTATTAATATTATTACTTTTATAATTATAATCACCATTAGTAATGAATATGAAACTTAACAAAATTAACAATATTGTTATTATTATTACCTTATTATTATTGTTAATATTATTATTATTATTATTATTATTATTATTATTATTATTATTATTATTATTATTATATTTATATAATTTTAGGTTTAATAAGAAAATGTAGATACTAACAAATGCAGTTAGCCATCTCAATCTATTTTTTCAGCTTTTCCTTTTCTCCTATTTCTAATTGATTGTTTCTGTCTCTGATATAGTTAGCTGTCTAAATCTATCATACCAATTAGTGCTAAAAACCATATGAACCAAGCCAAAATCTGTTGCAAGTCCATATCAACTTTATTTTTGTTATGAATACTTATTCATTCTTATTTGTCCAGTTAATAAGAGCTGTCGACCTAATCTCATTACAAAACAATCGATCACCACCATCATTACTCGTATATTTTTTTTCCTTCTCTTTCGTTTTCTATTATATGAAACAAGTACCATCTACCACTCTTTAAACAACCACCAACCTGTCACACATGCTGCTACAACTTCTGTTTTCTGTTAATATCGAAATCCCCACAACCCAACATTATAATCTCCATACAACCACCAGGAATCATCACCATTCACCACCATTAACATCGGGTATAATTATTACAACTCCTGCTGTTACATCCGCCACTATTGCAGGTACACTACTACTATTCTTCCATCACCACCACCACATACGATCATAAAATTTCTGCTATAATGAATAGAAACCACCTGCAGCCACGGCTACCACCACCACCTTCACAACCACTATAAACCCATTTAAATATCACCAAGAACAAACATCCACGAAAGTTAATCGAGACCATCAACAATCACAAAAATCACCACCTTAACACCTTCAAATCGTCACAACCTTCACCATCTTCATCACCGATCACCCCTAACAAAGACCACCTTCATCATTCTCAAAACTGCGTTTGTATTTTGCTGTTTCTTTTTAATCCTTTTTGTAAAACTGCTAGTATATATTTTCAGTTACCATAAGCATGTGAGAAAAGAATATTTGTGGGACAAGTAAAACTTAATGGCAGACAACCACACCACTTGCAATTAAACAAATATGGGAACTTTGCATGCGTTGAATTTTTTTTTTTTGGCAATGAGTGTTTTAACTTTGCATGCGTGATCTTTAATACCATTTATGGGGTTGAGATTTTTAATTACTTTTGGGACCGAAATTTATTGTCTTGGTGGGTCACGGTTAGTTATCCACTGGACAAGGTAATAGATTGTAATATTATAAGATAATATAGATAATGATAATTGACGATGTACGGACGGATTATGATAATGATATACGATATAGAATGGTTTGACGAGAATGAATGATGACGATTTGAAGGTGTGAAGATGATGATAAAACCGTAATAACGAAGAAGATGATGTCGGGTACATAAATATGATGAGGATCGTAACGAATGAATGATGATGATGATTATATGATTTAAGCTTGAAAATAACGAATAAATCATTTACAAGGATCGAATTTAATTCTATTAGATGATAGGATTAATGATGATGAACATGGGAGGTTAAATGGATTTGTTTGATGAAGAAGATGAATAAGGAACTCGGGTTATAATTGATTCGAGTGGGTTTATTAACAGAAAAGAGAGGAACAGAGGGACGGTTAGGTTGCTAGCGGGGGAGCGAGAGGTTACGGGTTCGAGTCTGAGCACTGTCATTCTATTCTTTACAAAGCCTATTTTATGTGAGGTAGTAATTTTTTTGTTATCTTTTATTATTATTATTATTATTATTATTATTATTATTATTATTATTATTATTATTATTATTATTATTATTATTATTATTATTATTATTATTATTATTATTATTATTAATATTATTATTGTTAATACTAATTGTTATTATTATTATTGTTAATGTAATGATAAGTAGTGTTATTATTAACATTATTATTATGATTATCATTAACATAATTATTATTATCATTATCATTATTACTAATATTATATTATTAGTATTATTATTATTAGGTTTATAAATATTATCATCAATGATAAAATTATCATTTTTAGTATTGTCCTTAAGTAATATCATTATTATCGTTATTAACATTATTATTAACTTTATCATATTATTATTATAAGTATTTTTAATAATATTACTAAATTTATCATTTTAAGTATTATTATCACTATTATGATTATAATTATTATTATTATCGTTTTATAAATATTAGAACTTTTATTAGTAACATAGGTATATTATTAGTATAAGTATCATTTATAATTATTAATATTATTAATATTAACATAAGTATTATTATTAAAATTATCACTTTTATTAAAATGATTATCATTAACGGGTAGTGTTATTAATAAAAGTTAATATAATCATTACTAAAAAGTATCATTACTCTAAATATGTATATTTTTCTTATAAAGACTATTATTAATACTCCCATTATTATTATTAAGAAAATTATTATTTCTATCAGTATACTTATCCTAGTATTATTGTAACTATATTATGTAAACAAAATATTACTTATATAAAAAGATATATAATATAACACTTAACTATATTAATGTTATTATTTATTTAAATAGATAAAATAACATATAATTTATTAATATAAAAAATTTATCATTAATAATAATATATAAATTTGTTCGATTTCGATTGTATGTTTTAATATAAATATGAATAATATAGGTTCGTGAATCCGAGGCCAACCCTACACTTTTTCAATATTGTAATATGTATTTTTACTACAAAATACATTAGGTAAGTTTCATTAATCCCTTTTTAAATGCTTTCGCAATATATATTTTGGGACTGAGAATACATGCGCTGCTTTTATAACTGTTTTACGGAATAGACACATGTACTTAAAATTACATTCTATGGTTGGATTATTAAACCGAATATGCCCCCCTTTTAGTCTGGTAATCTAAGAATTAGGGAACAGACACTCTAATTGATGCGAACTCTAAAGATAGATCTATCGGGCCCAACAAGCCCCATCCAAAGTACCGGATGCTTTAGTACTTCGAAATTTATATCATGTCCGAAGGAGGATTCCGGAATGATGGGGATATTCTTATATGCATATTGTGAATGTCGGTTACCAGGTGTTCAATCCATATGAATGATATTTTTGTCTCTGTGCATGGGACGTATGTTTACGATAAATGGAAATATGAAATCTTGTGGTCTATTAAAATTATGAAACGATTATTTATGTTAAACTAATGAACTCACCAACCTTTTGGTTGATACTTGAAAGCATGTTTATTCTCAGGTATGAAAGAAGTCTTCCGCTGTGCAAATGCTCATTTTAAAGATATTACTTGGAGTCATTCATGACATATTTCAAAAGACGTTGCATTCGAGTCGTTGAGTTCATCAAAATTATTATTTAGTCAATTATAGTTAGATATATTATAAAATGGTATGCACGCCGTCAACTTTCGATGTAATGAAAGATTATCCTTTCAAAAACGAATGCAATGTTTGTAAAATGTTTCATATAGAGGTCAAGTACCTCGCGATGTAATCAACTGTTGTGAACTGTTTATAAATGATATGGACTTCGTCCGGATGGATTAGGACGGGTCCTTACAGTTGGTATCAGAGCGGTGGTCTTAGCGAACCAGGTATGCATTAGTGTGTCTAACTGATAAGTCGTTAGGATGCATTAGTGAGTCTGGACTCCGACCGTGTCTGCATGTCAAAAGTTTTGCTTATCATTTCGTGTCGAAAATTTCCTGCTTATCATTCTTAGGGAATCACTTGCTTATCATTCTTAGTCTAGACACGTTTTACTGCATTAACTACATGAATAGTGTATAGACAAAAATTCATATCTTAGCGTATCTGCTACTTTATATCATAGCGTATCTGTTACTGTAACTTTGCCTGACAACTTCCGTAGATTCCTCCGTAACTTATGGGATTTTAGTATTATATATGCATATGTAAATTATGTATTGCAGGGTACTAATATATGTCCTATAATCTATTTCTTATCGAAAATCCTCCATCTGATCGTACGAGATGAATCCTGTAACCAGTTCGAGTCCCTCAGATTCCGATAGCTATTCCGATAGTTATTCCGACAGCTATTCCGACATAGATGTTCACCTAAGCTCCGAAAACAGCGTCACCAGCATGAATCAACCAATCAGCCATTATTAATTCATCTGATGAGTTCGTAGACGACTTAATTAATGGAAACGCGCAGAAGGAAATCCCTTCCACCAACCGAATTCACCTCTTGACAATGAACCTGAAGCGTTTACCCGTGAACCTGTTCGAGACACCATTTTCAGTCTCATTTTCAGGGTAACTCGACAAGATTATACTCTATCTAAAATTCCAAACTTTATTCATTCGCTCGTTCCAACCGACAATCATCCCGGAATAATAGAAGAAGTCAACAAACTTAGCGCTCGAAAAATAAATTTGGAGAATATGGTGCAAAATGTACCAGCTTCAACAACATCACCGGCACCAACAGTACCATCAATAACAGCACCAGTACCACCAACAACTCAAGTTTCAACATCACATACCTCAACATCTCATTCTATACCTCGAGTATAATCATCGTTCTACGTATCGTTCTACATCAATTATCTTCGTTCGACATGACGATTATGTAATCTCTAATATCTTAGAGACTATGTATTCTAGTTCTAACGGTAAATCAAATGAGATTAATATCATATTAACTCATTAAATCCATGATTACATCCGAAGAAAATATATATGTATATATGTTTTCATAAAGATTGTAATTAAAAATCCTTTCGTACAAACGGTTAATGATGAAAATATTTTAACGGGTAGGTAATACCCGAGGAATAATTAGATTTCACATTAATAGGTTACACTGTACATTCTTCGAATCTGATTCAACAGTCATATACTATCCTACTTACATCCATCAATATACAAATCCGTTCACCACAGAATAGCCATTTTCATTCAATTTCATATTTGGATTTTGATTTATCAGAATCCAACAAGTGGCATAATGAAGAAAACATTTGACGGAATAAAATTTATTAGAAACAAACAAAGTAACTATGAGAAATTTTGTTAAGAATCCACGCTAACAAAATCCTAGCTAACTGTTCCTAGCTAACTGTGGACTAATCAACTGAGGACTACCAACAGTGGACAATTAAAATGAATTAAAATATTGATTATAACATATGAAACTAAACAATACTTCAAGTTTGCCACTTGATTTTCATCTTAAACCTCATTTGTATATTGACTAGTACAATCTGCGTTCAAACCTTTCATGATTCTTGAAAACACCTCAATCGATAGGATGAATCAACTGCACTTCATCTACAGAAGGAAAGATTTATGCATATAGTTATGCACCTGAGAAACTCTCGGCAACTGAGTAAAAGTTTAACACGTAGCCGCATCAGATCCTTTGGCATTTATTAGCAAAAATAACTTTACGATCCCTTTTCAAGATAGCCAATTTTGTCACAGCTCCAGCAAATCAACTTCGACTTTTCATTCGAAGTAGCCTTACTATAATCCTGATATATACGATTACCCTTTTGATACCGGAGAATTCTTTTATATTCCACCATATTACTAGCAGACATACCAGCAACCTCGTTACTTCTTGGCTTAAATCTCTCTGACAAATCATTATATTTATTCATTGAAACCCTATCATATACTCATCCGCATCTTGTGACGAGAACTGCCATACCAATTACTGGGAATCAGCAATCAGTACTTTGAAAACTTACACCATTACTACATCAACAGTTATATGTATACATTTAACACTTATCTCTTAGAATCATGACCTTCCATTATGGAATTTTGAAAAGCACCCAGTCTGCGAATCAATACTCTGAATGTTGAAAAAGCTGAATGAAGCAGCAGAAACCATAGACAACCGTAAACAACCTTAATCATCGAAAGTTTGATGATAAAGAATAGTATGTTGGAAAAGCTCAGAAAAGTTGGAACTGAAAAACGGGTTAAGCTAACCACGAAGGAGACCAAGGACGAATATAAGGACCATACCATATATTCAAAGAACCCAAGTAATTCTGGATCCGATGAAACCTTCAACGAATATCTTACTCCGTATCCATGTTAAAATCTTGCGGAAAATCTTCTTCATCAACCATCGAACTTAGAAATTCCCAAAATATCATCATCGATATCTTCGATATGTCTGAGGATATTTTCATAAATATTCTCGTCCGAAATTATATACCTCTTCGTGCTTCCTGTGTAACATGATATTGAAAACATTCAATAGAAAATTTCGTACCGAAAAGCAGATTATGCGAAACTATGAAGAAAGCCGTGGACAAATCACAAAGAATAAGTTTGACTTCAAAGAATCCAAATGATTCAATGTCTGCTAAAGTCTTTAGTGAATATCTTGCTCCTTACTCTAAACCCTTGCAGACAATAGTTTCTATCATCCTCTGTTCTTAGATATTCCGAAATATTATCGAATCTTTCATTATAAATATCCTCCATATTTCTAGAGACATTTTTGTAACTATTCTTATCTGAAATCATTAATCTCTTCATACTATCCGTATTACATCATATAGAAACTGTTAGTTTCTATATTCTGTAAACTTTCGAGCTTAAAATATGAATGTTATTGAAGTAATGTTGGGAACTGATACATGAGTTAGTATAATATAATGACACTTGATCAACGTGATTATATTACAGTAAGTCATGCTGAGCTTCTAATGGAACGTGATGATTCACAGATCATACCGTCATCACGTGACATGTTACATAACTCTTTTATTCAAATTAACTTCTGAACATATCAAGAGAATATATTCTTGATAGTTCTATTCTCGGTGATTCTGGTAATTTGACAAATCAAATCGTGCTATTACGTTCTTTCTTGCTTAGAACATTAAGTTCATTCGGAACTCCATACCTACAAATTATGGACCAATACTTGCGAAAATAAAACAAAAGCATAGAGCTTCGAAATATAAGGGAGAATATAAAGCCCGATAACAACACATAAATTACAAACCATGTATAACAATGTTTATCGCAACATAAAGACACGGGAGAATTAAAAGCACTATAACCCCAAGGGCAAAGTAGAAGTAAGCAGATTCCTTTGGTGGAAGTTGGAAAAGGAGAATGATTGTTGCGATAGTAAGGATGAGGACAAGGATCAGAACTGGATTAAGCATTCTCAAACTCTTTGGAAATGTGGTAAAAATTAATGGAACGGAAAAGGTGAATTTTTAGTGAAAATATCAGACAAAGCAATCAAGGCAGATCATCGAATTTAATTATAGAGATCTTAACTTCCTTATTCACCGAAGAATCAAATCTTATAGATTTCGAAGATCTTCTTTAATCCCTTGAATTTCGGAATTCAACCCGGACTATATCAAAAGATAAGACGCATCTTATTTTCTAAATTCAACCATGACTAGTCAAAAGTTATGATGGAACTTGTCTTTCTGATTTCATTCTTTTGTGATAGCTCCACTCGTACTCTTCGAGTAATCAAATTATCTTATCCATATTACTCAACAGTAATAAAACTCTATTTATCAGCTCATATTCGTCATGAAAACATTCTTATAGTTAGCCATAACGACCCCACTCAAATTTCGGGACGAAATTTCTTTTAACGGGTAGGTACTGTGATGACCCGGGAATTTCCGACCAAATTTAAACTTAATCTTTATATGTTTCTGACACGATAAGCGAAATATGTAATGTTGAGTCTTGAAAGTTTTGAAATCTATATTCATGTAAACAAATACCCTTTGACTATGCCCGACGATTCACGAACATTTGTGGGTAATTGAATGTGTGTTTATATATATATAATGTATAAATATTATTTTGTATATTATGTAATTAGTAAACATTACATAAGTAATGAAGTGTAACATTAATATATTAAATGTAACTACAAGTTAAAAAATATAACTGTTATGACAACTATTACCATTTCTGATTTCAATAATATCAATAATAGTAATATTAATAAATATTAAATATTATTTTTATTTTTTTTAAAAAAAAATTTAATGGTATGACTATCAAAATAAATACTTAAAATATAAATATTACTATAAGAATCATTAAAAATTATTATTTAATTGTAATTTAGATATTAATAGATAATATGATTAATACTATTATTATTATTAATATTATTACTTTTATAATTATAATCACCATTAGTAATGAATATGAAACTTAACAAAATTAACAATATTGTTATTATTATTACCTTATTATTATTGTTAATATTATTATTATTATTATTATTATTATTATTATTATTATTATTATTATTAATATATTTATATAATTTTATGTTTAATAAGAAAATGTAGATACTAACAAATGCAGTTAGCCATCTCAATCTATTTTTTCAGCTTTTCCTTTTCTCTTATTTCTAATTGATTGTTTTTGTCTCTGATATAGTTAGCTGTCTAAATCTATCGTACCAATTAGTGCTAAAAACCATATGAACCAAGCCAAAATCTGTTGCAAGTCCATATCAACTTTATTTTTGTTATGAATACTTATTCATTCTTATTTGTCCATTTAATAAGAGCTGTCGACCTAATCTCATTACAAAACAATTGATCACCACCATCATCACTCGTATATTTTTTTTTTCCTTCTCTTTCATTTTCTATTATATGAAACAAGTACCATCTACCACTCTTTAAACAACCACCAACCCGTCACACATGCTGCTACAACTTTTGTTTTCTGTTAATATCGAAATCCCCACAACCCAACATTATAATCTCCATACAACCACCAGGAATCATCACCATTCACCACCATTAACATCGGGTATAATTATTACAACTCCTGCTGTTACATCCGCCACTATTGCAGGTACACTACTACTATTCTTCCATCACCACCACCACATACGATCATAAAATTTCTGCTGTAATGAATAGAAACCACCTGCAGCCATGGCTACCACCACCACCTTCACAACCACTATAAACCCATTTAAATATCACCAAGAACAAACATCCACGAAAGTTAATCGAGACCATCAACAATCACATAAATCACCACCTTAACACCTTCAAACCGTCACAACCTTCACCATCTTCATCGCCGATCACCCCTAACAAAGACCACCTTCATCGTTCTCAAAACTGCGTTTGTATTTTGCTGTTTCTTTTTAATCCTTTTTGTAAAACTGCTAGTATATATTTTCGGTTACCATAAGCATGTGAGAAAAGAATATTTGTGGGACAAGTAAAACTTAATGGCAGACAACCACACCACTTGCAATTAAACAAATATGGGAACTTTGCATGCGTTGAATTTTTTTTTTTTTGGCAATGAGTGTTTTAACTTTGCATGCGTGATCTTTAATACCATTTATGGGGCCGAGATTTTTAATTACTTTTGGGACCAAAATTTATTGTCTTGGTGGGTCACGGTTAGTTGTCCACTGGACAAGGTAATAGATTGTAATATTACAAGATAATATAGATAATGATAATTGACGATGTACGGACGGATTATGATAATGATATACGATATAGAATGGTTTGATGAGAATGAATGATGACGATTTGAAGGTGTGAAGATGATGATAAAACCGTAATAACGAAGAAGAAGATGTCGGGTACATAAATATGATGAGGATCGTAACGAATGAATGATGATGATGATTATATGATTTAAGCTTGAAAATAACGAATAAATCGTTTACAAGGATCGAATTTAATTCTATTAGATGATAGGATTAATGATGATGAACATGGGAGATTAAATGGATTTGTTTGATGAAGAAGATGAATAAGGAACTCGGGTTATAATTGATTCGAGTGGGTTTATTAACAGAAAAGAGAGGAACAGAGGGACGGTTAGGTTGCTAGCGGGGGAGCGAGAGGTTGCGGGTTCGAGTTCGAGCACTGTCATTCTATTCTTTACAAAGCCTATTTTATGTGAGGTAGTAATTTTTTTGTTATCTTTTATTATTATTATTATTATTATTATTATTATTATTATTATTATTATTATTATTATTATTATTATTATTATTATTATTATTATTGTTAATACTAATTGTTATTATTATTATTGTTAATGTAATGATAAGTAGTGTTATTATTAACATTATTATTATGATTATCATTAACATAATTATTATTATCATTATCATTATTACTAATATTATATTATTAGTATTATTATTATTAGGTTTATAAATATTATCATCAATGATAAAATTATCATTTTTAGTATTGTCCTTAAGTAATATCGTTATTATCGTTATTAACATTATTATTAACTTTATCATATTATTATTATAAGTATTATTAATAATATTACTAAATTTATCATTTTAAGTATTATTATCACTATTATGATTATAATTATTATTATTATCGTTTTATAAATATTAGAACTTTTATTAGTAACATAGGTATATTATTAGTATCAGTATCATTTATAATTATTAATATTATTAATATTGACAGAAGTATTATTATTAAAATTATCACTTTTATTAAAATGATTTTCATTAACGGGTAGTGTTATTAATAAAAGTTAATATAATCATTACTAAAAAGTATCATTACTCTAAATATGTATATTTTTCTTATAAAGACTATTATTAATACTCCCATTATTATTATTAAGAAAATTATTATTTCTATCAGTATACTTATCCTAGTATTATTGTAACTATATTATGTAAACAAAATATTACTTATATAAAAAGATATATAATATAACACTTAACTATATTAATGTTATTATTTATTTAAATAGATAAAATAACATATAATTTATTAATATAAAAATTTTATCATTAATAATAATATATAAATTTGTTCGATTTCGATTGTATGTTTTAATATAAATATGAATAATATAGGTTCGTGAATCCGAGGCCAACCCTACACTTGTTCAATATCGTCATATGTATTTTTACTACAAAATACATTAGGTGAGTTTCATTAATCCCTTTTTAAATGCTTTCGCAATATATATTTTGGGACTGAGAATACATGCGCTGCTTTTATAACTGTTTTACGGAATAGACACAAGTACTTAAAATTACATTCTATGGTTGGATTATTAAACCGAATATGCCCCCCTTTTAGTCTGGTAATCTAAGAATTAGGGAACAGACACCCTAATTGACGCGAACTCTAAAGATAGATCTATCGGGCCCAACAAGCCCCATCCAAAGTACCGGATGCTTTAGGGAGGATTCCGGAATGATGGGGATATTCTTATATGCATATTGTGAATGTCGGTTACCAGGTGTTCAGTCCATATGAATGATATTTTTGTCTCTGTGCATGGGACGTATGTTTACGATAAATGGAAATATGAAATCTTGTGGTCTATTAAAATTATGAAACGATTATTTATGTTAAACTAATGAACTCACCAACCTTTTGGTTGACACTTGAAAGCATGTTTATTCTCAGGTATGAAAGAAGTCTTCCATTGTGCAAATGCTCATTTTAAAGATATTACTTGGAGTCATTCATGACATATTTCAAAAGACGTTGCATTCGAGTCGTTGAGTTCATCAAAATTATTATTAAGTCAATTATAGTTAGATATATTATAAAATGGTATGCACGCCGTCAACTTTCGATGTAATGAAAGATTGTCCTTTCAAAAATGAATGCAATGTTTGTAAAATGTATCATATAGAGGTCAAGTACCTCGCGATGTAATCAACTGTTGTGAATCGTTTATAATCGATATGGACTTCGTCCGGATGGATTAGGACGGGTCCTTACAGAATCAACCGCACTTCATCTACGGAAGAAAATATTTATGCATATAGTTATGCACCTAAGAAACTCTCGGCAATTGAGTAAAAGTTTAACACGTAGACGCGTCAGATCCTTTGGCATTTATTAGCAAAAATAACTTTGCGATCCCTTTTCAAAGTAGCCAATTTTGTCACAGCTCCATCAAGTCAACTGTGATTTTTCATTCGAAACAACCTTATTATAACCTTGATTTATATGTGTGCTCTTTTATTGTTACCGGGGAACCTTTTATTATATTCCACCATATTACCAACAGATGTATCAGCAACCTCATTACTCCTTGGCTTAAATCTCTCCGACAAATCACTATATTTATCTATTGAAGTCTCATCATGTACTCATTCGTATCTTGCAACAAGAATTGCCATACCAATTACCGGGAATCAGCAAATCTGTATTTTGAATCTCGCAACGTTTACACATCAACACTTATATGTATCCATATAACATTTATCTTTTAGAACTATGATCTTCCCTTCTGAAATTCTGAAAAGCCCCCAGTTTGCGAATTAATACTCTGAATTTTAAAAAGTTGAATGAAGCAACAAAAATTGTAAACGACCTCAACAGCCAAAAAGATGATGAAGAAGAATTTTATGTTGGCAAAGCTCAGAAACGTTGGAACTGGAAAACGGATTGACCTAACCATGAAGGAGACCAAAGGCAAATACAAGGACCAAACCCTATATTCAAAGGATTCAGGTAATTCTGGATCCGTTGAAATCTTTAGAGAATATCTTGCTCCGAAGTCATGTTAAAATCTTGCGGAAAATCTTTCTCCATCCACCATCGAACTTAGAAATTCCAAAAATATCATCATCAATATCTTCGATATTTCTGAGGATATTTTCATAAATATCCTCGTCCGAAATTAAATACCTCTTCGTGTTTCCTGTGTATCATTATATTGGAAACATTCAATAGAAAATCTAGTACCGAAAAGCAGATTATGCGAAACTATGAAGGAAGCCGTGGACAAATCACAAAGAATAAGTTTGACTTCAAAGAATCCAAATGATTCAATGCCTGCTGAAGTCTTTAGCGAATACCCTGCTTCTGACTCCAAACTCTTGCGGACAAATTTTCTTCACCATCCTTCGATATTAGAAATCATAAGATATCATCGTACTTTTCTTTATTAATATCCTCAATATTTCTGAAGATATCTTCATAAATATTCTCGTTCGATATTAATTATCTCTCTGCGCTATCCTTATTATATCATAAAAGAAAACTGTTTTAGTTTCTATATTCTGCGAACCTTTGAATTTAAATTATGAATGATTTTGAAGTAGTGTTAGGAACTGATGCATGAATTAGTATAATATAATGACACTTGATCAACGTGATTATATTATAGTAAGTCATGCTAAGTTTCTAATGGAACGTGATGATTCACAGAACATACCGTCATCATGTGCCATTTACACGACTCTTACATTCTATCAAATCTCTAAAGATATCAGGAAAATATTTTTCTTGATGATTCGGTCTTTTCCGGGATATGCTGGTAATTTAACAAATCAAGATTTTACCCTTACTATTTCCTTCTTAGAACATTAACAATGTTCATTCCAAAACTTATATCTGCGAATTCTGGACCATTACAAGAGATGTCAAATGGCCAGAAGAAGAAAAGAAGGGACAAAGCTCTGAAATAGAAATTGGAGTATAAATCGTAGTAAATAGGAGGGAGTATTAACTGTGGATGACAATGATTATAGGAAACAGAAAGGGGGACATTGAAATATAAGAAGAGATATAAAGCCCGATAACAACGCATAAATTACAAACCGTGTATATCAATGTTTATCGCAACATAAAGACACGGGAGAATTAAAAGCACTATAACCCAAGAGCAAAGTGGAAGTAAGCAGATTCCTCGGGTGGAAGTTGGAAAAGGAGAATGATTGTTACGATAGAAAGGATAAGGATAAGGATTAGAACTAGATTAAGCATTTCCACAATCTTTTGGATGAATGAACTAAGAAAGAAAGTATAGGAATGGTGAGAATAATGGAACGGAGGAAGCTTAATTTTTAATGAAATTACTTGATAGAGCAATTGAGGCAGATCATCGCATTTAATTAAAGAGATCCTAGTTTCCTCTTTTACCGAAAAATCATATCTTATTTAGATTTTGAAGATTTTCTTTAAATCCCTTGAATTCCGGAATTCAAATCAGACTACGTCAAAAGTTAAGACGCACCTTATTTTCTAAATTCATCCATGACTAGTGAAAAGTTATGATGAAACTTATTTATCTCATCTCACTATCTAGTGATAGCTTAAATTGTACGCTTCAAGTAATCAAATAGTTTTATCTATATTAATCAATAATGATAAAACTCTATTTATCAACTCATATTCGTCATGGAAACATTTTTATTGTTAATCATGACCACCTCACTCAAATTTTGGGACGAAATTTCTTTAACGGGTAGGTACTGTGATGACCCGGGAATTTTCGACTAAATTTAAACTTAATCTTTATATGATTTCGACATGATAAGCAAGGTCTGTTATGTTAAAGTCTTAACAATTTTGAACTATGTTTATATATTCAATTACCTTTTGACCTATGTCCGACGATTCACGAACAACTATTTGTAAATAGATAACATATATATTTAAATAGGTATTTATAATTTGAAATATAATTTAGAATATAATTAATATGTTATTTACTTAAACTTGTTAATTAAGATTGGGTATGTATATATATGTAGAATGTGTATATATATATATATATATATATATATATATATATATATATATATATATAATGTAAAATAGAAATAAATATTAAATGATTGTTATACTCGTTGGATGTTTCGATTATTATTTAGAGAAGTTCAATTCGAACTTATGTGAGTTTAAAAATAAACGTTGATATTTCTGAGCAAGATAGCAAAAAGATTCTTGTTACCATCCGATGATTTTATAATTATGTATATTGAATTTGTGGAAAAGCAAGACATATGATCACAATCACCATCACTTTTGGCTTTAACTTCCTACTCCCACTAGTGTCTTAGTTTTTTTTTTTACTCGACTTCTTTTCAAGATATTTAATCCAATCACCAAATGTCTTAGATTACAAAGAAAAAGGTGGCAATTAGTTGTTTGTTTTTGTTTCACACATTATGAGTTGTAAATAATATATATAATCCCAGTTCCTTTTTGACAAATCAATACTCATTTGTATTTGTCTGTTTGTTTTGTTCGATGGAGATAGAACCATCACCAATTTAACCTTCCATACTATCTCTGATTATTGACTTGAAAAGAAACACAAACAAATTCAGTTATCAATATCCATCTACTTTAAATTTTTCTCAATCACTTTCTACTTTAGTTATTTGTACAATCAACTAACTAATTGACATCCACCATCTATCAAATTTATATATATTTTTTTATAATAAAAACATACATATGCGAATGCATAAACTGCACACCTATCACCCTTTCTCTTATTTCTTATATGAACCATCACCCATTAATCGCCAACACTTTTTTGATGATCACCACAAAAATGCCATCACCACTTCCATTAGAGTCACCACCAACCCCACCTTCACACTACCATCGTCACTTCTACTACGGCTACTTGTTTGTTTGCTATTTGAAAAACCTCTGCAACCACCATAACTCAAACACTCTCACCACCATCAAATAGCCACGACTGCAAGATAACTGTTACTGCTGCTACACTTTATATATATTATGTTTCATTCGACTTCTGCTGCAACCATTCAATTTCTAGTTCACTGTTACATCTGTCATCAAGTCATCATTCATCTTTCACCCCATCACCTAGCACCACGTTGAAACCATTAAACTAGATTGGTAATTGCTTGTTTACAACTGCTACACAAACCAGGCTGCAGGATAGCCTTCTTGCAGCTACAACTTGCTGCTATGTATGTGTTTCTACTGCAACTGCTATACATTTAATTGCTCAACACAATTAAATAATACGAACTACTGTATATATTCATAATTCTAAAAGATCAGAATTATAAACAACTATATTTTCTTGATCAAGACATACGTACACTAAACTGTTTTAATTATGTTTTGGCCAAACCCAACCCACCTTCAAGTAACACCATATCAACCAACAAGACCACTTTTATTATAATTGAATTATTCATATTTGCTGGACCACTTATCAAATAACCATTATAAGACTATAAGTGATTTCATGTTTCTGTTGAAAATCGAAACCCTGCAACAAATTACACGATAAATCCTCAAACCAAACATCAATACCTTCAAACAAATCAAGCCATTATTACTGATGATCATCTCCTTGTTTCAATAACCTACAACCAATAAACGAGGATGATAGTCAATAATGACAAACATATTGATACAAACCTGGTTACTCTTGTTCGATTTCGCCACAATCGGATAGTTCTTGTTTCCTGTTTGAACACACTCAACCTTGAAACCATAAATTACTGCACGAATTCAATCCATTTAAAAGAACAGAGTATATCTAATCGAATGAAGAAATTAAGAGTTTCAATGAACCATTTACCCACATGTTTAATTGTTGAACCGATTACATAGTCGATTGTAGAAGGATGAAGATTGACTATAAAAATTTAGACTGATGATGATGAATTGTTACCTGATGAATCAACTGAACTGAACCGAACCAATCTTTGTGGTGTGATCTGCATCGAATGAAATATAGAATTGAATCCTGTGAATAGCTGTTTATGAATAGCGAGGTTGAATGATGATGATGAATCAAACGACCTACTTCACATCAATGATTGTTGCTTGATTGATTTATGGGATGAAGAATCGAAGAACCCTAGTTGTGATATTTGGTCCTGCTTCGATCTGTTTTTGAGAACCACCAACAAAACGCGTGATTTTCTCTTATTAGGTATAAATAAATATAAATATTAGTATTTTTATTATTATTATTATTATTATTATTATTATTATTATTATTATTATTATTATTATTATTATTATTATTTATCATTATTACTAATATTAATATCATAATTATTATTATTATCATTATTACTTTTAACATTAAAACTACTATTCTTTTAACATTATTAGTATTATTATTATTATTATCATTTTTATTATTACTGGAATCATTATTATTATTATTAATATTATTATTATCATTATTATTATTTTGACATTAATATTATTATTTTCATTTATTTTTTTTATCAAAATTATCATTTTTTTTAAATTATCATTTTTATTATTAAAATTATTATTTTTATTAAAATTATCATTTTTATCATCATTAACATTATTATTGTTATCATTATTGTAGTATTACTATAATTATAATTTTAACAAAGAAATAATATTTTTTATAAAATATAGTTAATGCATATAACATAACTACATTAATATTCTATATTATGTATTTATAAAATAAATATATCTAATTAAGTAATGAAACATATAACTCATTAATGTAACAAATATATCGTTAATGATAATATATAAATTTGTTCACTTATATGTGTTAATATATATACATGATTTAGGTTTCGTGAATCCGAGGCCAACCCTACATTGTTTAGTTGTTCAATGTCGTCATATGTATTTTTACTACAAAATACAGTATGGTGAGTTTCATTAATCCTTTTTTTTAATGCTTTTACAATATATATTTTTGGGACTGAGAATACATGCGTTGTTTTTATAACTGTTTTACGAAATAGACACAAGTAATCGAAACTACATTATATGGTTGAATGATCGAAATCGAATATGCCCCTTTTTAATAAGTCTGGTAATCTAAGAATTAGGGAACAGACACCCTAATTGACGCGAACTCTAAAGATAGATCTATCGGGCCCAACAAGCCCCATCCAAAGTACCGGATGCTTTAGTACTTCAAAATTTATATCATGTCCGAAGGAGGATCCCGGAATGATGGGGATATTCTTATATGTATATTGTGAATGTCGGTTACCAGGTGTTCAATCCATATGAATGATATTTTTGTCTCTATGCATGGGACGTATGTTTACGAGAAATGGAAATATGAAATCTTGTGGTCTATTAACATTATGAAATGATTATTTATGTTAAACTAATGAACTCACCAACCTTTTGGTTGACACTTTAAAGCATGTTTATTCTCAGGTATGAAAGAATTCTTCCGCTGTGCATTAGCTCATATTAGAGACATTATTTGGAGTCATTCATGGCATATTTCAAAAGACGTTGCATTCGAGTCGTTGAGTTCATCAAGATTATTATTAAGTCAATTATAGTTAGATGTATTATGAAATGGTATGCATGCCGTCAACTTTTGATGTAATGAAAGATTTTCTATTCAAAAATGAATGCAATGTTTGTAAATGTATCATATAGATGTCAAGTACCTCGCAATGTAATCAACTGTTGGGAATCGTTTATAATCGATATGGACTTCGTCCGGATGGATTAAGACGGGTTCTTTCAAATGATAAACACTGGTTTGACTCACGAGCAATACTCTCGAACCATACCCATAACCTCCATAGCTATAACCCATAATTTCCTTAGCTCTATCCCGCTCGAAAAACAATTTCGAAATCACTCGGACAACACTCCGTCGTAATATTTTATGTATACTAATAATATCTTGAAATAATACGGAGTAAATATATATATATGTAAATCGATTGAGAGAGTTTAGAGAAAAAATATTTTCAAGTTTCTATGAAATAATGAAACCTATTGAATTCTATTTATAATAGATTTTTGAATTATTAAAGTGAATTATTAAAGTATGAATTATTAAAGTATGAATTATTAAAGTGAATTATTAAAGTATGAATTATTAAAGTGAATTATTAAAGTTAAAGTAAAGTAAAAATAAAGTAAAGGTAAAGTTTAAGTATAGTAAAAGTATAAAACTATGTACGTATAATACGCGTATAAATATATATAATATTAATTTAAATCGTTATATATATTTAATAAAATAAAATATAAATATCGTTATCTTTATCATACTGGTTAAGTAATGAGTTGTCAAAAGTGGTTCTAGATATTTATAAAAATTATATACGTTTTAATATTAAAGTTCTTTTTAAACTGAAAACGTTTTTGTACGTTTGAAACTAAATCAAATACATTTGATAATTTTGTTTTCCAAAACTAAATATATTTAAGAATCATTTTGTTTAAAGGTTAAAATAATGGAAATCGTTATATCATAAAACGTTTTAGAAAAGTAGAATCATATATATTCATAATAGGTTTCAAGTTTTTAAATTACAGTCTGTTGGTGAAGCATGAGATAAAGTCCAAAGGTTAAATAAACGTATGAAATCATCTTAATGAAAAATGTCGAGTTACTTAACTTGTCGATATCCAACATCTAAGTTATTTACACTTCACGTTCTTACTTAAAAATCACTTTACCATTTCCCGAATGCTGTCAAAAAGAATAGATTTCTTAAATCACAATGGACCCGTAATCATATCACAATGTATCTGATAAATCAATCATTTGATATTATCTTCTAATTCCATCGATAAACATATTGAAACAAATACGTTCGTGTAAAGTATTATACGTTTAATACTTTATTAATATTCTCAAGTTATAATATATATATACATATATATGTATATCTATTTATATATAACGGTTCGTAAATTGTCGGAATTTGGTCGAGGTTATAATGAATGTATGAACACAGTTTAAAATTCTTGAGATTTAACTTAACAAACTTTGTTTATCGTGTCGGAATAATATAAAGATAAAGTTTAAATTTGGTTGGAAATTTCCGAGTTGTCACAGTACCTACCCGTTAAAGAAATTTCGTCCTGAAATTTGAATGGGATGGTCATGGCTGACAATAAGTATGTTTTCATGATGTATACGAGTTGGAAATTAGAGTTTTATTATCATCAAGTAATATAGATAAAGCAATTTGATTTTTGTGAAAAGTACGAGTGAAGTTATCACAAAAGAGTGAAACGAGTAAGCGTAGATTCATCATATCTTTTGACGTAGATGGGTTGATTTCAGGAGTTCAAGAGATTTCGAGAAAATCTTCGTAATAAGATTTGATTCTTCGGTAATTAAGGAAATTTAGGATTTGCTTTAAATGCGATCATCTGTTTTGATTGCTCTGTCGGATATTTTACTATAAATCCACCCTCTTCGTTTCCTTATTCTCACAGATCACACCTTCTATTCTTCCTTCCTCAATTCATATTTTAAAACATTCGTTAATATGCTCCATCCCGTTCTGATCCTTGATATACTCCTAATTTTCATATCTGTCATTCTTCTCTTTCATCTACTACCGGAGGATTTTATTTATTTTTACTATTACCTTGGGGTTATAGTAATTTTAATTCTCCCGTGTATTTACGTGGCGATACGTATTGATATGCATGGTTTGTAATTTATGTGTTGTTGTCGAGCTTTATATTTTCTTTTATATTCAAGAGTTCTATACTTTTGTCTCCGCTTCCCGACTTCAAGTCAAGCGAATAATGGTCCAGAATTCGTAGTTATGGATTTTGAAATGAACATAGTTAATGTTCTAAGAAAGGAATTGTAATGGCACGATCTTGATTTGTCAAATTACCAGAATACCTCGGAAAAGGCTGAATCATCAAGGAAAATATTTTCTTGATATATTTAGAGTTTAAGTAGAATACAAGAGTTGTGTAACATGGCACATGATGATGTTATGATCTGTGAATCATCACGTTTCATTTAGAAACTCAGCATGACTTACTGTAATATAATCACGTTGATCAAGTGTCATTATATTATACTAACTCATGCTTCAGTTCCCAACACTACTTCAAAAACATTCATAATTTAAACTCGAAGGTTTACAGAATATAGAAACTAAACAGTTTCCTTTTTGATGTAATACAGATAGCGCAAAGAGATAAATGATTTTAGATAAGAATAGTTATGGAAATATCTTCAGAAATATGGAGGATATTTATAATGAAAGATTAGAATATCTAAGATCAGAGGATGATGAAGAATACTGTCCGCAAGAGTTTTAAAGTAAGGAGTAAGATATTCGCTAAAGACTTCAGTAGACACTTAATCATTTGGATTCTTTGAAGGCAGGTTTAGTCTTTGTGATTTGTCCACAGCCTCCTTCATAGTTTGCTCAATCCGTTTTCCAGTTCCAAACCTTCTCTTTTTCCGAGTTTTTGCCAACACACTACTCTTTATCATCAACTTTTTACTGTTAAGGTCGTTTATAGTTTTTGCTGCTTCATCAGCATTTCAAGAATTAGTTCGCAGTTCAGGGTGTTTTTCGGAAACTTCACATTCGTAGTATGTAAGTCCAGGAGATAGACGTTATATGTATAACTGTTGGCGTCGACATGCTACGAGATTTTAAAATACTAATTGCTATTTTCCAATGATTCATATGGCAATTCTCGTTACAAGATGCAGATAGGTAAATGATGGGGTTTTGATAATTATAATATTTTTCGAAAAATCAAAAATCAGTGAAGTTGTTTGTAAGTTTATTGCTAATGTGATGGAACATAAATGGCTCCCCTGTAACGATGGCGAAAGGGCAACGTATATATCAAGGTTATAATAAGGTTATTTCGACTGAAAAGTCGAAGTTGACTTGCTGGAGCTGTGACAAAACTGACTACTTTGAAAAGGAATTGAAAAGTCATTTTAGCTAATAAATGCCAAAGGGTCTGACACGGATACGTGTTAAACTATGACTTTGGTTTTATAAGTTTTTCAGGTACATAACTGTGGGTAACATGTGGTTGGATCATCATCTCGATTGTTCATTATTTGAATTGTCTTCAGGAATTTCGGAAGGTTTGAACACAGATTGTAATCGTTAATATACATATGATGTTCTAGCATAGTTTTGAAGTCAAAGTATAACTTGGAAAGATATAGGAATCTAAGAGTGATGATACTGGTTATATTTCGAATTGAATTCTGCGATTTCAAGATCAGCATATGTAATTGAATTTGAATGAGTATAGTTGTTTTGATTTTTATAAAAGAATGTGTATTATTGAGAAAATAGTGTGTATAGTTGTTGATTGCTGAATCAGATTCGAAAAATGTACCATATTAATTGTGAATTTATATATCTCTCGGGTATTACCTACCCGTTAAAAAAATTCACAATTAATATTTTGTACAAAAGAATTTTATTACAGTCTTTACGAAAATATATATGTGTATATTTTCTTTTTATGTAACATAGATTTAATGAGTTAATATTAAATTAAACTCATCTGATTTATGGTTGAAACTAGAATTGAGTAATCCCTAAAACTTTAGAAATTACATAAGTATTTCTTCAATTATATTATGAATCAATACTTCGTTATTTGTTGATACATGATGCTGGTTTTTGTGAAATTCTTGTGAACTTCGCCAGGTACGAATGATGTTATTTGGAAATTTTTGAGTACATCGATGATGAAAGTGTAAAATCAAACATATATTTAAATAATACACTTGGTTTATTATGAGTTGGAATTTATTGAATTGAGACAGAAATTGTAGCTAACGATGGTTAAGTTGCGGACGAAGGACGTACCTTATTGCATATTAGTAATATGAATTAACCGAGTAGTTAAGATTCACATATAATAGCTTAGTATGGAAAGATTTATTTTGATCTCAAAATTTATATATATATATATATATATATATATATATATATATATATATATATATATATAAAATATACATATAATTTCTTCAGAGGGAGTGAGTTAATACTTCATAACTCGTTGATACAATATACGCGTTAATGATTCGTAATGATGTCCACAGTGACTCTTGAACTGAAGGAGTTTGTGATGTTATAGGTGCTGCTGATTCTGATGATACTGACGGCACTGACTGTGATGGTGATGCTACGGTACAGTTGATGTTGTTGGTAAAAATAAGTCTAGCTTATAAATCACACATCATTCTTGTCAGGGTTTCTACTCTTCCTTCTATCATTTCGATTCACTCGTCTGATTTACGGTTAGGGTTAGAATAGATAATCTCTAAGACTTTAGAGATTACATAATCGCCGCGGAGTGCTTCTCCAATGAAGTTATGAATCAACACTTCATCGCTTGTTGTTGTTGGTATTCCTTGGTATCTACAGGGCGTATGACATTGGTGCTCATGGGACAGATTGTAAAGTTGAGGTTTACGACGCGGTTGTAGTTGGGGGTGGTAATGATACTGTTGGCGTTGATGATGGTAGTACTGGTTATGCTGATGGTGTTGTTGCTGGTGTTTGTAACCTTTGCACCATATTCTCCAAAGCCACTACCCGAGCGCGAAGCTCGTTGACTTCTTCTATTACACCGAAGTGATTGTCGGTTCGAAAGAGTGGATAAATAAAATCTAGAATTTGATGTAGTATATAATCGTGACGAGATACTTTGGAAATGAGAGAGAAAATGGTGTTTTGGACAGGTTCGTCGGTAAGTGCTTCAGGTTCTTCGCCAAGAGGGCAATGTGGTGGATGGAAATGATCGCCTTCTTCTTGTCTCCAATGATTGAGGATGCTACGAACCCATCCCCAATTCATCCAAAATAGATGATGGCTGATTAGTTGATTGTGATAACCCGTCCTAATCCACCTGGACGAAGTTATCAACATCTGGTCCCATTGCGAGGTACTGACCTAAATATGTCATGTACGACTCCAAGTAATATCCTTAAAATGAGCAAATGCACAGCGGAAGATTTCTTTCATACCTGAGAATAAACATGCTTAAAAGTGTCAACTAAAAGGTTGGTGAGTTCATAGGTTTATCATAACAATCATTTCAATATGTAAATAGACCACAAGATTTCCGTTTATAAAAATATATATACACTCGCAAGTGTATAAAAGTATTCTATAAGCTATAGGCACCCGGTAACAAGCCTTAACGTTCTTGTTTTACCCTCTGAAGTACACCAGATCAGGTGTGTTTAAAAAACCTCGAAGTACTAAAGCATCCCATAGTCAGGATGAGGTTTGTCATGCCCAATAGATCTATCTTTAGGATTCGCGCCTACCGTACATAGATAAGTAGTTTAATGTTACCAAGATAAGGGTATATTTCTGGTTTAAACCCACGTAAAATTAGTTTTAGTACTTGTGCCTATTTCGTAAAACATTTATAAAACAGCGCATGTATTCTCAGCCCAAAAATATATATTGCAAAAGCAATTAAAAAGGGAGCAAATGAAACTCACCATACTGTATTTTGTAGTAAAAATAAATATAATGGCATTTGAACAAAAAGTAGGGTTGGCCTTGGATTTACGAACCTATACCATTTATTTATATATTAACACATAATATTGTAATCAGACAAATTTATTATATCTTAAATTATATATTATATATGTTTAATTTGTATGTATCTTTAAAATGTCTAATATTTATATAGTTATATTAATATTTATATATGATTAATATTATATTAAAATACATCATTTGTTATATATGAATGTTTAAAAAAAATATGTTTATTATAAGTATAATTTTATATGCATAATATTTATTTATGATAAAAATAATAATAATGATAATACTAGTAATAAAAATAATGATAATAATAATATAAATAATAAATTCTACCTTAAAAGGCTTCAAAAAATAAACAGCCGAGCCCTGGGTTCGAACTCAGGACCTCTCGTATGACAGAAACACCCTGAACCATCCGTCTGTATTTGTTTTTCTATTATTATTACCCTCACTAATTTATCTAACTCGTATTGACTATTTTCCTTATTCCTTCTTCTTAATCAAACATCATCATCTTTGGTTATTCCATGTATAACCCTCATCATCATGCCATCATTATTAATCATCATCCTTATCACAATCGTTCTCACCATCGTCATCATTACTTAATAATCATGATCAACATTCTCATCAATAACTCGTTAGCCATTATCATCGATATATATTACCATCTATGTCATCGTCTTCGTCAATTATCATAACAACATCATCATGTTCTAAGCCTTATCCGTCCTAATCATAATCATAATCCTACATCAACACGTTGTGATATCTTATGATTATTATCATGTTCTTTATTTACTACCCTCATCAATATCATGTATCATTTCCTTGTTTTCAGCCCAACAAAAAAAAATACATATCAGCCCAACATAAACTAGTAGTCGTGACCCAATACCAAATTATATAATTTGATTTATTAATCGAACATGTACTGGTGTATTAGAATCCAAGGAAGTATGTCCACTTTAGCTTTATTTCATTATCTTATCTCTATCATCATTATCTTAAATCATTATCATAGATCAACAAGTGGGGTCATTTGCTTGTAATCTGTCGACATCATTATCTCCTATTGTAAAACAGTCCCTCATCATCGTTGTTGATTATTATCAACATTCTTTCATCACCAATTTCGTTACAATGTACACGAAAAGCAAAACGAGTAGCAATTTAATAATAATATAATAGGGTTTGTTGATTGAGGTGTTTATGGTATTCGACAGTAACAGATTATCAAGCAAAAATTACAGTAGCAGTGTAGTAGTTGTAGCAGTTTGATAAGGTGGTCGATGGGGTTTTTAATGGGTGGTGGTTGCTCGTAGTTTCAAAAGAAATAGTAACGAGTTGATGGTGGTTTTCTTGGATACGATTAGGAGAGAGGGAATGAGAGAGAGAGAAAGAGTAGTTGCGATGGCTGTGGTAGCCGGTGGCATTTGTAGGGTGATCGACTAGGGTGGTGAGGTAGTATAAGGTGATGGTGGTGACGGTTGGGTGGCCTGAGCAGCAACAAATATGAGTGGTTCTCGGATTAAATAGAAACTGCAATAATTCAAGTGGATTCTTGTGGTGTGATTGTGTTTTCGTGATGATACTTGAAAATCATGTGAGGGTTGAAGGTGTTGATCGAGCATGAAGGTGGTGGTTCGTTGAGCGAGTTTAAACTGAACCAAAATTAGGTTTGGGTGTGGTGATTATGGTGTGATTGTAGAATGTTCAAAAGGAAGAGAGGGAGAGAGTTAGATGAGATAGAGAGATGTGATTTTTGGTGGTGATTGGGGTTCGGTTATGGTGACCGGAAGTGATTCAATAGAGGTTGTTTTCGTTGTTGGTTTGGTAGCAAAACAATAATAATAGTATTCACAAGTGTGGTCTTGGGTCTAGTCGACAATGGTTGTTATAAGGTGGTGATCGGAATAGTAAGTAGTAGCAAGAAATCAAATAGTTCAAAGGTGATTAAGAAGTTGATGGTTGCCGGTGTTCTTTGAAGAAGGAGAAGGAAAACAGAGAGATTGGTTGTGGTCTCCCTTTTGACATCAAAGTAACTAATGTATATATAAAATATATTATGCATGTAATGGTGTGGAGGAATGCACATAAATAATTTCAAAGATCAATCAAAAATAGTATATTCAATTAATTATCCAAATTAAGTCAAAGATCAAACAAAAATAGTATTTTGATTGAATTCACGGATCCAATTGAGGACATAAATATATATATAATAATAATATTAATAATATAATAATAATCAAAGTAATATAAACGTGTAGAATTGTTTGCCGTCGTCTTTCACGGACTAAAATTTCATACTTCGTTGTTAATTAGTGGTGAATAAAAGTCTTCGAAAAAATCCCATATTTTTAAATTAAATGTCTTTATTTATTTCGGTCATTATGGAATAAAATTCGATCCTTAACTATTAAACAAAAATTAACTCACTGTCCACTCCCCATCCTGGGTAAAATATAAAAAAATGTTGAAATTAATTAACTAGCTCCTGAATATATTTTTAATAAGCCTAAAACTTATCTAACTCATTTTCGGATCGCCGTTTATTTTATAATCACATAAGTTCGAATTTAACTTGCTTAATAACTATCAAGATGACAAACAAGTGCTACAAGCGTTTATTAAATAAATGCTAAATCATATATATTTGTATACATTCAATATACTTTTCATATATATAGATTTATAGTAATAACCTATATTATTTTATTTACACAGGTGAATTAAATCATATAAGTTTCTATTTCAAATTAATATATATTTAGATATATAAGTATTTATTTACAGATAGTGGTTCGTGAATCGTCGGGAATAGTCGAAGGTCAATTGAATATATGAAAACAGTTCAAAATTTTTGAGACTCCACCTAACAGACTTTGCTTATCGTGTCAAAGATATAATATCGTATCGAGAGTTTGATTTAAAATTAGTCGAAATTTTCCGGGTCGTGACAGTACCTACCCGTTAAAGAAATTTCGTCCCGAAATTTGATCGAGGTCGTCATGGCTAACAATAAAAATGTTTTCATGACGAATATGAATTGATAAATAGAGTTTTATCATCATTGAGTAATGTGGATAAAACAATTCGATTACTTGAAGCGTATAAGTGGAGCTATCACAAAAGATCGATATAGAGATTTATCTTTTGACGTAGTCATGGTGAATTTCGGAATTCAAGGGATTTAAGGAAATCTTCTAATCAGAAGGAATATGTATTAGCACGAATTATTAGCAACTGTTGGAATTACGGGAGAATAGAAATATCAAGAAAATATTCCCGTGATATGCTTAGAGATTAAGTAGAATGAAAGAGTTATGTAACGTGGCACATGATGACGGTATAGTCTGTGAATCATCACGTTCCATTAGAAATTCAGCATGACTTACTGTAATATAATCACGTTGGTCAAGCGCCATTATATTATACTAACTCATGCTTCAATTCTCTACATTTCTCCACAATTCATTCATAATTTATAATTAGATTTTACAGAAGTTTCCAATATAATGGAATACAGAAAGCACGAAGAGGTAGAAAATTTCGGACAAGAATACTTATGAAAATATCCTCAGAAATATCGAGGATATTTATGATGATATTTTGGAATTTCTAAGTTCGAAGGTTGGTGAAGAAAGATTTTTCGCAAGATTTTAACATGACTTCGGAACAAGATATTCTCTAAAGGTTTTGGCGGATCCAGAATTACCTGGATTCTTTGAATATAGAGTTTGGTCCTTGTCTTTGTCCTTGGTCTCCTTCACGGTTAGCTCAATCCGTTTTTTTTTTCGGTACCAAATTTTCTATCGAGCGTTCCCAACACTCCATTCTTTATCATCAAACTCTTGGCCATTTAGGCCATCTACAATTTTACTGTTTCCTCTGCATTTAATGCAGCCATATCTGAATCGTTGGTTATCAATCCGAGGTGTTTTCGGAAGAATTGTGTTTTTAGATGATTAAACGCTTATGGTAGTATGGTGGTATATAAAAGGTTCCCCGGTAACAATAAAAGAGCACGTATATATATATCAAGGTTATAATAAGGTTGTTTCGGATGAAAAATTAAAGTTGACTTGCTGGAGCTGTGACAAAATTGGCTAATTTGGAAAGGAATTGCAAAGTTATTGTCGGTAATAACAATGCTAAAGGATCTGACACAGATACGTGTAGTTGGATCATCCTCTCGATTGAGGTGTTTCTAAGATTCGTGAAAGGTTTGAACGCGGATTGTAATCGTCAAGATACAAATGAGGTTTAAGATGAAATCAAGTGGCAACTTGAAGAATTGTTTAGTTTCATATGTTATAATCAATATTTTAATTCATTTTTAATTGTCCAATGTTGATAGTCCAATAATCAATTTATATATATATATATATAATCTTAGGATTACCCCACGACGTATTGTATACGTATTGTCTTTGCATCAACCCAGAGACGTATTGTATACGTATTATCTTAGAATTAACTAAGACGTATTGTGTACGTATTGTCTTAGGATTTATCAAAACGTATTGTATACTTATTGTGTTAGGATGTACCAAGAATATTATTATACATATATACAATTACTATGATATGTCAAAACTTTTGTATACGTGTCCCAATTATTTAAAGTGCGTAATAACAGAAATTAAATGACGATAAATAAAATTACGAGAATAAATTGCGATAATTAAAATATATTCAGTTAGCTAGGAACAGTTAGCTAGGAACAATTGGCGTGGATTCTTAACAAGATTTCTCATAGTTAATTTGCTTGTTTCTAACAAATTTTATTTTGTCCAATGTTTTCTTCATTATGCCACTTGTTGAATTTTTGATGAGTCAAAATTGAAATATGAAATTGAAGGAAAATAGTTATTCGGTGGTGAACAGATACGTATATCGGTGAATGTAAGTAGGATAGTAATTGATCGTTGAATCAGATTGAAAAGAATGTACAGTATAACTTATTATTGTGAAATCTATATATTCCTCGGGTATTACCTACCCGTTAAAATATTTTCACCATTAACAGTTTGTACAAAAGAATTTTTTTAATTACAATCTTTATGAAAACATATATACATATATATTTTCTTCAGATGTAATCATAGATTTAATGAGTTAATATGATATTAAACTCATATGAATTTTGGTTTGAGCTAGAATAAGTAATCTCTAAGACTATTAGGAACTACATATTCTTCACAGAATATTAATGAAGTTATGGATCAATACTTCATTGGTTATTGTTGTTGGTACTCCTTGGTATCTATGGTGCGTATGATATTGATGTTCGAGGTATAGATTATGGTGTCGAGATGTGTGATGCGGATGTTGTTGTTAGTGGTACTGGTGCTGTTGGTACTGATGTTGGTGGTACTGTTAGTGTCGGTGATGTTGCTGAAGCTAGTACGTTTTGCACCATATTTTTCAAGACTACAACTCGGGTGCGAAGCTCGTTGACTTATTACTCCAGGATAATTGTCGGTAGGAACGAGCGAGTGAATAAGGTTTTGAATTTGAGATAGTATATAATCATGGCAAGATATTCTAGAAATAAGAGAGAAAATGGTATTACGAACAGGTTCGCCGATAAGTGCTTCAGGTTCTTCGCCAAGAGGGGAATGTGGTGGATGTAAGGGATCGCCTTCTTCTTGTCTCCAATGGTTTAATAGACTATGAATCCATCAGTCGAATTAGGGATGGCTGATTGGTTGATTCATTCTAGTGATGCTGCTTCCGAAGCTTAGGTGAACATCCATATCGGAATAGTTGTCAAAATCCGAGGAATTTGAACTAGTTGTGAGTTTCATTGTGTACGAGTGAATAAAGGATTTTTTGATATGAAAAGATTTTCGGATATCGGATGATATTCTAATTACATAGAATATTTATGTATAGTACAGAAGATCCCGTAGATTACGGAGAGAATTAAGGAAATGTGTCAGACAAATTTTAATGGGATAGGATGTGAATTTATCTGTACACCATCTATGCATTAATTGCAATAAGACGTGTCGAGATCGACAATGATAAGTAGATATTTTTCGACGAATGGTGGTAAGCAAAAACTTTTAACATGCAGACCAGGTTCAAGTCTAGACTCTTTAATATAACCTAACAACTACTAGGCCGAAGTCCAGACTCATTAATGCATCCTAACAACTACTAGTTAGACACACTAATGCAAGACCTGGTTTGCTACGACCACCGATCTGATACCACCTGTGATAACCTGTCCTAATCCACCTGGACGAAGTTATCAAAATCTGGTCCCATTGCGAGGTGTTGACCTAAATATGTCATGTACGACTCCAAGTAATATCCTTAAAATGAGCAAATGCACAGCGGAAGATTTCTTTCATAACTGAGAATAAACATGCTTAAAAGTGTCAACGAAAAGGTTGGTGAGTTCATAGGTTTATCATAACAATCATTTCAATATGTAAATAGACCACAAGATTTCCGTTTATAAAAATATATATACACTCGCAAGTGTATAAAAGTATTCTATAAGCTGTAGGCACCCGGTAACAAGCCTTAACATTCTTATTTTACCCTCTGAAGTACACCAGATTAGGTGTGTTTAAAATAACCTCGAAGTACTAAAGCATCCCATAGTCAGGATGGGGTTTGTCAGGCCCAATAGATCTATCTTTAGGATTCGTGCCTACCGTACATAGACAAGTAGTTTAATGTTACCAAGCTAAGGGTATATTTCTGGTTTAAACTCACGTAGAATTAGTTTTAGTACTTGTGCCTATTTCGTAAAACATTTATAAAACAGCGCATGTATTCTCAGCCTAAAAATATATATTGCAAAAGCAATTAAAAAGGGAGCAAATGAAACTCACCATACTGTATTTTGTAGTAAAAATACATATAACGGCATTTGAACAAAAAGTAGGGTTGGCCTTGGATTTACGAACCTATACCATTTATTTATATATTAACACATAATATTGTAATCAGACAAATTTATTATATCTTAAATTATATATTATATATGTTTAATTTGTATGTATCTTTAAAATGTCTAATATTTATATAGTTATATTAATATTTATATATGATTAATATTATATTAAAATACATCATTTGTTATATATGAATGTTTAAAAAAAATATGTTTATTATAAGTATAATTTTATATGCATAATATTTATTTGTTGTAAAAATAATAATAATGATAATACTAGTAATAAAAATAATGATAATAATAATATAAATAATAAATTCTACCTTAAAAGGCTTCAAAAAATAAACAGCCGAGCCCTGGGTTCGAACTCAGGACCTCTCGTATGACAGAAACACCCTGAACCATCCGTCTGTATTTGTTTTTCTATTATTATTACCCTCACTAATTTATCTAACTCGTATTGACTGTTTTCCTTATTCCTTCTTCTTAATCAAACATCATCATCTTTGGTTATTCCATGTATAACCCTCATCATCATGCCATCATTATTAATCATCATCCTTATCACAATCGCTCTCACCATCATCATCATTACTTAATAATCATGATCAACATTCTCATCAATAACTCGTTAGCCATTATCATCGATATATATTACCATCTATGTCATCGTCTTCGTCAATTATCATAACAACATCATCATGTTCTAACCCTTATCCGTCCTAATCATAATCATAATCCTACATCAACACGTCGTGATATCTTATGATTATTATCATGTTCTTTATTTACTACCCTCATCAATATCATGTATCATTTCCTTGTTTTCAGCCCAACAAAAAAAAATACATATCAGCCCAACATAAACTAGTTGTCGTGACCCAATACCAAATTATATAATTTGATTTATTAATCGAACATGTACTGGTGTATTAGAATCCAAGGAAGTATGTCCACTTTAGCTTTATTTCATTATCTTATCTCTATCATCATTATCTTAAATCATTATCGTAGATCAACAAGTGGGGTCATTTGCTTGAAATCTGTCGACATCATTATCTCCTATTGTAAAACAGTCCCTCATCATCGTTGTTGATTATTATCAACATTCTTTCATCACCAATTTCGTTACAATGTACAAGAAAAGCAAAACGAGTAGCAATTTAAGAATAATATAATAGGGTTTGTTGATTGAGGTGTTTATGGTATTTGACAGTAACAGATTATCAAGCAAAAATTACAGTAGCAGTGTAGTAGTTGTAGCAGTTTGATAAGGTGGTCGATGGGGTTTTTAATGGGTGGTGGTTGCTCGTAGTTTCAAAAGAAATAGTAACGAGTTGATGGTGGTTTTCTTGGATACGATTAGGAGAGAGGGAATGAGAGAGAGAGTAGTTGCGATGGCTGTGGTAGCCGGTGGCGTTTGTAGGGTGATCGACTAGGGTGGTGAGGTAGTATAAGGTGATGGTGGTGACGGTTGGGTGGCCTGAGCAGCAACAAATATGAGTGGTTCTCGGATTAAATAGAAACTGCAACAATTCAAGTGGATTCTTGTGGTGTGATTGTGTTTTCGTGATGATACTTGAAAATCATGTGAGGGTTGAAGGTGTTGATCGAGCATGAAGGTGGTGGTTCGTTGAGCGAGTTTAAACTAAAATCATGTATGATTGTAGAATGTTCAAAAGGAAGAGATGGAGAGAGTTAGATGAGATAGAGAGATGTGATTTTTGGTGGTGATTGGGGTTCGGTTATGGTGACCGGAAGTGATTCAATAGAGGTTGTTTTCTGTGACAACCCGGAAATTTCCAACCAAATTTAAACTTTATCTTTATACTATTCCGACACGATAAGCAAAGTTTGTTAAGTTAAATCTCAAGAATTTTAAATTGTGTTCATACATTCATTATAACCTCGACCAAATTCCGACGATTCACGAACCGTTATATATAAATAAATATGTATATATATGTATATATATATTATAATTTGAGAATATTAATAAAGTATTAAACGTATAATACTTTACATGAACGTGTTTCAATATGTTTATCGATGGAATTAGAAGATAATATCAAATGATTGATTTATCAGATACATTATGATATGATTACGGGTCTATGTTATGAGGTCCGCTGTGATTTAAGAAATCTATTCTTTTTGACAACATTCGGAAAATGGTAAAGTGATTTATAAGTAAGAACGTGAAGTGTAAATAACTTAGATGTTGGATATCGACAAGTTATGTAACTCGACATTTTTCATTAAGATGATTTCATACGTTTATTTAATCTTTGAACTTTATCCCATGCTTCACCAACAAACTGTAATTTAAAAACTTGAAACCTATTATGAATATATATGATTCTACTTTTCTAAAATATTTTATGATATAACGATTTCCATTATTTTAACCTTTAAACAAAATGATTCTTAAAAATATATTTGGTTTTGGAAAACAAAATTATTATATTTATTTGATTTAGTTTCAAACGTACAAAAACGTTTTCAGTTTAAAAAGAACTTTATTATTAAAACGTATATAACTTTTATAAATATCTAGAACCATTTTTGACAACTCATTACTTAACCAGTATGATAAAGATAACGATATTTATATTTTATTTTATTAAATATATATAACGATTTAAATTAATATTATATATATTTATACGCGTATTATACGTACATAGTTTTATACTTTTACTATACTTAAACTTTACCTTTACTTTATTTTTACTTTACTTTAACTTTAATAATTCACTTTAATAATTCATACTTTAATAATTCACTTTAATAATTCATACTTTAATAATTCACTTTAATAATTCATACTTTAATAATTCACTTTAATAATTCAAAAATCTATTATAAATAGAATTCAATAGGTTTCATTATTTCATAAGAAACTTGAAAATATTTTTCTCTAAACTCTCTCAATCGATTTACATATATATATTTACTCCGTATTATTTCAAGATATTATTAGTATAGATAAAATATTACGTCAGAGTGCTGTCCGAGTGATTTCGAAATTGTTTTTCGAGTGGGATTGGATTAAGGAAATTATGGGTTATAGCTATGGAGGTGATTGGGTATGGTTCATGGGTATGCTCGTGAGATCAATATAGTGTTTATCATCTCCGTTGCGTCTACGTACCTTTCCTGCAATATTGAATCTCAATATTGATACGTGAGTACTCATAATTTAACTTTTACACACTAATAGTGTATCCCTGACTAGTGCTCGAGTATATAGGATTATGCATGTTTGTACGTTTGATATTGCCTTTAGTTAGGTTATGTTGAATCCTGAATTAGTTATATATGCGACTGAGATAAGGTATAAGATATGCATGTCGTTGGAAAGCTAGCGAAAAATTAAGAACTTTTCATTTAGATATCGAATGATTTCGATGAACGGATTTGAAGTTATAGTCCATCGAATTTTTGTATTATTATTAAAAATGATTATTATTATTATCGTCGTTATTATCGTCGTTCTAGTTTTATCTTATTATTATTATTATCTTTATCAATAAAAGGATTTATCATTAAAAATTGTTATTTTTTTATTATTACTATCGTTATTATCGTTAAAGTTATAATTAGTATTATTATTATTATCCAATTATTATTATTATTATTATTATTATTATTATTATTATTATTATTATTATTATTATTATTATTGGTATTATTATTATTATTATCATTATTAATATATATATCATTATTTAAAAATGGTTACTGTTATTGTTATTATTATTATTACTATATTATCATTAAGATAATTATTAGTATTATCATTAATAATGCTATAGTAACTATCATTATTAATATTAGTGTAATTAAAACAAATATCTGTAACACCTAATTATTTTGATTACTATTATTATCATTATTACGAACACGATATAAAAGACGGTTAAAAGCTATTAAACGAAACGATTAGGAAATAATGGGTAAGAGTATCATGATGAAATTAAAATATTATAAGATATTGATTTAGATAAAATTATCGTTCTTATTATTTTTATCATTACTATTATTATTAAAATTATCGCTAGTATTAAAACTATCATTTTAACAAAAATTATCATTTTAATAGAAATATCATTGTTACTATAAAATATCATTCATATTATTATTATTTTAAATAGAATTATTATTTTAAAGATAAAATTAAAAATTATCGTAAATATTAAAGTTATCATCATTAGAATTATCGTTTTATCATAATGTCATCTTAGTAATTATAAATATTGATATTTTTATAATAATAATTATTATTACAAAATAATACAACTTTTACTTACTATCATTATAGATATTATTTTATCAAATAAATATTTGATACAAACATATTTTACTACGTGTAATAACTTACTTTAATAATACATATCATATTATCTTTATAATATTAAATGAACCCTATAAATTTTATTACTTAATATATATAAAAGTATATTTTATTATATAAATATAATATAAAATTTTATTTATTAATAAATAAATTATATTATTTACTCTAATAAATCTTTTAAAAATATAAAACGACGATATTTAAACTATATATTAATCATGTATAGATTTTTGGAAATTATTTTGAGTCAAATTTACTTTTGTTGACTTTTGCATATTAGTCTCGAGCATTAGGATTGTGGTACACTATGACTTGACCTAATTTGTTAGACAAATATTGACCAACACATAAATATATATAATTAATTTAGGTTCGTGAATTCGAGGCCAACCTTGCACTTGTTCAATGACGTTATATGTATTTTTACTACGAAATACAGTATGGTGAGTTTCATTTACCTTTTTACCCTTTATATTTTTGGGACTGAGAATACATGCGCTTTTATAAATGTTTGACGAAATAGACACAAGTAATTGAAACTACATTCTATGGTTGAATTATCGAAATCGAATATGCCCCTTTTTATTAAAGTCTGGTAATCTAAGAATTAGGGAACAGACACCCTAATTGACGCGAATCCTAAAGATAGATCTATTGGGCCTAACAAACCCCATCCAAAGTACTGGATGCTTTAGTACTTTGAAATTATATCATGTCCGAAGGAGGATCCCGGAATGATAGGGGATATTCTTATATGTATCTAGTTAATGTCGGTTACCAGGTGTTCACCATATGAATGATTATTTTTTGTCTCTATGCATGGGACGTATATTTATGAGAACTGGAAATGAAATTCTTGTGGTCTATTAAAATGATGGAAATAAATGATTATGATAAACTAATGAACTCACCAACCTTTTGGTTGACACTTTAAAGCATGTTTATTCTCAGGTGTTAAAAAAATCTTCTGCTGTGCATTTGCTCATTTTAAAGATATTACTTGGAGTCTTTCATAGCATATTTCGAAGAACGTTGCATTCGAGTCATTGAGTTCATCAAAGATTATTATTAAATCAATTTATAGTTAGATAGTGGATATTATGAAATGGTATGCATGCCTGTCAATTTTTGATGTAAAGAAAGATTGCCTTTTAAAAACGAATGCAATGTTTGTAAAATGTATCATATAGAGGTCAAATACCTCGCAATGTAATCAACTATTGTGAATCGTTTATAATGTATATGAACGGGTCCTTTCAGTTGGTATCAGAGCGGTGGTCTTAGCGAACCATGTCTGCATTAGTGTGTCTAACTGATAAGTCTTTAGGATGCATTAGTGAGTCTGGACTTCGACCGTGTCTGCATGTCAAAATTTTTGCTTATCATTTCTAGTCAGAAATCATCTGCTTATCATCCACAGGAAATTACCTGCTTATCATTATTAGTCTAGACACATCTTGCTACATTAATTGCATGAGTAGTGTATAGACAAAATTCATATCTTAGCGTATCTGCTAAATCATATCTTATCGTATCTGTTACTTTAAACTTTGCCTGACATATCCCGCAAATTCCTCTGTAATATGAAATCTTTTGATCTCTATATATAGATATCCTATGTAAATAGAATACCACCCGATAGCCGAAAAATCATTTTATATCAAAAATCCTTTATCCAATCGTACGAAATGGAATTTGTCATCAGTACAAGTCACTCGGATTCCGAAATGGAATCTCACTCAAGCTCCGAAAGCAGTGTGACTGGAATGGATCAACTAATCAGTCATCACCTATTCTGGATGAATTGGGGATGGGTTCGTAGCCTCCTCAATCATTGGAAACAAGAAGAAGGCGATCCTTTCCATCCACCACATTGCCCTCTTGGCGAAGAACCTGAAGCACTTACCGGCGAACCTGTTCGAGACACCATTTTCTCTCTCATTTCCAGGGTATATCGTCACGATTATATACTACATCAAATTCTAGATTTTATTTATCCGCTCGTTCCGACCGACAATCATCCTGGAATAATAGAAGAAGTCAACGAACTTCGCGCTCGGGTAGTGGATTTGGAGAATATGGTGCAGAGATTACAAACACCAGCAGCAGCACCAGCAGCATAACCAGTACCACCATCATCAACACCAACAGTACCATTACCACCTCCAACCACAACCGCGTTGTAAACCTCAACTTCACAATCTGTCCCACGAGCATCAACGTCATACGTACCATAGATACCAAGGAGTACCAACAACAATAACTGACGAAGTATTAATTCATAACTTCATTGGAGAAACATTCCGCGGCGATTATATAATCTCTAAAGTCTTAGAGATTATCTAATCTAGCCCTAACCATAAATCAGTTAAGCGAACCAAAATGATAGAAGGAAGAGTAGAAACCCTGACAAAAATGGTGTGTGATTAACAAGTTAAACTTGTTTTACCAACAGCATCAACAGTACCGTCAACGTCACCAGCATCGTTAGTACAGTCAATATCAGAATCAACAACACCTATAACGTCACAAACTCCGTCAGTTCAAGAATTACTGTGGACATCATTACGAATCAATAACGTGTATATTGTATCAACAAGTTATGAAGAATTAACTCATTCCCTCTGAAAAAATTATATATATATATATATATATATATTTTATATATATATATATATTTTGAAATAAAAAATAAATCTTTCCGTGCTAAGCTATTGTGTGTGAATTTTAACTACTCGGTTAATTCATATTACAAATATGCAATAATGTACGTCCCTCGCCCGCAACTTAACCATCGTTAACTACAATCTCTGTCTCAATTCAACAAGTTCCAATTCCTAATAAATCAAGTATATATTTGATTTTACACTTCATCATTGATGTAACCGAAACTTTTCAGATAACATCATTCGTACTTTGCGAAGTTCACAAGAATTTAACGAAAACCAACATCACATCTCAACAAATAACGAAGTATTGATTCATAATTTCAATATTATTGAAGAAATACTTATGTAACCTCTAAAGCCTTCAAGGAATTATTCAATTCTAGTTCCAACCGTAAATCGAATGAGTTTAATTTAGTATTAACTCATTAAAATCTATGTTACATCTGAGGAGAATATATACATATATATTTTCATAAAGACTGTAATAAAATTCTTATGTACAAAATATTAATTGTGAAAATTTTTTAACGGGTAGGTAATACCCGAGAGATATATATAAATTCACAATTAATATGTTACATTCTTCGAATCAGATTAAGTAAATTATCAATTATACTTCCTACTTTCACAATAATATACATTCTTTCATAGAAATCAAAACAACCATACTCATTCAAACCCAATTACATAATCTAATTTTAAAATCTCAGAATTCAATTCGAGATATAACCGGTACCATCACTTTTAGATTCCTACATCTTTCAAAGCTATACTTTGACTTCAAAAGTGTGTTAGAACATCAAATGTATACAAACGATTACAATTTGTGTTCAAACCCTTCAAAAATCTCTGAAGACACTTCAAATAATGAGCAATCGAGATGATGATCCAACCACATATTACCCACAGTTATGTACTTAAAAAGCTCTCGAAACCAAAGTCATAATTCAACACATATCTGTGTCAGATCTTTTGGCATTTATTAGCCAAAATAACATTGCAATTCCTTTGCAAAGTAGCAAATTATATCACAGCTCCAGCAAGACAACTTCGATTTTTTCATTCGGAGTAGCCTTATCATAATTTTGATATATGTGATTACCCTTTTGTTACCGGAGAACCTTTCATATTCCACCACATTAGCAATAAACTTACCAACAACTTCACTGATCTTGGGCATTCCGAAGAATCTTTATATTTATCGAAACCTCATCATTTACTCATCTGCCTCTTGTAACGAGAATTGCCATACGAATCATTGGGAATTAGCAATCAGTATTTTGAAATCTCACAGCATGTTGACACCAACAGTTATACATAACGTCTATTTCCAAGGCTTACATACTTCGAATGTGAAGTTTCTGAAAAACACTCTGAACCGCGAACTAGTTCTCGAAATGCTGATGAAGCAACAAAAACTATAAACAACCTTAGCAGTAAAAAGTTTGATGATAAAGATTAGTGTATTAACAAAGCTCAGAAATAGAGAAGTTTTGGAACTGGAAAACGGATTGAGCAAAGTATGAAGGAGGCTGTGGACAAATCACAAAGACTGAACCTGCCTTCAAAGAATCCAAATGATTCAATGTCTGCTGAAGTCATTAACGAATACCTTGCTCCTGATACTAAACCCTTACAGACAATATTCTTCATCATCCTCTGATATTAGAAATTCTAAGATATCATCGTATCTTTCATTATAAATATCCTCCATATTTCTGAAGATATTTCCATAACTATTCTTATCTGGAATCATTTATCTCTTTGCGCTATCTGTATTACATCAAAAAGGAAACTGTTTAGTTCCTATACTCTGTAAACCTTTGAGTTTAAAATATGAATGTTTTTGAAGTAGTGTTGGTAACTGAAGCATGAGTTAGTATAATATAATGACACTTGATCAACGTGATTATATTACAGTAATTCATGCTGAGTTTCTAAATGAAACGTGATGATTCACAGATCATAACATCATCATGTGCCATGTTATACGACTCTTGTATTCTATTTAACCTCTAAAATATCAAGAAAATATTTCTTGATGATTCGGCCTTTTTCAAGGTATTCTAGTAATTTGACAAGTCAAGATCGTGCCATCACAATTTCCTTCCTAGAACATTAACAATGTTCATTCCGAAATTCATATCTGTGAATTCTGGACCATTACAAGCAGTGCTTAATCGCAAGAAGAAGAAACGAAAGGACAAAACTCCGAAATAGAAATTGGGGTATAAATTGCAGCAAATAAAAGAGAGCATTAACTGTGGATGACAATGATTATAGAAGATAGAAACAGAGACTTTGAAATATAAGGGAAGATATAAAGCCCAACGACAAACCAAAAATTATAAACCATATATATCGATGCATATAGCAATATAAAGACACGGGAGAACTAGAAACACTATAAACCCAAGAGTATAGTAGAAGTAAATAGATTCTTCCGGCATTAGATGAAAAAGAAGAATGATCGATATGAAAGTTATAAGTATATCGAGAATCAGAACTGGATGGAGCATATTGATGCATACTTTAAAATATGAGTTGAGGGGAAAAGAATAGAAGGTGATGAAACATGACTAGGAACTTAGAAATCAATAGATTTAACTCACAC